>NC_136518.1:45297464-45487464 GCF_053919585.1 Euprymna scolopes
GCCATTTTGAATTTTCCAATACATCGGTAAACATTGCATGTTTTTCGAGCTGAATAAACATGTTACACTGAATAAAAACACAAAAAATATATCCAGTTAGGTAGAAAAGTAACTTATCTTGCCTTTGATAACATTTATTTGTTCTATATTTGTTTTTTGACAACTTTTTCGAATCTATGTGTACAGTAATACAAACCCTATATATATATATATATATATATATATATATATATATATATATATATATATATATATATATATATACTAGCAAACGTACCCGTCGTTGACAGCCAACAGAAAATGGACTCTGGTTTATGAAAGTATGATAGGTTATGAAAAGGAAGGGTTGTAAAGTGATAGCTTCGAAATTTTGGGTATTAAAACCAAAGCAAAATATGATGAAAGTAAAAATAATATAGATAAACCCCATAATTTATTATACCATACCTGTTCACACTGAAACACTTATCACAATATTCGGTGGGTCTATATTAAAAAACCCTGCTAAACTTTGTGACATATTTCCATTCTATGGAGGTCAGACGCCAACGAACACCCCATAATTTTATTATACCATATTTCTTAAAACTGAAACATAATTATCAAAGTATACTTACGCAGATAGATATGAAAAGTCTTTATTAAAGTTTGTGCCTATTTCCATTTTATGGAGGCCAGGCGCGAACACAGAGCCCACAATTTTATTATACCATCCCTATTTAAGTTAAAACATACTTATCAAAGTATTATTATGTACATCTATATCAAAAACACTTGTAAACGTTCTTTTTAATTTTTAAATTTTTTATTTCCATACTTTGTGGACCAGGCGCGTACGCAGACCCCAGATTTTAATGAACCATTATTATGCCAGATCAAACATACGCATTCCTGTGTCTCGGTACATCTTCTATCATTATATGTGATCAGTTTTCTACAATAGTCAACAATATAGGAGCCTATTCGTGACCAGACAACACAGACGTTCAGCCTTATATTATAGATATATATATATTAGCAAAACAATATATATATATATATATATGTATATATATATATATATATATATATATATATGGAGTTTAGATAACTTTCGAGGTTTTATGTGTATTCTTATTTTGTTTGTTTATTTGTTTTTAGTTTTTATTTGTTTTATCTTTTATTTTTATTTTTTATTTATTTTTTATTTATTTGTTTTATTTACATTATTTTAATTTTAATTTTATTCTTGCGTAGTTATAGTTATTGCCTAGTTTCAGTGCGTGTGTGTGAGTAAAATAAAACGAACAGCATATATTCGCTTCTGAATTTCTGTATTAACGTGTGTGTATGTGTTTGTGTGTGTGTGTGTGTGTGTGTGTTGTGTGTGTGTGTGCGTGTATGTGTGTGGATGGGTGTTGATTGAAAGACACCGGTCAGTACTCAGTGACCATAGGAAATGTTTTTAATTTACAGACTGTAAGACAAAGATACTAAATTCTCAAGTACCTTATGTCATAAAAACCAAAAGATGGGATGGCTAGAGAGAAAGGGAAATGAAAAGATGTTTATTATCTTCAAAGACCTCACTTGTTCTCTCACCGCGTTATGACTCCCGCCCAGGTTACATTCTAAATTTACAAACGAAATAGGAAAATGGTTTTTGATTGAAATATCAGTTTTCGACGGTAATTCTTGGCCTGAAGACGTAGTCCCCCAACGCGGGTGATTACAGAAACATGTATGCACATATGTAGCCATTAATGTTTGTATAAATAAATTTAATATACCTGCTCTGTTCACTCATTGAGCACTCTTTGGTAGACACATGTTGTTTCATTGGATGTACTTCTAGGAAACTAAACTCTACTGGCTATATATATATATATATATATATATATATATATATATATATATAGTCTTTGAAGTTTTTAACCTTTAAAACTATACAAAAAATTACTTTTTATCATTCGTTAAAAAACCATCTAGTCAGTAAGTCATTTAATCACCTGCAATCACTGCATCAACTCTCTCGAATTTACTATAATACCAATTTTTTAATTTTTTTTTTTATTTTTCAAGGGATCATCAGTTGTTTACCATGAAACACTGTTTCGGGGATTTAATTATAATTATATATATATATATATATATATATATATATATA
Source organism: Euprymna scolopes (assembly GCF_053919585.1). Classification (NCBI taxonomy): domain Eukaryota; kingdom Metazoa; phylum Mollusca; class Cephalopoda; order Sepiida; family Sepiolidae; genus Euprymna; species Euprymna scolopes. The sequence goes on from NC_136518.1 coordinate 45,299,611, forward strand.
TATATATATATATATATATATATATATATATATATATATATATATAATGTATGTTTTAGGGAAGACAAGCAAGGAAGGAAAAACCCTAAGCTGAATACATCCCACAGCAGCAAAACGGACCCCGGTCTGTTAGGACACTATAAATTGCGTTAATCGCTTTAATGCAGATTAGTAAAATATTAAATGTCGAAATTTCAAAATGAACGCCAACGGAACATTTTTTTTAACGCCTAGGCTTTACTAACATATTCTAACCGTTAAAAAATGTTCCATTTTGAAAATTCAACATTTCGTGCATTTATAAGCTACAATCAACATCCAAATGAATGCTTTGAAGATAATTACGGTTTAAAAAAGGCGAACAATTAAAAAGTATATATATATATATATATATATATATATATATATATATATATATATATATATATATATATAAAATTCTTAACTTTTATCATGCCGACTTCCTGTGCGAGAAAGATATATACGAATACGTGGTCGTAAAACATGCAAGATCTGGGATATAAAATATTCAGAAATTTTACCTGAACCACTTCTGATGACAACGTTCTAGAAGATGCACTTATGCATAGTACGTTATTTTATTATTTGTTTCCATTTGAATCTGTATCATATCACATACGTAAAAAATACGGTAGCTTGTCTATAAAAAAAATGTAGAGGAAAGTGAGAGCGAGAGAAGCTGATGGATTGATAGTTGTGGAGAGAGAGAAAGAGCGAGATAGGGAAAGATAGTGAGTGAGAGTGTAATATAAAGATTGTTGCTGTCAGCGTGTGTGTGTGTGTGTGTATGTGTGTGTGTGTGTGTGATAAAGAGTGGGAGGATATCTAAGAGAGAGTGTGTGAAAGATAATAAGAGAGAAAATTTCGAGGGGAGTGTATGGTAGAGAAAAGAAGAGAGAAAGAAAGAGAGAAAGAGACAGAGAAAGAGAGAGGAGGCGAAAGAGAACGAGTGAGAACCAGAAAAAGATATTAGGCCGGTGCAAAAATAATGTCGTTTTTTACGTATATATACCAGATAAAGGAAACATTATTTTTGCGCCAACCTAATAGATAGATAAATAGATAGAAGACTAGAAAGAGAAGGAGAGAGAGAGAGAGAGAGAGAGAGAGAGAGAGAGAGAGAGAGAAAGAAACAGAGAGAGAGAGAAAAGAAAAAAAAAACAGAGAGAGAGAGAGAGAGAGAGAGAGAAAGAGAAAGTTTGAGACAACGATGGAGAGCAGGAAAGGCAGGGTTGAAAGATTCGAGTGAATGATATATTAGACCCGAATCAACGGTGAAAGACGGCGTCTGTGGTTATGTGTCACGTAGGATTATCTTCTCTTTGGTTACAAAAAATGGCATCAGCCTCGTGTTCGTTAACGGACGTTTCAGCGATTTTATCTGTTCAGCACCGCTAGTCGCGCAGACGGATTAGGAAACAAGAAAGCATATATATATATATATATATATAAGGATTTTGTTCACAATGCGTATTTATTCAATTTGACCAGCCCACTTGCTTATTGACAGGCGACTGGGAAATATAAACAAGTATATTAAAAACGAAAACAATAAAGAAAATAAAAGGAAATGGAAAAAAGTTGCGTTTTTGTTTGTTTGTTTGTTGTGTTTGTCAGGAGCGTCTCGACATCTAAATTATAAGCGCTGACGACCGGCCTGTCAGACTTTCTTTCAAAAAACATCTTCATCGAAAACCGCGCAGTTTAAATGAATATCGTTTAAATGCATCCTGTGTCTAAAAGAAGCTTTGCCTATCACGTTGGTCTGTCACGCTGACGTTGCTCTGTCATGCTCAATATATTTTCTTTGCTATGTTGCCCTTAAGTTCGAAAGGATGTGTTATCCTGTTTGTCTCGATAAAGTTTGGAATAGTATTCTTTTTTATCTATCACACTAATGATGGGCCTTCAATATGTTTCTAGACTTTTTGTACAAGTATTTAATATTGTCATAGACTCTTGAAAATAAGTTTGTTATTGCTATGCATCTTATGAGATGACTGACCATTTTTTTATGATTTCAGGTCCAAATGAACAGCTACAGCAGGAATTGGAATACACCCTACTAAAGCTGATGACCTTTAAAAATGCAATTTGGACGTGAGGGCACTTTAGAAGTACGATATGCAATAGAAATTTGTTTTAAACTAGGAAAAATGCAACAGAAACGTAGAGAATGCTTCAAACGTCGTTTGGATCATTTTGCATGAATCGAGCATCATTTTTTGAGCGGCATAAAAGATTCAAGGAAGGCAGGGAGTCTGAAATGGATGATGAAGTGCGTGGGAGGAATGAGAAACTGATTGACCAAATAAAGAATTTCATGAATAAGGACCGATGAGTGCCTATAGATACAATACGTGCACAGTTTGATGCCAGTGTGAGAACTGTACACAGAATTATTCGCGAGGAACTGAAGATGGGGAAGATTTGTGCGAAATTTATTCCAAGGTTGTTCACAGAAGATCAAACTATTTGAACAAGATGGTCATTAACACGCTTACATCCACGATTAGTTAGTCCTATGTAATTCGCAGCAGTTGTTTATTTTTTGTGTCGACCGCGCTTGGGATTGCACTTTCAGTTTCCAGAAGTGAAGACTCGTGGCGTAGTGGATGAAGACTTGGTAAAATTTATTGTAAGTTACACTCTTCTAGAGGTTGAAGTTTCAAGCTGCAAAGTGATTGACATTCAAAAATACTCATGGCCGACGGAAAGAGAGCATGCTTCCTCCGTTGATAAAACGTTCCACTCGAAATTCAATGTAGATTCCTGAGTTCGACAGAAAGATTCCCGAGTTTGACAAAAGAAAAATTCTCTAGTTCGACAAGATATATCTGTAGAAGGTCGGAGATTATATCTACCGTAACGTGAAAATAACGCACACACTGAGAATAGTAGTTCGAAGAATGCAAATAATACGGATTTTACTGTCCGTTTATAATCTCTGAACGTGTATACCATGTACTGGATAAGGCAAAGGAGAGGAGGGCGGTGGCCCTAGATATATCTAAGTCTTTTGACAGGGTATGGCACGATAGTCTTCTAATGAAAATCGGATCGTATTGTATTACTGGACAAATACTTAACATAATTAAATCTTTGTTGAAGAATCCAGGTTGTCCACGAGTGTCGTACGTCAAAACAATAGTGATATAAATGCGAGTATACCACAGGGGTCGATCCTTGGACCTTTATTATTCTTGATATTCATAAATTACCTCCCTGATAAATGTGTGCTTGAGGTGGGCATATTTGCTGACGACACCCCAAACTATTACAAGCACGAGAAAAAAACAAAAACAAAAAACAAAAACAAAAAACAAACTAATGAATACACATCCAAATCTGTAGTAAAATGGGGACAAAAATAGATGGCAACGTTCAATGTGGCCAAGACCAAGTTATTCCCCTTTAATAATTACAAGAAACCTTTGCAACCACCAATACCTATGGCTAAAGACACATTACCTGAAAGTACTTGTTCAAACTCCTCGGCTTAACGTTTACAGGGAACATGAGTTGGAACAGATATACATTGCCAAGGCTGCTGCGAGGAATGTGGGCTCTCTCTACCGTGCTAGAAAGTTACGTACATCTGAAAGTATCCTGTCCCTCTACAAGCCCACTATGCTTCCATGTATGTAGTATTGTTGTCACATTTAGGCATGTGCATCTGCTACTAGTCTCTCACACCTGGACAGGGTTCAAAAGAGAGTCGCCAACCTAATAGGTTCCGAACTGTCAGCTAAGCTTCAACTTCTGTCCTATCGACGAAACGTTGCACCTCTCTGCCTGTTTTACAAGTATTTTAATGGTAGATGCTCTCAGAAAGTACAAGCCCTTGTGCCCCCGCAACGTAAATACCCCCAACAAACCCGACAAGCACCAAAGTCTCACCCCTTCACAGTACAAATCGCCAGATGTCAGGAAACCTTCTGCTCTAATAGTTTCTTCCCCAGAACTGCTAGACTTTGGAATTTCCTTCCGAGATGCTGCTTCCCTAACTGTACTGACATGCAGAAGTTCAAGGGTAATGTGAACAGGCATCTTGCTGTTCATCTCCATTAATAGAATCCTCGCCACTTAAGTCCCACATAGTAGCCCCCTACATCAAAGTGGCACTGTGCCTTGTTTGGGGTGAAAATGAAAAAAATAATTGGTTTGTTGGTCCGTCACGCTTAATGTCATTAGTCTGCGAGCCTTAAGTTTGGATAACTGTACGCGTCTCTATGCATCTGTCACATTATGTTTTGAAATAGCATTTACATCTCAAAACGCGTAGATTGAATGGACGTATCTTAGGAATATCCGTTCTTTTTTTTAGTTAATGGGTAGACAAATACTTAAAAAAAACAAAAAAACAAAACAAAAAAAAAAAAACAAACACAAGAAACGAACTAAAAAAATAAAATAAAAAAAAACGAAACTCCTAAAAGTGCGCTAACAGCCACGACCGTATCGCCCCAAATTTACAATAAGATGTCGACTGGGATAAATTAAGTGGAAAACTTGAGGCGTTCGCACGTCCGTGCAAACATCTTCCATCAATCCCTCACCCCTTCTCGAATCCGGATTAGCCACTATAAAACTATCATTCTCAAAACGGAGTCACGTGACTCCCTAACAAAGAATGCCAGATTCCAGGTGAAGAATTTTCGATGGGAAAAGAATTGTATATGGACATTTATCATGAAAGAAACTTGAGCGGGAATAGAATTGATAGTGTCTATCCTCACTGAGTAACTGTGATATAGGAGAACAGTCTATGTAGATGACTACATAATGCTCACTTTCCAAACATTGTGTGTTGAACAATTTTGAAAGGGAGATCACCAGCTCTCATTAGTGTATGTATGTGTGTATGTGTGTGTGTTCAAAAAATAAGTTGAAAACAGAATAGAATCAAATAAAAATTTATTCGATTTTATTGCAGAGTTTATTCAGTTTTTCGCATTTTTCTCAATATTTTTTAGATTTCATTTGCATTATATATATATATATATATATATATATATATATATATATATGAGAAAATAAATTAAAACTGTAAGTTAAAATTTCCAATTAAAAATTTATTAACATAAATACGTATTAGATACGTTTGAAGGCAAAGCAACGCATTATTACAAAATAAACAGATATTTATTTTGTTTGAAATTTATATTAAAATTCATAAATATATCCCGAAGATACACTTCATCATCAGTATACCTTTCTTTCTTTCTTTTTTCCCCCTGTTGTCAAAGCATAGAATCAGTAGGTCCGTTTGTTGTGTGTACGGTAATCTTTTCAAATGTCGGAATTCACGTTGAATTCATGTTAGGATTTTTGTTCCTTGATAGAGGCGCTGGTTGAGTTTAAATAAAATAAATACGTATTTATTTTATTCGAACTCAACCAACGCCTCTATCAAGGAACACAACCCCTAACGTACAAATTTATTGTTAAACTGAATACTAACAAAAAAAAAAAAAATCAAAGTTTCTCTTATAACAAGCTCTACTCCCTATTGTGTTTGTATTGAGCTTTTTTATTTGGTTTGGATTAAAATATCAATCAGCTGGTCTTTATATTAGTTTTACCTTTGCTTATATCATAAAAAACTACATTCCCGTTGATTTTATTATTGCTCATATATAGAAATGTCACTTTGTTTGTATGTGTGTGTGATGTGCTGTGTGTGTGTGTTGTGTGTGTGTGCGTATGCGTGTGCGTTGTGCGTCTATTGTGTGTGTGTTGTGTGTGTGTTGTCTGTGTGCGTGTGTGCGCGTGTGTGTGCATGTGTGTGTGCGCGTGTGTGTGCGTTGTGTGTGTGTGTGCATGTGTGTGTGTGTAATTCTTTCCTCATAGGTTCCGAAACAGCTAAACCCATCTTTTGCAAATTTCACACAAAAGTAATTTCTATTTCTGGCAGTGTTCTTAGATATGTTTTGTACAGAAATTCATCCGATAACTATCTAAAATCGACAAACACTCGATCTTGAAATAGTGTTTTTTTCTCTTATAGATTAGCGGTTAAGTCCGGCTTTGCTCCGGCCCTATATACTGTTCACAACTTTATGGGCATATGCACATATATATATATATATATATATATATATATATATATATATATATATATATATATATATATATATATATATATTAAAACGTTTGATCCATTTCCAAGTAACGTACATCTAAAAGTTCAAGTGTTTAGACCCCAAATTGGCGGAGGAGTTTGATAGAGTGTGCAAATGTCAACTCTTTCAACTTTGACCAGCCGAATTTTTTGCCAGACAACTTATTAAAAAGCTTGCTGCATGTCAGAATACCCTTTATGTAAAGTTTTGAATGTTAAGGCCCAAAATTGGCTAAATAGTTTGCTAGAAACCGCAAAGGTCAAATCTTTTGAACTTTGACCCCTTGGAAGCCAAGTTTTCGGCCAAAAGCTGATTAAAAAGCTTGCGCTGTATCTGAATACTCTTTATATAAAATTTCAAATGTTTAGACTAAAAATTAGCTGAGTAATTTGGTAGAGACCGCTGAGGTCAAATTTGTTTTTAACTTTGACTCCAATTTTGACCCCTTAACGTTTATTGTTTTGGACTCAAATCAAATTAAACAGTTTGATTTATGTTCAAGTAAACCTACATCTAAAATTTCAAGCGTTTAGACATAAAATTGGCGGAGGAGTTTGGTAGAGTTATCAAAGGTCAAATCATTGAACTTTGACCCTTTGACCTCCAAATTTCTGACCGAAAATCAATTGCAAAGATTTTCCCAAATTTCAATACCTCTTATGTCAAATCTCGAGTCTGTAGACTGAAAATTGACAGAGTTGTTTGGTAGGGAACTGTACACACTAAGACACACAGACACACACACAGTGACAATTTCACTTTTATAGATATATAGATTGATAAAATATTCGCAAGAGAATATTTTATATCCAATAGCACTTTGAACCCCTTAACTTCTTCTTCCGGCATTATCCAATATTCAGCATTCCTTATTTACCTTATTTTTATTTTTGTCAAAAATGTACTTACACTTTTCTGTTGCACCATTTTCTGGTATCTATAAAATCACTTCCTAGATATTTTTCTAACCCCCTCTCGGCTAGTAAAAGGTCAGACACTATTGCTATTATTATCATTTCTTTTTTGTCAGTCATCGGCCATCGATTGCTACCTTATTTTATCTATACTCGAAAAGCCTCTATTTCAGCCTCATGCCATTTTTTGGGGTGTATGTTCTATTCCTATGATAGATGTCGACTATTTCACAAGCCATTCTTTTGCCAGACTTATCAGAGGTCGCTTTCATTTCACCTCACCGCACAACTCGACGACATCTAATCGGATGATTCTCTAGGTGTATCAGAATTTTTGTTGGAATTTTTGACACCCCTAACACAAAACTGCGAATAAAATATAAAAACTCGTAATTTCTCTTTTAAAAGTGGGTTGTTTATTTCCCATATGGGTTATATTTCCAAAATAAACTATTAAAGTTGTATAAAAAGTTATAGAAATATTATTTTTTATTAAAAAAATAAAACAGTAATGAAATCAATTGAATTTTATGAGTTAAGCATTTTTCAATTTTTAAACTTTAAAAATTTATCGAAATTTTTCGATTGATTCAATTTTTACGATATTTTCGGGGTCAATGTGAAATTTTATGCTCTTTCCTGAATATAATATTTTAGACAAACGTTTTTTTAATTCACGCCCCCCATTTTGAAATGTCTATTAAAAAGTAAATAATTAATTTACTCACCAAAGTTTTATATATCACAAATTGAAGATAAAAGATCAATAAATAATATATTCAAATTTAAAACAAACAAAAAGGAAGTGTTTTTAGAAATTTACCCGAAGTTTAAAACCTTTTTTGTTTTTAAAACAACGTTGTTTTTTTTTTTTAAATAAAACCTTGGTCCTTGCTCCCTTAATTGAAAAAAAATTAGGGTTTGAATTACATTTTTCGAGTAGTTATAAGCTTGGAAAGACAGGGGGTCGAATTATTAAATATATTTAACGCATTCGTAAGGTCAGCTTCTAATGGTTCTCCTGACCCTTTCTCCTTTATAGGTGTAAGTAACTCTGTAGCCCCTCATATTTCTTAGCCATCAATCCCATCAATCACCATATATTCATTTATACTCATTATATTTTGGGGATCAAAACAGAGACCCCCCCTCTCTCTCTCTCTCTCTTTTATCTCTCTGTTTCTATCTTTATCTCTCTGATTATCTAACTGCCTGCTTCTGACTGCTCTGTGTTTCGCGAGTATATGATAACACACCACCAGGTCAGTACTTATTGTTTTGTTAAACTCTATTTTATTATTCTAAACAAAATTTCAATCTCTGCGTTTATTTTTCTGATCTGAATTTATACGATTATACGATTATTGTTTTCACTATTTTTCTTCTAACATATTCTTCTGTTATGGAAATTTTTTTTTTTAGTACATTCCTTTGCTATATGATTTCAATAACATTTTTCTTTTTCTGCTTCAGTCGTTTCATCCTGCGCTATCCGGGAATCAATATTCAGCGTGTTGTGGGCTCTGTCGGTGGGGCATTAGAATACGCCGACTGCCCCCCTGCAGAGGGTAAAAGTTCCTCAATGGGGGTCCTAGATATGACCTTAAACTATATCCAGTGGTGAGGCCCCAGCTTGTGGGCTTTGGGGAGTGTGGAGCCACCCTTTAATTACCATTGTTCTCAGGTCCACTCTGACCCGGAGTGGTAGTACCTGTTAGGGTCCCAACTATGGGTTAAATAGACACCGACGTGAAAACAACAAATATATTCTATTAAATTTTTTTTTCTTCAGAATCTTTGGATTCGGCATTAAATAACCCGAAAAGAGTTGATATGCCGTAAAACAAAAACAAACAAACAACCAACCAACCAACCAACCAATCAGCGTGTTGTGCTCCTGTACTTTCTCTTATTCTCTTGAAATTATTAAATCTGTCGTCATCAAAATATTGTTTCCATTCTTGTTAGAAAGAATCTTCGTCCTCTGATGTCCCTATCTTTAAAAGTGATGGTGATCAGTCTGATGCAACAAAGTATCGGCCTTCTCTCCGTTATAAGCAAAATTTTAAAAGGTTGATTTTCGTGATGTGCAGTTGGTTTCGTGATTTTCGTTCAACTGCATATATTTAAACTGTGGTTACTGAGCTGATCTGTTATTTTCTGAATAATTCAGGAAATGATAGGGCATTGTACTTGACATTTCGAAAAACATTGGACAGTGTGACATTCTGGTCTTCTACATAAACTTCAGGGTTATGATATTGGTGGTGATTATTCGGTATTTTTTTTTTTTATCACAGATTGCAAGTAACACTGTATGATGTCCCTATATTCTCTTTTCCTATCAATACTGGTGTTCCTTAAGGTTCAATTCTGTTTTTCTCTATATAAATTATCTTCTGAAAATATAGTTCAGAAAATTAACATCTATGCTGGTCTTGATTGACACACTCCATTCTGGTGTTGCTTGTTGTTCTTTGAATCTGTTAAAATATGCATCTAATCTAAACATTCACTTGTGTTCCTTGGTAAAGTGCTTGTTTCATTTAGTACTGTTAAGATTCAGCCCGTGTCTTTTAATCGTAGGCGTGTCTCTTTTCTTCCCGAGATTCTCATGAGTGGCTCAGCTCTTGAGGAAAAATCAGTGCTGAAATTTCTTGGTCTTTTTCTCATCAAATATTCCTTTCAGATCATTTCCTCTTTCTACTTCTCGTAAAGTAGGTCCTCTCTATAAATTGAAACACATTTTCACACCTGAAGCTACTATGCCGCTCTACAAATCTTCGATCAGACCATCTATCAAGTTTTGCTGTCTTATTTGGGCTGTTAAATCTCTGCCCAATTTAAGAGTCTTTGATAAGGTGCAGAAACGTATCTGTAATTTGATTTGTCGCAACCCATCTTCTTCAACCTCGATCACAGACGTGATGTTGTTAGTCTCAGTCTGTTTTATTTTACGGAGTGTGTTCTTCAGAATTATCTGATCTATTTCTTGCTTCTTTTTTTTCCTGCTTGATGATTCGTTAATGTATTGTTATTCATCAAGTCGCTGTTGCAATAAAGCACCTTATTCCAGTAGCTTATTTCCATGAACCGCAAGCTTGTGGAACTTTCTTCCTGTTGACTGTATCCCCAATACTTTTAACCTTGTTTTTTTTTTCAAAACTAATATAAACATACCATATTTCTGTTATAATCATCTTTCCTTCTGGTTAGCTTCTAACAATTAAGTGGCTTCACGCTTTGTCTCGGGGGATTTTAATTTAAAAGAAAATATCAGATATAACTCATATTCATTTTATCTTATTTTATTTTGGAATCCTTTGAGATGAGGCGTTATAATTTGTGCATCATTTATGTCGACTGTTATCCTCATCTTCATAGTTGCTGTTTTTTCATCACGTCTCGGCCAACTCATCCTCTGGCCTTCTTCACGTGATTAACCGCGAGGGAATAGGAATGTTGAATCTTGTAACTGTGTCCCCAGTAATTATTGCCTTTCATTGTTGTTCTTAAGTAAGATTGAACCCGCATCTCTAAACAATGCTCACCTGGAACTGTAGAGACTCAACGCCTCTATTCAGAACACCACGGGAATCTTTCTGTCGAACTTGGGATTTTTTGCACACGCGAACACACACACACACAACCACACACACCTACATACATGTATACACACATATATATATATATATATATATATATATATATATATATATATATATATATACGTGTGTCTGTGTGTGTGTTAAAGATTTATTCATATTTATTGAATGTTTTTATATATATATATTTACATATACCTAACTTGATATATATATATATATATATATAAACGGTCGGGTTTCAATCCTGGCTGGAGGTAGTTGCCTGTCTAGCCGCACTGATGAGCTGTGAAACAGCGAAACAGTACTGTATGTGGATGACTATAGTGCTCCTCACCTTGAGTTGAGCATATTGAGAAGTGAAAAACGAATTACCATTAGCATATAAGCGACGCTCTTTGTGTAAACAAATCGAGCGGAGGTATTTCGGACGATATCAAAACATCGTTAAACTCACTACTCGTTCAAGCAGCCGCCAATAGCGTAATGGTTAGAAGCCTTGACTGCCGTATAAACGGTCGGGTTTCAATCCTGGCTTGAGGTAGTTGCCTGTCTAGCCGCACTGATGAGCTGTGAAACAGCGAAACAGTACTGTATGTGGATGACTATATATATATATATATATATATATATATATATATATATATATTTAAATAAGGGAGTAGTCACCAACAATGTGTATTTTTTAACATTATTTTATTATTCCGTGTCTTGGTTTTTCATTGTGAATTATGTTTGGATCATTGCAATAATGTTTTTAAGTCATTGAAATCGTTTTTACGCGCGTTTCAGACGGTCTGTGATGCGTCCTCGTCAGAAATTATTTTCAAATGTGTCGGAGATTTCAATGACTTAAAAACATTATTACAATGATCCAAACATAATTCTCTATGAAAAACCAAGACACGGAATAATAAAATAATGTTAAAAAATACACATTGTTGGTGACTACTCCCTTATCTAAATATACATCTTTCTTTTGTTGGAATTTCTTAACCCATTTTATATATATATATATATATATTTATTTATAAAACAGTAATCTACGTATATGCATGTTTTGAGGCCCTACCATCTTCAGAACATGCATGTACGTCGATTACTGTTTTATAAATAAATAAATAAATAAGAAATATTATTTGTTTACGTCCATAATAAAAAATGGGCAATTTCTAAAAAAAAAAAATCCGATTTTGAAGACGTTAAAAAATGAACAACAAAACTACGTATATATATATATATATATATATATATATATATATATATATATATATATATATATATCATTCGCCCTTTGGAAGGTCTTGTTTTTAATCTTTCAGGGAGATTAGCCGCCCTCCTCACCAAACAAGTCTGGTGGGGGAACCAGTTTAGTCGCCGGTGACCCGACCATGAGGCAGGTAGTACTGGGTTACATGGTATCAGTAGCACATGACATGACCTGACACAAAGGGCGAATGAACTCTTTTTCTGGGTCAACGGCCAACTAGCACCGTGTATATTTGTGTGTGTGTGTGTGTGTGTGTATATATGTGTATTGGGGTGGAGAGGACTCCCATAAGCCGTGGTGAAGGCAACCTTTCTAGGAGAAGCAAATCTCTGATTTAAAAAACCATAAAGCGGAAGACCATTACCCGCATTAAGCTGGTCTGCAGTTTAATTTGTTGCTGGCTATCTTGCTCTTGCTTGTTGCTGGATCTCAACATTTTGAACCGAGAGAGAGAGAGAGACTTAGCTGTCGTACAAAGCTAAGACTCTATAACATCATATTTGTATAGATACTCCCTCGGGCATTTGGGCTCATGGATGTTAAATGTCTGAGGGAGTGGCACTCGTCTGACAAGACATTGCAATCATCATATATATATATATATATATCAGCTGGACGCCCGGTGTTGCCCGGCCATACAATATTCTTAAACATGATATTTTACTTTATGCGGATTGCGTATGTATCATTATAGATTTAATCCTCTATTGATTGCTATATATTACGAGGAATTATTTGCGCGGTGGACTAATTCGCAAAAAGAAAATAATAATGAAATGTCGTTCATAAAATTCCTCAAACAAATATATTGAAATGGAAATTTTCAATAGCAGAATAATGTATTAGAAAAGAAATAGTTTAAAACAGAAAAATATAACGATTAAAATTCAAATTAGAAAACTTAAAACGATTGGGATTTTTCTTTAGCATAATAAAATACAGTCTAACAAAACAATAAGAACTGACCTGGTTGTGTGACGTTGGATAGGAGCAGGTCAAGAGTTATCATATATTCACGAAACACAGGGCAGTCTGGAGCAGGCAGTTAGAGTGAGAAAGATATATATATATATACATATATATATATATGTATGTATATATATATATATATATAGAGAGAGAGAGAGAGAGAGAGAGAGAGTCAGTTAGAGTGCGGACGGAGGTCAGTAGAGACTGACTGGAAATTTATTTCTTTTGAGGTCCACGGAACCAGTGAAAGTAGCTATGTTTCCTTTTTGTCTGATGTGCCCCACAGAAAGATGTTATTCGTTACGTTAAAAGAACTCTCATTCGTTACTATATGAATTATATCTATAAGGGAATTGTAAGTTTGTATACACACGCACACGATCAAGCAGCCACCCGTTCGATAAAAACTTACATACAAGATCAGAGAATATTAAACATATACATGTGTATACACTCTCATATTGACGCTCTCCTATACATCACAAATATATTATATGACACGACCAGTTCTGTACACATATACATTTCAGAAACACGTATATATGTACACATATGTACATAAATATATTACAAACGTTTGAGAACGAGATCAGGAATTGAATGAGGACCAGACGTCTTCGACGGTCTAGATTAGAAAGAATATTTGCAACCATCTTTAGAGTGATAATTGTAGAATAAGTTTTTAATAAAAATCAGGAGCATCAAGATCATTAATTACATTTGTTGTCGGTCTGTGCATACAGTCGTCATTTTAAAGAAAAGTGTGTAGGTCAATCTAAAGTAAAAATTTATTTTTAAAATAATAATCAAGCAAGTACCCCCCTCTCGTAAAAAATAAAGTACGGCTGTTGTTGTTGTTGTTGCTCTCATGCCCATCCTGCTCATGTTAAAAACGGCTTTCGGAATCGACACTTCCAATTCATGTTAAGAAGGGCTTTCGGAATGGTCACCCGCAACATTCCCATGTTAAGAACAGCTTTCGGAATAGACACCCCCATCTTCTGAGTGTAGGTGGTTGTCAAAATATTTGTTCCAAAATAAACCTCGATAATAGCTGTCAGCAAATACTATGAACCAAAAGAAAAAAAATGTAATTTTAAAGCAAAGTGTGTACGTGGAGGAAAGGTAAAATAATAATAAAAAAGATCAATTCATCTATATATATAATTAAATGCCAGCACAAAATATTGGGACATCAACGTAATTCTAAATGGTTAATGCCGGAAAAGAAAAATAAACAATGATACCCGTAAATATTGATGTTATGTTTCAAGGTTTTTTGTTTTATTTTTTTTTTGGGGGGGGAGGCTGGGAGATGTCTGCGCGATGTGAATGTGCGCATTAATATAGAGAAAAATATGAATAAAAACAAAAAAAGAAACAAAGTAGAAAAAAGCAACAACAAAAATATAGCATCGTTGTCGATTCGTTAAGGAGATTCGAAATCGAAATAAAAACAAACATGTATGTCTATCCGTAAATATTATGCTTTTTGTTTCAGGATTTTATTTTGTAGGGGGTAACTGCTTGGTGATAATGTGTGTGTAGGTATCTGTGTTGGTATCAGTACGTAAATTTCTGATTAGAGCGGTCAATATTTTTGCATTTGGTTTGATATTTATAAAACTATTGCTTCATGTAGAGAGAGCCGCCATATTTGTAAAGGTCTGACGCGTTCGTTTTTGTAATAAGGTGTGTAATCTGAATTAATCGATTTTCAGCTTTCCGCCAATGTAAATTACCGGAAGTTTAGAAGGGAGAAATTATTATTTTCGAATCCGAAAATGGAAAGATAATTGTATGTCTATGAGTGTATTATCCAGTCACGAAGGGTGCCAGGACAATATAGTTATGATGCGTATATTTCTTCCCAGTGATGACTTGAGTAGTAGGAGGATTTAGATTTGCAGGAAAAATTCTAACTACTACGTCTAAAAATAGTGAGATTATGATGATGTTGCTCCAAGGATGGAATCTAGGATTTTATTATAACGACTAAATGTATCTAAAAGTTTATTCGTAAAGTTATATAAGATAATGGTTAATATTCTAGAAATATTAATTTTGTATGTGGCATATTTTGTTGAAAACCTACGGTACTTTGGGCCAGAGGGGAATTTCTGCAATCAAAATATTATATAGGAGATATAATACACACACACACACACACACATACGCACGCACGCACGCACGCACGCACGCACATATATATGATCATTGTGCTCTCGTAGAGACTTTTAAAAATCAAATGTGTACCCCCCCGCCACACACACACATATATATATATATATATATATATATATATATATATATATATGTGTATGTGTGTGTGCGTGCGTGTGTGCGTGTGTGTACATAAGACAGTGCGTGATATTGACAGTGTATGAGTGGGTGGATATACGTCTTCGTTGCTTAATTTCAAAGGAAGGAACGAGTCAGATAGGATAGCGTGTACTTCTTAAGGGCGCGAATGAGGACATACGATACCGCCCACAGGGAGCTCTACCCCCTACAACTATCGCAGAACGCAAATCGAAAGGAAACATAGCAAAACAAAAAAGCAACAATCTCAAAACACGAGACTAATGAGGAGTCTCTCTCGCCACATTCGTTTGGCTTTTTGCTGGAAGCAGTCGTCATGTTTTTACGGCCGGACCCAGACGAAGAGAAATGGAGGTAAAAACAGACGGTGTTTTCGTAGCCAGTCGGCCATCTTGCATCAAACGAGACGTGTCCGGAAGGGCCGCGCTCATACGACTAATACGCCTGCCTCTGACACGTCTTCACGTACCCTCCATACATAAAGAAAAACGGAACAGATGGTCTTAAGTTACGGTCATTCAGTCTACGAGTTTCCTGATAAAAATTCTATTTAAACACAGAAATGTGACGAACCGACGTACATGCATTATATATATATATATATATATATATATATATATATATATATATATATATATATATATATATATACATCTGTGGAAATATATTTTATTTCCTTATAATATATACCAATCCTTATTTCAGAAGCTCAATGCAATTACAGAACAATATAATGAAGGAATGATAAAAGTCTATATTCCAAAGTTCATGATGTTGACCATCTAATAATTTATTCCTTTAATTAAGTTGACATTTACACTTCTTGACAGTATCTCTTTATTAGCACAAAATCAATCATTATTATGCTATTCAAAATGGCGTAATGTAAACATATTATAAGGTATTTGCAGCTTCTCTTTCATTTTTCGGATTTTTAATCATGTCAAAAGGCACTTTATCCTCGTTTTTATGAATTGATTGTTGATATTTCTTCTGATAAGTTAGGGGCAAAAGAGATTCAATGACTGATATAATAATTAGGTAATTGATTTTGTGCTACGAAACAGGTACTGTCAATAATTGTAAATGTCAACTGAATTAAAGGAATTGATTGTAAGGTGGTCAACATTATGAATTTTGGTATATAGCCTTTTGTCGTTAATTTATTATATATATATATATATATATATATATATGAACAAATGATTAATAAAACATGTTAAAAGACACCTTGAAAAAGAGTTAAAAACATATTAAATTTTAAAAAAGGAAGCACTAGATAAGTGGATAGTCCTTAATCCGCGGAGTTTCGAAGAAATACTCTCCTTCTCATCAGAGGGCAGGAATTAGCAAAATGCAGTATCGGATTTTGCATATAAAAGTATTTAATGAAACTACAAGTAAGTCACAGATCTTACTTGGTTTAAAAAAAGGGTGAGGTAAGGGGAATAGGAGGTAAAAGAAAAATGATAAAAAGATTTCACATGAATGGATAGTCCGGTGAAGGGTAAAAACTCCAAGAATGGTAAAATCCAAAACGGTCGAATTTAAAATTTCCAATCCAATGGGTAAATTCCAAATGGTCCAAAATGATCCAAAAGGCAGAGTTCCTTGGAAAAAATCGCAAATGGAATGAATTCCGAATCATTAAAATCATTATTTTATATATATATATATATATATATATATATATATATATATATATATATATATATATATATATATATATATGAATAATTATTGCTATACCCACAGACACATATTTGGAATGTATCTTATCAATCTAGAAAATGATAATTACTGCCAGTCGGAAGATTTGAACCCAACTACAGTCATCCTTGATTTTGTAGGCTGATATTTTTCTCCATATATATATATATATATATATATATATATATATATATATATATATATATATATATATATATATAATGAATTTTCCGGTCACATATGCTTCCCAGCATACCAGCTGCTTCAAATCTTGAATAAAACTGAATGAACTGAAGGATGTAGGCGATATATAACGATGCTTGGAATGGGAACTTCCTGGTTGGGTTGAGTTGAGGCCTCGCTCAAGCGATTGCGTTACATAACGGACATATTTCTTTCTAGAAATATTTCTAACTAGAAATATATCGGGGAAACGATTGCCAACAAAAATAATCTGATTCATTCGAAATTAATGAATGAACGACGGCAACACCAGCAGCGATTACAACAACGAGGACAACAACAACAACGACAAAGACAACAACTACGACAACAACAACGAAGCAGCAGCAACAACAACAACGGCAACAACAAAGACAAGAACAACAACAACAACAACGACGACGACAACAATCCCAATAACAACAACAACGACAACAATCCCAACAACAATCACAACAATAGGAACAACAACGACAACAGCAACAACATCATCAACAGTAACAACGACAACGTGAATCACAAAAACAGGAACAGCAACAACAACAATGACAACAACAATGACAACAACAACAACAACAACAACAACAAGTGTATAAAAAGGATCTTGCTATAAAACTGAAGCCATTATTACTAAGATGAAACATTTCTTGTCTTTGAGGAAAGGTTGATGTTCCGTTCAGTCTCAAACGACAATGGATACTTCCTGTAAGAGTAGCTGCAAGTGTAATTGTAAGGCAAGGGTTGCGCAATCTTCAACTAAACTGTTCTTAAATGGCACTGCTTGACTCCAATAGCAAGGAGATGTCCAGGATGAGTAGAACAATGCCGAGAGAAGCAGAGAGCACATATAGCACCTTGAATTCCTAAATGGTCACCCATTTTAGTTTTGACATGGCCTGGCTTTACTTAACTTCGGTGATCTAACGACAACCTGCGTGACAGAGTAAATATGTTATTCTCCCTGAACTATTTAAGGTCAAAATTAAAAAAAAAAAAATATTGGCATCCGTGATGTTTTGCTTTATTTTTAAATATAAAAAGTATTTAAATTAAAGTTTCAATTTTGGAGAATAAAAGATTTAAGATTACTCCGCTTTTAAAATTAATCCATTTATTTTTTCACATTTCTCTTTGTTTATGTTCGCTAAAATAAAAGAGCTCCTGTCTATAAAGAATGATAATCTACCCTTCAAAAAAAAAAAAAAAAAAAAATTAAAACCAAATAATGAAAAAAAAAAAATTGAATCTTGTCCGTGTCTCATAACGTATTTATTAATAAGATAATTAAAAGATGCAGATCAAAAACACTCCAATATTTTGAATGCCAATTCTTAGAACGTGATTTTGCATATCAACACAAAATAATTAGTATTTTTTTTTTTTTTACCATACCACTTCAAAATGGACATGCTGTTGCCTTAGATGATAGATTAATGCGTTAAAACATTCAATCGATCTTTCAGGCGCAAACCTGCAAATGACTTTCATCCGTTTAATATCATGTATGGATCGTGCGATATCTTGAGCGAACACATGGTAGGATTTCAAATTTAACCGTGTCAGATGGAACGACATTCAGCGTTTCTTATAATGAGATTAGGACGCATGTCACAGGTTTTCTTAGTATACGTGTGTCGTGGTGAGCACTAAATAAAATTCTAACGAGAGATTCAAGCGCAGAATTTGTTTGAATAACTTGCGGTCACCTATCCCTCGGGGTGGTGTCCATAAAAATATTTATTAAGCCATGCACGGAAACTCGCTATCGTACAGACTTGTAATTCTCTAAGACAGTTTTGCATACTTGCCAAAAACAAAAAAGAAAAAAAAATGAAGTCTAAAAGGGTAGGGCGTCGTGAGTCTTCGGTAAATATCGGACAGTTCGTGAGAATTTTGGCTAATATTTCGACCAAGAAATACAATGATTAGTTAGTATTTTAAAACGCAAGGTGATCCCTCTCCCTCAAAATGTCCTGCTCATTAAATCGTTAATAAAATTCGCAATCCTATCATCGATCCAACTATATTTGGTACAAATTTACTTCAATCTGTGCTTGACTTACCCACCAGATTTCAATCATGAATACTCAAAATCCTTTGAATAGCGTTCAATAACAATTACATTGTGATACGACGTGGAAAAATGCCCATAACTCGAAATCCCGTCTTCGTAATGCCCTGGTATTTGCTGTGTGGACTTTCTGCATTGTATTATATTTTCTAATTATCATATCAATGCTTTTATACATACTTGTGAAGTATTTGGACTGTTTTTTTTACGTGATCTCATCAACATCATCAGCCAACATTTAGTTTAATGATTTCCTGATGGAATGAAACATCAAACATGAACTGTTTAACTTACTTATCATAAATATATTTTACTTAGTTATTTACGAGCGCCGCTCCCGGGCTCGATGGGTAGCACTACCGACTATCATACCGATGGTCCTAGGTTCAGTCCTCGGCTTGGGTGCAAGTCTAGCCGCACTGATGAGTTGTGATACAACGAAACACTACTGTATGTGGATGACCACAAAATATATTTTAAGCCCCCCCCTCTTTGGTTAGGCACTGTCGTAAATAATCTCGTAATAATTGGCTGTAAAGGCGATGCTAGCTGTTTGTGTGTTTGTTTGTGTGTTTGTTTGTTTGTTTGTTTGTAAACAAAACGGTTGGAGCACTGTAAAAGTGGTGAACAGATGATTGTTTAAAAATAGACATTTGTGGGATTTATTTACGAGCGCCGCTCCCGTGGGTCGATGGGTAGAACTGTCAGCACAATTGTCCTGGGTTCAATCCCCGGCTTGGGAGAGGTGTTACTCTAGCCGCACTGATGAGTTGTGATACAACGAAACAGTACTGTATGTGGGTGACTACAATATATATTTATATATATATTAATTCTGTATTTATTAATGCTTTTTTTTTCATTTATTTATCTATCTATCTATCTAACAGATCTTTTTTTTTTATTTCCATCTGCCAACATGTCAGTCTGAGGGATGAGAAAACAAAACTGCACGTTCGACATTTTTACGGAGCAAAGCAGACTCTATTTTTGTAATCTGTCGGCCATATTGAAACAAGCGAGGTGTGGCCAGGAGGGGCTCGCTCGTATGTATATAGCTATTTCGAACTCGCCTTTTCGCATGGCTATATATCTTGGCGTTGCTTTGTTTAGCCGAGTGTAGCGACTTAAGCATCCGTTGAGATAAGACACCGCTATACGAAGATAATATGTCAACTATCGGCCTGTGACGGGCGGTACCGATGAAAATATTTAGATTTATCAACGCTAAAGAGACAGAATTGCGAAACAAATACTGATGAAGCTACTATTTTTTACCATTCGTTTAGTGTGTCACGAGGTTAGATATTTATCTTTATTTTATCTACGTCTCTCGTTAGTCAGTTAACATTCATCGATCGTTGAACAGTATTGTTTATAGGTATCACTTTTATTTTATCTCTGTCTATTTCTCTCCCCCTCTATCAGGTTTACGAGAAAGTTCTTGCAGTTTTTAACTTATAAATTCAAATGAAAATATCTCGATTCAAGCAAAAGTGCATCGATCGAAATAAGCACCATCTTAATTAAAACACTTTTGCCAACGCAAAACAAGTGTATTTATGCCAGTGACGTAAAAATCTTGCGTTCTGATTGCGATGAAGTCTCTAAAGGCGTTTTTGATATCACTAAAGTGTTTGAAGCATTTCTCATGCGGAAAGTTGTCAGGGTGATTGAAAAAGTGATAGTCGCATGGTAAGAGGTTTAAAGAGTACGGTTGATGAAGCAGAGTTTCGTAGTCAAATTTATTGGACTTCTGCAGGGCCGATTTATCAATGTGCGGTCAGGCATTGTCAAAGAGAAGAATTGGGCCTTTTTTGTTAACTAATGCTGAGTGTTTATGTTAACTAATACTGGGTATTTTTGTTAACTAATATTGAGTGTTTTTGTTAACTAATACTGGGTGTTTTTGTTAACTAATACTGAGTGTTTATGTTAACTAATACTGGGTGTTTTGTTAACAAATACTGAGTGTTTTTGTTAACTAATACTGGTTGTTTTTGTTAACTAATACTGGGTGTTTTTGTTAACTAATACGGGGTGTTTTTGTTAACTAATACTGGGTGTTTTTGTTAACAAATACTGAGCGTTTTTGTTAACTAATACTGGATGTTTTTGTTAACTAATACTGGTTGTTTTTGTTAACTAATACTGGGTGTTTTTGTTAACTAATACTGAGTGTTTTGTTAACAAATACCGAGTGTTTTTGTTAACTAATACTGGTTGTTTTTGTTAACTAATACTGGTTGTTTTTGTTAACTAATACTGGGTGTTTTTATTAACTAATACTGGGTGTTTTTGTTAACAAATACTGAGCGTTTTTGTTAACTAATACTGGATGTTTTTGTTAACTAATACTGGTTGTTTTTGTTAACTAACACTGGGTGTTTTTGTTAACAAATACTGAGCGTTTTTGTTAACAAATACTGAGTGTTTTTGTTAACTAATACTGGTTGTTTTTGTTAACTAATACTGGGTGTTTTTGTTAACTAATACTGGGTGTTTTTGTTAACAAATACTGAGCGTTTTTGTTAACTAATACTGGTTGTTTTTGTTAACTAATACTGGTTGTTTTTGTTAACTAATACTGGGTGTTTTTGTTAACAAATACTGAGCGTTTTTGTTAACAAATACTGAGTGTTTTTGTTAACTAATACTGGTTGTTTTTGTTAACTAATACGGGGTGTTTTTGTTAATTAATACTGGGTGTTTTTGTTAACTAATACTGGGTGTTTTTGTTAACAAATACTGAGCGTTTTTGTTAACTAATAGTGGATGTTTTTGTTAACTAATACTGGTTGTTTTTGTTAACTAATACTGGTTGTTTTTGTTAACTAATACTGGGTGTTTTTGTTAACTAATACTGGGTGTTTTTATTAACTAATACTGGGTGTTTTTGTTAACAAATACTGAGTGTTTTTTTAACTAATACTGGTTGTTTTTGTTAACTAATACTGGGTGTTTTTGTTAACTAATACTGGGTGTTTTTGTTAACTAATACTGGGTGTTTTTGTTAACAAATACTGAGCGTTTTTGTTAACTAATACTGGATGTTTTTGTTAACTAATACTGGTTGTTTTTGTTAACTAATACTGGGTGTTTTTGTTAACTAATAGTGGGTGTTTTTGTTAACAAATACTGAGTGTTTTTGTTAACTAATACTGGTTGTTTTTGTTAACTAATACTGGGTGTTTTTGTTAACTAATACTGGGTGTTTTTGTTAACTAATACTTGGTGTTTTTCTTAACAAATACTGAGCGTTTTTGTTAACTTATACTGGATGTTTTTGTTAAATAATACTGAGTGTTTATGTTAACAAATACTGAGTGTTTATGTTAACTAATACTGAGTGTTTATGTTAACTAATACTGAGTGTTTATGTTAACTAATACTGGGTGTTTTGTTAACAAATACTGAGTATTTTTGTCGAAGTTTCTTATGCATTACGTCCATTTGCTGACAATACTTTTCCTCCGTAATGGTTTCGCTAGCAGTTAAAAAAACTGTAATGGATGAAATACGTCACAGATCACCAAACAGTCAGCATGATTTGCTTTTTATCTTGCAACTCTGGTTTTAAGAAGTGTTGTGTGGCTTTGTCAGCGTCCAATTTTCCGTTGTCGTAAAGAACCCATTTTTTATCACAAGTCACAACCCAGTCGAGAAACGGGCCGTTTTTGTTGCGTAAAATAAGTGACGATGACACTTCATGGCGTCATTTCTTTTGGTTATTGTTCAATTCGCGAGGCCCCCATTTATCACGTTTTTCTTTGGTCTTTCCAATATCTCTCAAGTTGTTGGAAATCGTAGTATACGTTACGTCTAATTAAAAAGCAAGTTTCTGAACAGTTCTGCGTGTATTGCTTTCGACAACGGCTCTTAATTGGTCGTTGTCACCATCCGATGGCCGACCACTACGCTCATCATCTTCGACTCTTGTTTAGCCACAATAGTTCTTAAATCATCATTGTTCTGTGCGTTACGTAGCGATTCCCGAGCCAAACGCTTCGTTGATATCGCGAGCTGTTTCAGCAGCTTTTCGGCTTAGCTTGAATTGAAATAAGTGCGAATTTGCTTTTTTCCATCTTGTATTCAACGTTCTGAAAAAAAAAAGACATAGTTTTGTTAAAACGGTTGTAATTTGAACGAATAGATAGAGCGAAAAACGTTCTTTAAATTTATATATAAATAAAAAATATCACCGAAAAACTTATTTTAAAATCAAAATTAAAATCCTGCAAGAACTTTTATTTCAACATGATATATTGCTATTGTTGTTCGGGAATGAGTAGATGCCCAACCCCTCTGGGAGATGGATGTGTCGTCGCGGTTCGACCGAATGGCCGGCCAGAAGTCCTGACTTAGCACTCTGTGACTTTTTTCTCTCGAGTTGGCTAAAAGAACAAGTCAAGAAATTTAGAAGAACTTGAAAAGCGAATACATGAAGTTATGACTACCATTTCTCAAGAGTTTCTTGTGTAACCAATTGATGCGATTTCTGGTCGACTTAAAAAACCGATGGTAAATGAACGTTGAATTTGAAATAAAAAACATGCATTATACTTTCTTCTTATATGCATTAATTGTATAAATTATATTTCAAGAAGTAAATTGTATGTATTTTAAAATAGGAAGTTATATTCAATCACCATATCCTGTTCTCGTGTATACCATCCTCCTGCCAATATAGTCAGAAATATGTTGGAAAAATATAAATCTATTTCATACATATGGTTTAAATTCCACTAAAATCGGATATTTTATATAATTGAAGTTTTAAGGTGTTTTTTTTTTCTACGTGAGATTTGGTGTAACGTTGTATTATAGATTAAATCCTCTATGCATTAAAGCTAACAGCGCGTAGGCTATTTTTGAAATGGTTTGCCCTCTTTTGACTGCACTATGTCTTTGATCAGGAGTCCCGCCTAACCAGGGCTGTGCCTTTTCCTTTTGAGAAAGGGTTAGTTTATTAATGGCCTAACGGGAAATACCGATTTTGTAAACGCCAAAGTGCTTTTACTTTAGGGCGCTGACTTTCAAATCCCATATTCTGAAACTTGTCTCACATAATATCGCCGTAAGAAGGGAGATAAATAATCGTTCCACGTTTCAAAACGATTCCTATATTGCCTATTTCCATATAACTTACAGCATTTTATCCAGTGAATTACACACACAAAAACACACACACACACACACACAGATGCTGACTGGATAATTATAAAATGACTAAAACAAAAAAAATAAGTAAAATAAAATAAATGAAGATAGAAGTCGCGCAAAAGATAACTAAATTCGTAGATAAATATTTACTGACATAAGTAATGATATACTTCAAATAAATGACGAGCGTCGGCGCCATGATCAAACGTTTCTCAGTAGGTAGCGACTATAATTATGCTTCCATCTGTCGGTGTAATAATGTTACCATTACCGAGTCTTGGGTGCAGACCTGCATTTTATTTCGTCTAAATCAGAATCGGACACAGGTGTAGAGAGGATTTGGCTGTAAAAACATGTGATGACAGTTGGCATCAGAGAGGTGATGAAGGCGGTGGAATCGGCCCGTTTATATGCATATGTAAAATAGACCCTTGGGTGAGAGAATAGGTGTAACCACACGCGTAAAAGATAGTTAAAAAATTTGCACATAAATAGCTGTAAGGAGATGTAGATTCCATACATCTGTAGGTACATTATGCGATTGCGCACACATATGTTTTTGGTTCTGTAGTGCTAAAACAAATCCCACATAGTGCTCGATTGTTCTAGAAGTGTAATATGTATTTATGTCTGAATTGTGCGTAACTTGAAATCATATGGTATGAACGGTTTTGCAAATAACAGAAGCTTTGGGGGGTGCTTAAATCCTACATTGTAATCTTCAGCCACTCTCCTTGTCTGCGAACTTATATATATGTTTCATGGTAAACAACTGATGATCCCTAAAAAATAAATTATTACTGGTACTATAGTGAATTCGAGAGAGCAAGTTTATGCAGTGATTGCAGGTGATCAGATCAAGAAACTAAATAGAGCACACACAAAGGAACAGGTCAACCAGAGGCCAAATAGGCCTTTGTCTGATAAATGCATGTTCATTGGCTGATAGGAAGGGCGTGGTGGATACTAGAAAGCTGATTGGCTGACTAAAATCTCAATAGAAGAGGAGCATATAAAAACGATAAACAACCACAGAATTCGCGAATAAGCTTGAAGAGTCCTAGAGTGGGTGAAACGCGGAATATTCAGTGTAGCTTAACCGCCATATATATTTTATAAATTACTAACTAGCTCTACCTACGTATTGAGCACTTTTGACGTAAATACTTAAAGTTTACGCATAAATCTATACTTTCGTATATTAATTTATGTGAGTAAATTAAGTAGTTATATATATATATATATATAT
Source organism: Euprymna scolopes (assembly GCF_053919585.1). Lineage (NCBI taxonomy): Eukaryota > Metazoa > Mollusca > Cephalopoda > Sepiida > Sepiolidae > Euprymna > Euprymna scolopes. The sequence goes on from NC_136518.1 coordinate 45,325,252, forward strand.
ATATATATATATATATATATATATATATATACACGAGTGGCGTGGCAAGGTAACAGGGGAGATAACTAACCAAAAGAAAACATAAACTAAATTCATCCTAATGGTGTAAAACAAAAGCCGGCTTGCCATGACACTATATATACAAATGAAGGCGAATATTGTCATATTTTATTGGTTTTAAAATATATTTTTTTCGCAATTATCATAAAATTTTAACCATGGAATAGTATTATAATCTTCAAACAGCCTGCAAATTTTTATATAGTTTTATCCCTTAGAATTAAAGACATGATCATTTCAATATTCAATTTGGCTACGAGTACAAATATATCGATCTTCTATAATATAAATGTCACCTGTCTATTTAAATGTATGTATGTATGCATGTATGTCTTTTTTAATGTATGTATGCATGCATGTATGTATATATGCATGTATGTACGTATGCATGTATGTACGTATCTATGTATACATGTATGTATGTATTCATGTATGCATGTATGTGTGCATGTATGTATGTATGCATGTATGCATGTATGTATGCATTATGTATTTTTGCCTAAAACATTCGACAGATGCGACTGATTTTCACCTGATCGGTATCATTTTGAAGCTCGACACGTACGGACGACAAGTATCGAAGACTTGGCTAAAAACATTAATTCTTTCCCTCTCCACTGGCCACTATTCTACAAGGAGGGTCGTTTTTTCGCCAATATTTTCGAAAGTCATCTTCTCCTTTCGATTAGCCTAAATTTGCCACTTCCCGTTTTGCGATGGACGCAACGGCAAGGACGTCACTTTTTTTTTCACGTTCTTTTCCTCCTTTGCGGTATGGGGTCGAGCCTGCCTGCCTGCTTGCCTGCTTGCCTGCTACTACTTTTTTTTTGATTTTTGCTCAACACACACCTCCAAACACCCGTGCAACTCTGAGAACCCAGGCTAGTTGATAATATAAATCTCACCTGTCTGTTTAAATGTATGTATGTATGTATATATGTCTGCCTAAAAATTTCGAACGAGGCAACAGATTTTCACCAACTGGTATCGTTTTGAATCACGACCCTTCGGACGACAAATGTCGATAATTTGGCTAAAGCCATTAATTCCTTTATCCTCAACTGGACAGATTTCTACGGAGAGGGGGTCACATTTTTTGTCGATATTTTCAAAAGTCATCCCCTCTTTTCGATTGACTAGCCTTAATTTAAACTTCCGCCACTTCCGGTTTCGCGATATGCGCAACAGCAAAGACGTCACGTTTTTTCACGTTCTTTTCCTCATTCGCGGTACGGGTTCGAACCTGCCTGCCTACCTACCTGCTTACTACAACTTTTTTCTTTTGCTCAACATACACCTCAAAACATCCGGGCAAGGCCGGGCACCCAGGCTAGTCTATAATATAAATCTCACCCGTCTGTTTAAACGTATGTACGTATGTATTTATGACTAGTTTAAGCTCGACCCTTCGGACAACAAATATCGAACAATTGGCCAAAAACATGAATTTCTTCACCCTCAACTGGAATTTTTTTTACAGGAAGGAGTGGCCTTTTTAGCGGATATTTTCGAAAATCATCCCATCTTTTCGATTGCCTAGCCGTAATTTAAACCAACGTCACTTCCGGTTTGGCGATGGGCGTAACAGAAATTACGGAATGTTTTATTTTTCACGTTTTTTCCTCTTTCGCGGTATGGGTTAGTGGCTGCATGCCTACTACCACTTTTGTTCATTTTTTTTTTTGCTTAACACACACCTCCAAACACCCGGGTAACGTCGGGCACCCAGACTATCCTATAATATATATCTCACCAGTCTGTTTAAATGTATGTATGTATGTATGTATGTCTTCTTAAAGCTTCGGACGACAAATATCGAAAAATATGCCTAAATAATTAATTCCTTAACTCTCAACTGGGCACTTTTCTACAGGGTGAGGCCGCATTTTTCGCTAATTTTTCGAAAGTCATCACCTCTTTTCGATTGTCTAGCCTAAATTCTAACCGTCGCCACTTCTGGTGTGGTGATGGGTTCAACAGCTAACGCGCCCGTTATTTTTTTTATTTTTTATTTTTTTTCACTTTTATTTCTTCCTTACCGATATGGGTTCGAGCCTGCTTACCTACTACCTCTTTTTTTGCGCTCGCAATTTGACTTTTTTTTTGCTCAACCAAACTGTTTATCTTATACACTGTACCCTTCCGCTTGTGCGGTGCTTCTTAAATACAATTGTGATGTAAGGCTTTATAAGGATGTTTACTTTGATTAAAACCGACAGGCCCTTGTTTAATCGTATTTTTTATTATCGCTTGAAGATACGTATCTGAGGCATGCCGATACAAAACCTTTGTAAGAACATACACATCCAAATAAAGTACGATGCTATGAATTACAAAAAAAAGGTCCAGTTGTTTCGGAGTCCATAGGGAACGAACTCACACACATAGACACACAGAGACACAATGTGCCTTTGATGTAAATACACACGTATATATAAATATATATATGTGTGTGTATGTGTGTACGTGTGTGTGTGTAATGGTTTATTGCTGTGATGTCTTATATGCTAATTCCATGAAACTCCGGTGTTTACAAAATAGTGTTCAAAAAGAAGTACACTTGTATTGCTCTATAAGTTTATTTATGTCAAGATTATTGACTACATATACATCCGACCTTGTTCAGATTTATCTAGTCGAACTTAAAGATATTTCGGCCGAACTCGGGACTCGGTACGGAATTTCGAACTGAATAAAAGTCACACTGCTTCCCACAATGGAGCTATATTTGATACAGATAAACTTCGGTCCATAACTGGCCAAGTTTGACTCCTGAATATCCGAGAAATACATCCTATTAATAATGGAGGAAGTTACGTTGGAGAGTTTGATTCACAAGCGTTTCCCAAAGTATACGCACTTTAAGGATAGTGCGATCGAAACAGAGCTCAGTTACAGCGCCAGAGACAACGCTTTTTTATCAAGCCAACTTTGTGAATCTAAGTGCTTTGGTCGCGATGCATGGGGGAGCTGACCGGCATGGCTGATAAGTTTGTACAGTCTATATGAGGCACTTTATAGGCCAAACGAAAGATCCACTCCACTGTCTAACTTAGACAATGCCAGACCTAAAGGTCTGGTGATCATTCATATGTAGAAGAGATCATCCACGAAGCCATAGCTCTGGGGGAAAAAAATCGCGAAGATGCCAGGGAGGCAAGCTCCGGTCCACAAGTCTACGATGTTCGCTGTTGGTCCTATAATTTGTTACTCATCACTATCTTGACACTAAGGACAGTTGTGCGTGATGTGTGTTCCATGATAGCAGCCGAGTCAATCCATTCTGGATGAATTTGGCCTCAAGTCAAGTTGAGGCTAATGATTGTGTTCGCAGTAAGAGGAAAGCTTAGATTTGCTCCTAATTGGGCTTTACACACACCGGATCATACACCATATTAAAATTTTTATTTAGGTAGTTTTCTCAAGAATAATACATGTCAAAACAATCCGCAAACGGCTCCCGAACATAAGAAGGTCATCGTAGCCAAAATCAGGTAGAAATTTTAGATTTTATTAAAGTTTTTATGGATAGCACTTTTTGTGTATGTGGGGGTACTACAGCATTTTTATCTTTAAGGTTTTGAAAAATTGAAAGTAGATCACAGATAAGTTTTATTGCGAAGAATAAGTGCATGTTCTCTTTTTATGGGCATCTGTAAAAGAATTGGTTATTTGGTTTTAGTATTAAAAATTAATCCGGAAAGTAGGGAACATAATGATATCCTTCATTCTGACATGATGGATTAAAAATAACTTTATAATAACGAGATGATGCGGGTATTGGGTGCATCAAAAGCCATATCAAACTAAAAAGGCAAAAATATAAAGGATACACACAAAACATACACATATACATGCACACACAGCGGCACACTTAGATAAACATGCATATAAAAAAACACACCACACACAGAAATACACAGAAAGGATACAAAGAAGCATACACGCACAGGAAACAAACAACAAAAAACACATGAGAGCAGACAAAAATGAGAGAGGCGCACAAACAAAAATAACAAAAAAAAAAAAGACAAAAACACGCGAACACATACAAAACAAAGGAAAGTACACATATACATAAAAAAATGATGCAGAAAAAAAAACACAGAAAGAAAATAAACAAATAAAAACGTATGCATAAAATACAAGAAAAACAGAAGAAAAAGCATGAAAGAACATTTACACACAAAAAAACACAGTTAACCCAAATTACACACGCAGAAACAGAACATACGAAGCACGCTCACAGATACACACACACACACACACACTATACACACAGCACACAGATACACAAAACAAATAGCTGCATACTAAAACTGACAATGATTGATACACAGACATACAAATACACAAAGTCCAAACTAACGCATGCACAAACGAACACAGACAAAAAAAAGAAAAAGAAAAAAAACGAGCTCATCATTTGGTCCATCCATCGAAAAATGGCTTACCGCTGATTGTCAATATTAACGGGCTCCAACTAAACATCTGTTGTTCTTTATGGTCTGATTTTTCGACCCCTTTCTTTGAACCCTACTTTTCCAACAGGGCTAACTATCGCCCCATTAACACCTCCAACCCCTACTCCTACTAAGCAAACTCATCTTCGACGTGCTTCCCATCAGCACAGCCGCCTCCGCTGCCTTCTTATTAGCCGTGTGTCTAAATCCGTCCTTAATCTCTTTCTGTGCATAAAAGCTGACACGCAAAGAACAGGATCTATCGCGAGAGATTGACACCTATGTACAACCCACCTCCACAAAAAAAAAAAAAAACACTATGACAAAAGCACGGCTTATACAGTTATGTTCATTAGATAGTCCGTGCAGCTCTGTCGGTCGCTTGAGTTTCAAATAGCATTTTACACGCTTTCTCGCCCATAGATATGGAAGGTAATTTTTCTTTTATTTCGGTTTAAAAATCAGGGAATACAGCATAACTACATTTTTTAAGTTAGTAGAAAATCTGATTCTTTGATTATCTAATATATACATGGTAATTGTCGGTGTGTACGTATTTTTGTAGCTACAAGTACAAAGATGTAAAAAATACGAAACTAATCACTGCAATTTTGGTATTGTTTTGACCAGCGTTGCCCGGAATGTATAATATTGTTATATTGCTGTCTATATATTTTATAGACACACTTTTACAAAATGTGTGCCATAGTATACACATTCTGATGACCGAGGTTTTTGGAATCAAACAACAACTTGTTAAATCAACAAAGTTTTATTTATTTTACAGTTATGTATGACAACAGAGTTGGGTGGGTATAGGGTGGTGTGTGGTGGTCGGTCGGGCGACGACAGAAGTGTGTCGGCTGTTCTCTCCGTCTCTTCTCTCTCTTTCTTTCTCTCTCTCTATATATAACGACTGTCGACATTCCTCTCTGACTGATAACTCTGTATTAATTTCTACGTGTCTCTCAAACTATTTCGTTACGTGAACCAAAAACACAAATCAGATGATTCACCTTTCACGCATTTTTTTTTAAATGTTAGTTAACATTCTTTTCACAAAGTAAATATTTTTGGGAACTATTTTAATATAAATAATTTTATCCTAAAAAATACCTTTCGTGTTGATAACATTTTTTTATGTTTCTAGCTTCACAAATATCAATAACGACCATAACAATAATCGTTCATCCTGGACAAACTACGAAACAATATCTACAGTTAAAAAAAAAAAAGAATCTATTCTATGAAAATCAAATGGTCTCGAGTTTTGTTATAAGAGATTAAAATTTGCTGTAACTATAATAAATGAATTATATTATTATTATTTCAACGCATTAAAGCAAGCATAGGTAGAGAGAAAGAGAGAAAAAAAGAAAACGTAGAAAGAGGGAGGAGAAAGAAGTGTAAATATAATTGGTATAAAAATACTGTCGTTTTTTGACATGAAGTTGAACGTCAAAAAAAAAAAAAAAGAAATTGTTTTTGCACCAACCTAATACTTAACTTTTCCTGCTTAGTTTTTAGGGTCATTATATAAAGGACACACATTTGTATGCACATATGCCTCAGTAAAACTTGGAAAATACTCAAGAAAACATTGTAAATTTATGTAATCATTCGTTTGCGGATTATTATCCTCATTTTCATAGTTGTTATTTCACTACATTTCGGCCAACTCATCCTATTGTCTTCTTCAGGAAATTAACCGCGACGGCATGGAAATGCTGTATCCCAAGTAATTACTGTCTTCCACAGTTGTTTTTGTCTCACCGCGTTTTGACCAACCAATCCACTGGTCTGCTCGAGTAGGATTGAAACCAATATCTTCAGATAATGCTTACCTGGCCCCGTGGTGCAGTGAATAGAGGCGTTAAGTCTCTGCGGTTCTAGGTGAGCGTTGTCTGAAGAGAGCGGTTTCAGTCCTACCCAAGCAGGCTAGAGGATTAGTTGGCCAAAGTGTAGTTAGACAACAACTATGGAAGGCAGTAATTACTGGGGATACAGTTACAAGATTCAGTATTCCTATCCCGCCGTAGTTAATCCCCTGAGGAAGGTCAAAGGATGAGTTGGCCGAAACGTGGTAAAGCAATAGCAGCTATGAAGATGAAGCTGGCAAACCGCGATAAAAGAATGCATACACAAATTATGAAACGTCATCTCAAAGGGATAAAAAAAGAAACCTTGGCAAAGTTGATACTTTTAAATCAGAGAATAATATCTAAAATTTAGAAGAAAAAAAAAGAGTCATTATTTACAGGTCAATTGGGTACTTATACGATTTAATGTTATCAAGACGTAACCACGATTTTAATGTTATCCTATAAAATAAAAGTAAATACCGATTTTTCACAGAATTATTTCTACTACGTCAACTAGGCATATGTGTATTTCCAGAGAGAAGAATGGGCTGGGAGACGGCGAATGAGCGATTGGGAAGGAGGGGGATGAATAAGGGAGGGGGTAGGATAAATAAAAGTAATTTGACACTTTTATCCCTTTTTATTTGAAACTTAAGTGTGACAGACTACGAAATGCTATACTTAATTGATACAGATCACGGAGATGCTATTCTAAAATTAAGTGAGAGAGACTGCTAAATCGGCCCTTTCTAACTAAATTGGGGGGAGATCACAAAGATGCTAATAAAAGATTAAGTGTGACAGACTATGAATATACGATTTTAAACGAAATTGAAGCGCACAATGCATGTGCTAATTCAATCAAAATTTAAATAACGAAAGAAGAACAAAAAAATTTAAAACTACAATATGAATTCCAACGATAATGCTATTTAGAACTAAAGAGTGACAGACCATGAGAATGATATTTAAACTAAAATATTACAGAGCACGAAAATTCTATTTTCAACTAAAGTACGAGAGATTTTGAAAATCCTGTTTAAAACTTAAGTATTAGAGACAATGAAAATGGCATTTGAAACTAAAGTATGCGTGAGCACGAAAATGCGATGCGAGACTAATTTAAAACTAAGTATGACAGACCATGCACGTGCTATATGAAGCTAAATTTAGATAGACAAAGAAAGTGTTAATTAAACCTAACTTGTAGCAGGCCAGGAAAATGCTGCTTAAAACAAAGGTATGACAAACCACGAAAATGCTATTTACAACTATTATATGAAAGACCAGGCAAATGCTATTTAAAACTAAAGTGGGTACCTCCAATGCGCGCCACAGTTTTACCCACCTATATGTAACACGATGTAACTGTAATTTAATTTAATATTATCATCCTAACATTTTTACACTTTAAAAGAAGAAGTTTAAAAAAAAACTGCTATTTTTAAAAAGTTTTTGTACAGCATACAAAAATAATGAAAATGCGAGAGAAAAATCGTGTTTACATTATCGACGCTTTAAAACACCGTTCCTACGTAGTAACATTTTTTAAACCGTTAACACACCCATGTTTTAAAAATCTAGCAAAAATCAAATAATAGTCATACTTTCTTGAAATTTTCGATACTTATTCATTATTAAATAAACTTACATAATAAAAGTAGATTTCGTTAAATATATTAGAGGAAATATTTTTTAGGTGTTCTCCCCCCCCCCATATTTCATGTTATGGAAACTAACAAAAATAAATGTAGGTCAATAAAAATCTCAAGATATTTTAAAGCTGAAAAGATCCAAAAATTGGAAAATAGTTATATATATATATATATATATATATATATATATATATATATGTATGTATACAGGGTGACCCTCCCCCCCCTAAAAAAAAAGCTAAATGGAGGTCATCTAGAACATATGCTGTAGAACGGAGAAAAAAAGGCCAAAGACCCTAGTGCTTTGATGTGATGTTTTGAATATAATAAGCTAGTTATGACCGAAGTTTCATTTCATTCGGAGAAAACAGTAAGAACTAAGAACACTAATTAGAGTTGGGGCCCGTTTTTCTATATATATATATATATATATATATATATATATATATATATATATATATATATATATATATATATATATAAAATCCCGTCATTTCTTTCAATTAACTTAAAGTTGTAAATAAAATTGGACATAAAATCAATATTATTATGCTAAAAAAATAATAAACAATGTTTCTTGATTTGTTTTTCTCGGTAATATAATTATTTAAATTACAAAAAGATAAAAGAAAGAATTCTTAAAAATGATTATTTTTAAAAGGCTTTAAATGATATTAAATTCAAATATTACGCGGTATGAAGTTTAAACAGATTTCTTTATAGAAAAGGTTTACATAATAAAAAAAATATATTCATATAATAGAATATATGACTCTTGAAATAATAAAAATTGCAAAAGCAAAATCGACTAAAAAAAATCGTTTGGATTTAATTATTGAAAATGACAGAGGGTGATATTACAAATTTTGCGCCGTTTTCTCAAAAGAGTATGAATGCCTGTAAGCACAGCATCTTTATACATATGTATCAACAGAACAGGTTAAAATTAATTTAACTGTCTGTTTAGTTCGTTATTAAAAATCTATTTGTTTTTATAAAAGGTTAATCTTATATTGTTTTTAGCCATTTTTTATTGTATATTTTATTTATTCATAAATTTCTGCATAAATGATCTTCTATAGAAATTGACCCAAACACATGAAATGATGACATCACTACTTATTGTGTATAATAATGACGTTCTACACAACGGTTTGGAGGTCCCTACAGACCAGTCCCTCAAACTAAAGTATGACAGACAACGAAAATGCTATTTAAAACTAAATTGAGGCAGACCATGCGTGCGCTATTTAAAGTTAAATTTAGATAGATAACGAAAATGTTATTTAATATAGCAAACCAGAGAAACGCTATTTAAATGTAATTTATCAACGACCAGTAAAATCCTATTTAAAGCTAAAGTATAAAAAACTCTGAAAATGCTATGTAAAACGAACGCATGACAGACCATTAAAATACTATTTAAAACTTAACAATGAGAGACAACGAAAATGTTATTTTAAGGAGAAGTAAAACGGACATCGAAAATTCTATTAAAAACTAAATTATGAATGACCACGAAAGCACAATTTCAAATTAAAGTATGAGAGACCAGGAGAATGCTATTTAAACTAAAGTATTACAGACTACGAAAATTCTATTTAAAACTAAAGCATTACAGACCATAAAAATGCTGTTTCAAACTAATGTATGACAGACAATAAAAATGCTGTTTAACTCACAATTAAACAATCATATTTAAGCGTATATTACGATCAGGCAACGCCGGATGGCTTCCAAGTATATGTATAATTATATGCATATACATATACACACAGACGATGAAAATGTTATTTCAAACTAAAAAAAAAATGACAGACTAAGAAAATGCTGTTTTAAACTAAAATATGACAGACATAAAAAGTTGTTTAACACGAAAGTATGACAGATCATGAAAATACTAGGTAAAACTAAAGTAAAAAACTACGAAATGCTATTTAAAATGAAAATATGATATACCACAAAATATTATTCCAAACTAAAGTATGACATACTACGAAAATGCTGTTTATAACTAAAGTATTACAGACTACTAAAATTCAGTTTAAAACTAAAGAATAATAAACCACGAAAATGTTATTTAAAATTAAATTATGATAGACCAAAATATGCCATTTCAAACTAATGAATGACAGACCATGAAAATTCTATTTAAAGTATGCTGCTAAAAATGTAAAGTATGAAAAAGCATGAAAATGTTATTTCAAAGTAAAATATGAATAACCACGAAAATGCTATTTAAAACTAACGAAAGACAGACCATGAAAATTTTATTAAAAAATTAAATTATGGCAGACAACGAAAATGCTATTTAAAACTAAAGTATAGCTGACCACGAAAATGCTATTTATTAATAAAGTATGAAAAACCACGAAAGTGTTATTTCAAACTAAAGCAACCGACCACAAAATCTTATTTTAACAAAAGTAAACATACCACGTAAATGCCATTTAAAACAAAGCTATGACAAACCAGAAAAATTTTAATTCCAACTTAAGCATGACAGACCATGAATATCTTATTTGAAACTAACGTATAACAGACTACGGAAATGCTATTTAAAACAAAATTATGACAGACCACAAAATTCTATTTAAAATTAAAGTATGACAGTAAAACTAAAGTATGCCCTTTCAGCCTAAAGTATGACAGGCCGTTAAAATGCTGTTTAAAACGAAGTATGACAGCCCATTAAATGCGATTTAAAACTAAAGTATAACTGGCCATTAAAATGTTATTTAAAACTAAAGTATAACAGACAATTAAAATGCTATTTAAAACTAAATTATGACAAACCATTAAAATTCTATATAAAACTAAAGTATTACAGGCTATCAAAATGCTATTTAAAGCTAAAGTATAACAGGCGATTAAAATGCTATTTAAAATTAAAGTATGACAGACTATTAAAATGTTGTTTAAAACAAAAGTATGAAAGACTATTTAAATGCTATTAAAAACTAAAATATAATAGACCATTAAAATACCATTTAAAACTAAAGTACTATCAAAATGCTATTCAAAACAAAAGGATAACAGGCCATTAAAATGCTATTTAAAATTAAATTATGGCAGACCATTAAAATGCTTTAAAAAAGTATGACAGACTATTAAAATGCTATTAAAAACTAAAATATAATAGACCATTAAAATGCTATTTAAATCTAAAGTATGACATACTGTTAAAATGTTATTTAAAACTAAAGTATAACAGCTCATTTAAATGCTATGGAAAACTAAAGTATGACAGACAAATTAAATGATATTTAAAACTAAAGTATGACAGACTAATTAAATGCTATTTAAACTAAAGTATGATAGACTATTAAAATGCTATTTAAAACTAAAGTGTAACAGGCCATTAAAATGCTATTTAAAACTAAAGTGTAACAGGCCATTAAAATGCTATTTAAAACTAAAGCAAAACAGACCATTAAAATGCTATTTAAAACTAAAGTATGATAGACTAATTAAATGCTATTTAAAAATAAAAAGTTAACAGAGCATTAAAATGCTATTTAAAACTAAATATGGCAGACTAATTAAATTTAAAAGTAATATAAATAATACTCATTCTAATAATAAATTCCAATTAAAATATATATATACACTATTCGGTACGAACCCAACCATGGAAGATTAGATAATATATACAGGTGGATTTATAAGATCCAAAAACTCCAACCTTGATCGCCCTTCGGGTGCCGTGGCGCAGTTGATAAAGACGTTTAATCTCTACGGTTGTAGATGAGCATTGCCTGAAGATAGCGGTTTCAATCCTACCCAATGCCGGCCAGAGACTTACGTGGCCAAAACGTGGTGAGACGACAACAACTACGGATGGCAGTAATTGCTGAGAATGCAGTTGAAAGATTCGAAGTTCCTATCCCGTCGCAGTTACAACAACTAATAAAGATGAGAAGAACAGTCCGCAATAAATAAATAAATATATTAAAATGCTATTTAAAACTAAAGCATAACACACCATTAAAATGCTATTCAAAACTAAAGCATAACAGACCATTAAAATGCTATTTAAAACTAAAGCATAACACACCATTAAAATGCTATTTAAAACTAAAGCATAACACACCATTAAAATGCTATTTAAAACTAAAGCATAACACACCATTAAAATGCTATTTAAAACTAAAGCATAACACACCATTAAAATGCTATTTAAAACTAAAGCATAACACACCATTAAAATGCTATTTAAAACTAAAGTACTATCAAAATGTACTAAATTAAAATGCTATTTAAAACTAAAGCATAACAGGCCATTAAAATGCTATTTAAAACTAAAGCATAACAGACCATTAAAATGCTATTTAAAACTAAAGCATAACACACCATTAAAATGCTATTTAAAACTAAAGCATAACCCTGCAGCCTCTTTTCCACAAAAGAGATGTAGCGAGCCTGTCATTGTTCTATCGTTATTTCCATGGCAGGTGCTCGTCTGAGCTCCATTCTCTGGTCCCCCCTCGCCAATCTTTCTCAAAAAGCACCCGACTAGCTGAAACCACCGTCAATAATTTTCCCCACTCCCTATCTGTGCCTAAATCAAAATTTCTTAGAACTGCACGCCTGTGGAACTCTGTTCAGCTTGCCTGTTTCCATCCCTTCAACCTGGATGTCTTCAAGTCCAACACAAACAAATTCCTGATGAACCGCCCCCCCTAAGTAATGACACCTTACCAATTCTCCAATAGTATTGCTGCACTATCCCTTTGATTACTGTACACACAATAACCCTTATCCCTGAGTGGCCATTGGGCCTTGATAAGTGGTGAACTCTATGTAAAAAAAGAACAGACCATTAAAATGCTATTAAAAACTAAAATATGACAGGCCATTAAAATGCTATTTAAAACTTAAGTATGACAGACCATCAAAATGCTGTTTTACACTCAAAATAATATTTAAAACTTAATTCAAACAGACTATTAAAATGCAGTTTAAAACTAAAGTATGCTAGGACCCAAAAATGCTCTGCCAAACTCAATATGAATGTTATTTAAAACTAAAGTCTTACAGACCACGGAAAAGATTCAATTTAATTAAAATTATTTGGCATTACCTGTTCTGTCGCCGTTAAGAAAAACGCGAGCAGAGAGAGAGAGAGAGAGAGAGAGAGAGAGAGAGAGAGAGAGAGAGAGAAAGAAAGCGGAAAAGGCGGGAAATAGGTCAAACAAAATATAACAGACACAAAATTTTTTATTTTAAACTAACGTATGACAGACCAAGCAACATATTATTTCAAACTAAAATATGACTGACCACAAACTTATATTTCAAACAAAAGTATGACAGACTACGAATATGATATTTGAAATTAAAGTGTGACAGCTCACGACAATTCTTGTTCAAACTTAAATGTGAAAAAGAATATTTTATTTAAAATTTTAAATTAAAGTATGACAGACAAATAAAACGCATATGAAAACATAAGTTCTAAAGATTTCAGAAAGCTACACGTCAATGAAAATACTATTTTAATATGGAGATAAGAAACAACAATGTTTTTACTCATCAAAACCAAGATGCGCCCATTCGATCTATGCGTTTAAAACCGAAGCTTCACAAACAGATCCACATAAAAATTATCCCATACTGAGAGATGAACACACATCCAAAAACAGATCTTTCCTCGTATGGGTTAATCCAAATATGATCCCACCCCTATTAAACTAACAAATGGTTGTGTTGTAACTTATAGGAACGAGGTCAAGGTGTTCGAAATAACGTTCCAATTATGGTTTTTACTCCACGTTTGTTTGTAAAGGTTTCGTCAAAACAGGGCGTTACTACTGATTGAACTTTTGTCAAAGGGACGTACAAACGCAGGGGATATGTTCTTTAAGGCGCAATGATATTTTTTTGAGAATCCTTGCAACTGGGCGTTTTTAATACACCCATTGCTCAGCATTTGGGATTCGTGAGATTGAAACGCAAGTGTTTTATGAATATGGCGTTCGCCTACATTTTCTTTTTCTTTTTTATCTCGTTTAAAGATACGTCCAAACTAAGATTCTAGCATTCTATTTGGTTCGGTTATGTATCTGTTATACTAGTCTGAAATAGTATGACATTTATAATCTTTCGTCAGTAACAAGGAATGGTACAAGCCCATTTTATAAGAGATAAATCCAACTCTTCGAAGTAATCCTTTTGGTCGATACAAAATTTAACCAAAAACGAACCCGTCAATATTCTAAGGAAGGGTTCCTTAACCTAATAGGGATGCAACTAAACACTTAGTCAATAAGGAGGCATAATTTATAGGAGGGTGTACCAAGTAGGTTCAAGTTCGACCAAATCTGGTGTTCTCAAGGCAGATTATTGGTTACAAGAATTAGGAAATATTATACCTTTTCTTCTGATGACGTCAGAGATTATGGCATTAGTAGAAAAGAAATAATAGTTGTCAAAGAGAGCAACAACCCTTGTAACGAGAAGGCTATTCAATAGGGATTATTTTTTTCTGATGACGTCAGAGATTATGGCATTAGTAGAAAAGAAAAAGTAGTTGTCGAACAGAGCAACCACCCTTCTAACGAGAAGGCTATTCAATAGGGATTATTTTTTCTGATGACGTCAGAGGGTATGGCATTAGTAGAAAAGAAAAAGTAGTTGTCGAACAGAGCAACCACCCTCCTAACGAGAAGGCTATTCAATAGGGATTATTTTTCTGATGACGTCAGAGGGTATGGCGTTGGTAGAAAAGAAAAAGTTTTCGAACAGAGCAACCACCCTTCTAACGAGAAGGCTATTCAATAGGGATTATTTTTCTGATGACGTCAGAGGGTATGGCATTAGTAGAAAAGAAAATAGTTGTCGAACAGAGCAACCACCCTCCTAACGAGAAGGCTATTCAATAGGGATTATTTTTTCTGATGACGTCAGAGGGTATGGCATTAGTAGAAAAGAAAATAGTTGTCGAACAGAGCAACCACCCTCCTAACGAGAAGGCTATTCAATAGGGATTATTTTTTCTGAGTACGTCAGAGGGTATGGCGTTGGTAGAAAAGAAAAAGTTGTCGAACAGAGCAACCACCCTCCTAACGAGAAGGCTATTCAATAGGGATTATTTTTCTGATGACGTCAGAGGGTATGGCGTTGGTAGAAAAGAAAAAGTTGTCGAACAGAGCAACCACCCTTCTAACGAGAAGGCTATTCAATAGGGATTATTTTTCTGATGACGTCAGAGGGTATGGCGTTGGTAGAAAAGAAAAAGTTTTCGAACAGAGCAACCACCCTTCTAACGAGAAGGCTATTCAATAGGGATTATTTTTCTGATGACGTCAGAGGGTATGGCGTTGGTAGAAAAGAAAAAGTTGTCGAACAGAGCAACCACCCTTCTAACGAGAAGGCTATTCAATAGGGATTATTTTTCTGATGACGTCAGAGGGTATGGCGTTGGTAGAAAAGAAAAAGTTGTCGAACAGAGCAACCACCCTTCTAACGAGAAGGCTATTCAATAGGGATTATTTTTCTGATGACGTCAGAGGGTATGGCGTTGGTAGAAAAGAAAAAGTTGTCGAACAGAGCAACCACCCTTCTAACGAGAAGGCTATTCAATAGGGATTATTTTTCTGATGACGTCAGAGGGTATGGCGTTGGTAGAAAAGAAAAAGTTGTCGAACAGAGCAACCACCCTTCTAACGAGAAGGCTATTCAATAGGGATTATTTTTCTGATGACGTCAGAGGGTATGGCGTTGGTAGAAAAGAAAAAGTTGTCGAACAGAGCAACCACCCTTCTAACGAGAAGGCTATTCAATAGGGATTATTTTTCTGATGACGTCAGAGGGTATGGCGTTGGTAGAAAAGAAAAAGTTGTCGAACAGAGCAACCACCCTTCTAACGAGAAGGCTATTCAATAGGGATTATTTTTCTGATGACGTCAGAGGGTATGGCGTTGGTAGAAAAGAAAAAGTAGTTGTCGAACAGAGCAACCACCCTTCTAACGAGAAGGCTATTCAATAGGGATTATTTTTCTGATGACGTCAGAGGGTATGGCGTTGGTAGAAAAGAAAAAGTTGTCGAACAGAGCAACCACCCTTCTAACGAGAAGGCTATTCAATAGGGATTATTTTTCTGATGACGTCAGAGGGTATGGCGTTGGTAGAAAAGAAAAAGTTGTCGAACAGAGCAACCACCCTTCTAACGAGAAGGCTATTCAATAGGGATTATTTTTCTGATGACGTCAGAGGGTATGGCGTTGGTAGAAAAGAAAAGTTGTCGAACAGAGCAACCACCCTTCTAACGAGAAGGCTATTCAATAGGGATTATTTTTCTGATGACGTCAGAGGGTATGGCGTTGGTAGAAAAGAAAAAGTAGTTGTCGAACAGAGAAACCACCCTTCTAACGAGAAGGCTATTCAATAGGGATTATTTTTCTGATGACGTCAGAGGGTATGGCGTTGGTAGAAAAGAAAAAGTTGTCGAACAGAGCAACCACCCTTCTAACGAGAAGGCTATTCAATAGGGATTATTTTTCTGATGACGTCAGAGGGTATGGCGTTGGTAGAAAAGAAAAAGTTGTCGAACAGAGCAACCACCCTTCTAACGAGAAGGCTATTCAATAGGGATTATTTTTCTGATGACGTCAGAGGGTATGGCGTTGGTAGAAAAGAAAAAGTAGTTGTCGAACAGAGCAACCACCCTTCTAACGAGAAGGCTATTCAATAGGGATTATTTTTCTGATGACGTCAGAGGGTATGGCGTTGGTAGAAAAGAAAAAGTTGTCGAACAGAGCAACCACCCTTCTAACGAGAAGGCTATTCAATAGGGATTATTTTTCTGATGACGTCAGAGGGTATGGCGTTGGTAGAAAAGAAAAAGTTGTCGAACAGAGCAACCACCCTTCTAACGAGAAGGCTATTCAATAGGGATTATTTTTCTGATGACGTCAGAGGGTATGGCGTTGGTAGAAAAGAAAAAGTTGTCGAACAGAGCAACCACCCTTCTAACGAGAAGGCTATTCAATAGGGATTATTTTTCTGATGACGTCAGAGGGTATGGCGTTGGTAGAAAAGAAAAAGTTGTCGAACAGAGCAACCACCCTTCTAACGAGAAGGCTATTCAATAGGGATTATTTTTCTGATGACGTCAGAGGGTATGGCGTTGGTAGAAAAGAAAAAGTTGTCGAACAGAGCAACCACCCTTCTAACGAGAAGGCTATTCAATAGGGATTATTTTTCTGATGACGTCAGAGGGTATGGCGTTGGTAGAAAAGAAAAAGTAGTTGTCGAACAGAGCAACCACCCTTCTAACGAGAAGGCTATTCAATAGGGATTATTTTTCTGATGACGTCAGAGGGTATGGCGTTGGTAGAAAAGAAAAAGTTGTCGAACAGAGCAACCACCCTTCTAACGAGAAGGCTATTCAATAGGGATTATTTTTCTGATGACGTCAGAGATTATGGCATTAGTAGAAAAGAAAATAGTTGTCGAACAGAGCAACCACCCTCCTAACGAGAAGGCTATTCAATAGGGATTATTTTTTCTGATGACGTCAGAGGGTATGGCGTTGGTAGAAAAGAAAATAGTTGTCGAACAGAGCAACCACCCTTCTAACGAGAAGGCTATTCAATAGGGATTATTTTTCTGATGACGTCAGAGGGTATGGCGTTGGTAGAAAAGAAAAAGTTGTCGAACAGAGCAACCACCCACCTAACGAGAAGACTATTCAATGTGGATTATTTTTTCCTGATGACGTCAGAGACTGTAATGCAATGTTTGCAGTTTTTTCTTATATTCTGTTTCAAAAATACGTTGTTTTATTTACGGAGTCTGTGTAGATCGGAAAATATGAAATATGTACTGCATACAATTCGATTTCAGTATAGATCCGATCATGCTCCTTTCATTTCTATTTTTCTGAATCCAATTGTTACGGTTTTCTAATGTTTTGTTAAAAAAATGTTTTGTTTCATTATCGACACATTGACTATTCAACAGTCTTTGCTTATTTGTACCACGTGCCTGACGTAATTTTCAGTGAACAGGCCTTCTTAACGAAAGTTGTAGACATCTCATATCGCACCGCAGGAATATTTTTTTTTCGTTTTTATTTGCGGGTTTTCTATTCAACTTTTTCTTGGCTTGTTATCTTAGACATTAATCTATTACGCTTCGGCATGAACAGGTATGTGTTTCGTTAAACAGCTACTGGTTGTACGATACAAATTTGATGACTGATAAAATTTTTTATTTCATTTTCAGAATGATTTGAAATATAATAATAGTGTATAGCCGTTGATATGTAATATTGGTGGGTATTTAGACGAGGAGACCATTGACGATTGAAAAGCACCAACATATTAGAAAAGTATCATCTGTATCACGATGATTCATGACAGATTAAAAACATGGAAACTGTTAATTGTAGTTTAGTACTTCATGAACACCTTGAAGTTCGTGCGATCTGAGCTGGAAAATTGTGATAAAAATGTGGAAGCAGTGGCTAGCAGAAAGTATCACGACAGGTATTCAAACTACAATTCAAGGTTGACTTTGATGGCAAATGTTAAAATGAGTTTTAATCTATGTCCCTCCCCTGCAAAACATTCACAAAAAACACTCGTCTATTTACAACCACTGCCAACAATTTCATCTACCTCTTATTTGTACCTAAATTTATACGCAAATTTAAAAAACAAAGTTACTTTCATAGAATTGCCTGCCTGTGGAACTCTATATCGCGGGTCTGCTTTCAAACTGATTACAAAATGATTGTTTTCAAGTTCGACGTAAACAATTTCTTTTCGAGCTGTCCTCTAAAATAATCAAATTCTACCCAATTTCCTCCACAACCGATCATTTCGCTATCGTCTCACTGATCATCTTACACTTATTAACGCTTGTCCCCGAGTGGTCTTCAGATCTCGATAAGAGGTGACTCCCTTGTAATAAGCAAGTGATTGCCGCCAGAGTGGTGACCGCTGAACGAGAATCTTTAATGAGCCAAGAGAACTGCATTTTGAAATTCCACTGTAAGGTTAGACATCAAATGAAGCCGGTTATGTTTTCTTTCTTTTCAAACCAGTTGCCCAACGTGCAGAACAGAAGTAATGGATATAGATGCAGATTATGGACGTCTCAAATTCAAACCATATTGCATTTTTTTACAAGGCAATACTGCCCGACAAGTGTCATATAATAGGTGCCCCTGGATATGACCTTAAAGCACCGAATTATGGGGCCCCCATTTAGGAGTTGTGGAGAGTTTAGGGGTACCCCCCTTGGTTTCCATTGTACCTAGGCATATTTTGGCCCAGAGGGGTAGTACATATAATTGTTGTGGGCAGAGCCTAGAATTTGCTTATTGCAACCCTATGCAGAGAGTCCTGATGCTTCCAGATCAGACTGTGAGAAGATACTGGCCCCATGACCTAAAATGCAGCAAACATTGATGTTATATGCTTTTTTCCCCTTTGCAAAATACCATCACTCTTCCAGAAGGAGGATATAATGTCTGGAAGGATGAATTCCTGGAAATTAACAAAACCCCAAACCCTAACCCACTTACACAGAAGGTTTGAACCTCTTTGCGAGTCGGACCCTAGGTTCTTGATGTATTGAGAACTCTGATACGAAGGTTACAATAGAAATACGTGTCCCGACAATTTTCCTTCTGAAATTTTTGAAGCTCGACTGAACATATGAAATAAATACCTACAACACAGGAGTAAAGCAGAACAGATATATTGGAAGCAATATTTACATAGTGCCCATTTGTATAGTCATGGGGAGTCCGTCCCTGGAGAAGGTGTCGGGTGGATGGTCGTCGACTCTCGATCTCGTGTCTCTCCGAGCCCCTCGTTGGATCTCCCCCATCTTTACTGTACCAACCAAATTTATATAGTTGACACTCCACGTATGCTAATTAGGTAGATCCTACCACAACAGAAATAGAAACTTGTATTTTGATAATCGTATACAATTTATCGTTTACAACAATCCTTTTACCCATATTCACTCCAAACAAGGCACAGTGTCAATGGGATGTAAGATGCTATTATTAGAGACCGTTATTATAGTAAGAGACGTAAGAGACTGTTATTAGAGACGCTATGGAGGGAGTAAGGCAGCGAGATGTCTGGTTGCATTTCATTTAAGTTTTGCATGTTAGTACACTCAGGAAAGCAGGAAACAGAAAAGCGGTTTCAATCCTATCCAAAGCAGGTTAGAAGATTAGTTGGCTAAAAACGTGGTGAAACAACAACAACTATGGAAGGCGGTAATTACTGAGGATACAGTTACAAGACCCAGCATTCCTATCCCGCCACTGATGAACCCAGAGGATGAGTTGGCCGAAATGTGGTGAACCAACAGCAACTATTGAGATGAATGTGTCAAAATGTTTTCAATTTCTGATAAGGGTATGGCACCAAGGATTCCGACGATCTTACTTATAACTTACGGTTAGGACAATCAACCAATCAGAAGCCTCCTACTTTATAAAAAATATCAAATTTTGGATTCAATTCAGGTCGCTGTCAACCTTTGCCTTAAAACGACTGAATCGTGACTACATTGATTGTTCACCCCATCCTTGTTACTAAGAATTACTCAACACTCGAAGTCGTGACTGCATTGATTCTTCGCCGCCATCTTTGTTACTAAGAATTAATCAACACTCGAAATTTTGACTGCATTGATTCTTCGCCGCCATCTTTGTTACTAAGAATTTATCAACACTTGAAATCGTGATTACATTGATTGTTCACCCCATCTTTGTTACTAAGAATTAATCAAACTCGAAATCGTGACAGCATTGATTCTTCGCCGCCATCTTTGTTACTAAGAATTAATCAACACTCGAAATCGTGACTGCATTGATTCTTCGCCACCATCTTT
The DNA here is from genome assembly GCF_053919585.1 of Euprymna scolopes. NCBI lineage: Eukaryota > Metazoa > Mollusca > Cephalopoda > Sepiida > Sepiolidae > Euprymna > Euprymna scolopes. Next base: position 45,346,159 of record NC_136518.1, read on the forward strand.
GTTACCAAGAATTACTCAACACTCGAAATCGTGACTGCATTGACTCTTCGCCGCCATCTTTGTTACTAAGAATTAATCAACACTCGAGATCGTGACTGCATTGCTTCTTCACCGATTTAATTTACTACCGCCATCTTTGTTCAACATAATGACTCAACACTTAACAATAACAGTCCGTAAAAAGAAGGAATACATAAATTTACAATAGTTTGTTGCGTGTTTCCCAAATAATAGTCCGCAAATAAATAAATAAACAGGAAAGGAACCTCAAAGTTTGGCAATTCGAAGGAATAACATATTATGGTGGAAAGCTTCCCGCCATCTGGATATTTCTATAGTGATGGGGTGGGATTTTAGTGCTTGTCAAGTTAGTCGGAGATATTTACGTCGAGCACGCACAAATGTGACGATTTCGTCAAAGCACACGCCATTAATGTTCATAAGAGCAGCACTTATAAAACAGGTACAGCGATAAAACATTGCGACAAGGAGACAGAGTTTCGAGCTTGGTTGACTTTGCGCGACCTATTAGATTGGAAACTCTTTCTAGGAGCTTGGATAACAGGAAGTGGCATGTGGTAGATGCACGAGCCCAGATGTGGTAACAATGGTTCATGCATGAGTGAATACTGACTTTATAGAGATCCAAGATGCAGTAGAACCCCGGGACACTGCATTAAGAATTAGTAACAAAATACAGTACAGTATATAATACACATGTATATAATCAAATAACATTATAAATAATACAATAAGGCGGGGAAAATATCGTAACCAGGGGCCGAACAACACCGTATTCCACATAGTAACCTGAACCCCCCGTTTCTTAGGGCCACCGTATCCCGGGGTTTTACTGTACTAGCAGATGTGAGTATATTTCCAACACAGTAGAAGGCGTAGCAGCCTTGACAATGTGTATTCTTCTACTTAATATTAACAAGACTTGTTTTTTTGTATTCAAACAAAACTAAATGAAACCTCCATGGCCAACAAAGAAATTCCTAAATTGATTTGTTCGATATCTAACTTATTTTTCTAACTTGCATTGTTCATACCTAACTCTGACATAAGTAATATTTAGCTATTTCCAAGAACAATGACGATCATCCTAAATTCAGAGGATTTCAATATTTATTATCTTTTAACTTACTGGGTTCAATTCTAACCTTTTCCAAGTATCATTTTCAACTTATTTACTTTGTTCTTTAAATCGCTGGGATCTGTCCCCTTCCATGTAACAGAAAGAGTAGCAGCATTAACAATGTGTTCTATGTATTTGTTCTACTTAATATAAACAAGATTTTTGTATTTCGTAGGTCAGTTTTTTACTTTTCTACCTTGTCATTTTATACTTTATAATTCTGCAGTTCTCCTCTCAATCTGCCTCTCTATCGCTTTCTCGTTTGCTTAGTTTACTTCTCTGTCTCTCTATTCTTCTTCCTTTACCTTCATGTTTTGCATCTTCATTTTCTATTCTGTGTTTACTTCTACTTTCTTTCCCTGTCTTTTTCATTTCTTCTTTTTCTCCTTTTTTATTTGTGCCTCTTTCTGCTTCCGCCTTTCACATACTTTCCTTATGTTTTCTTTAATTTTCGTCCTAGTAATTTATTCTTTTCTATTTCTTTCTCCATATATCGATTTTTTTTTGTGTTAAATATATTTTCTAAACTCTTTAGTCTATTTTCTTTTCATTTTTGTGAAAGTCTCTTATTGATTTTCTTTTTCTTTTTTTTAATCTTCTCTCCTTTCTCGTTGGCATTCTTACCATTTACTATTTTCTCAACTATTCTCTTTCTTTGTCTTCGTCTTTTCTTTACTGCATCAGTTTCCAATGTTTGTCATTGTTTCATTGCTCTCTCTTTTTTCTTCTCTCTCTTTTTTCTTCTCTCTCTTTTTTCTCCTCTCTCTTTTTTCTTCTTGTCCATATTATTTTATTCATTATTACTCTTTTTTTCGGTTTTTTTTCCTTCTTCCATTTATTCTTTCCTCCCCTTATATTCGCATAATCATTCTTTTCCTGATGTCTTCTTCTTCTTCTTCTTCTTCTTCTTTGTCTTCTTCTTCTTCTTCTTCTTCTTCTTCTTCTTCTTCTGTCGTTGTTGTTGTTGCTGCTATTCTCCTTTTTCATATCATTCTTCTTCTTCTTCTTCTTCTTCCCTAATTCTCCTTATTTTCTTTTTCTTCTTCTCTTTCTTCCCCTTTTTCTTGCTACCCTCCTTTTCATAATCTTTCATTTTCTCTTGTTTTAACATAATACATCTTCTTCTTTTTGTTCTTATCACTTTTCTCCTGTTTTTTCCCCATCACATTTATTCTTCTTTTTCTTCTTGTACTCACTCGATATCTCTTTTTCGACTATTTCCTCTCATTTCCATTTGCATCCACGTCTCATATTATTGAATCAGCGTGCACAACACCCATTTATCTGTTTGCGTTTGTTTTACAGGGGACAAAATGTGAACTATATCTCAAAATTAATTATATACCTCTCACTACGTATATATATATATATATATATATATATATATATATATGATCAAATTTATGTGCATATATATGTATATATCTTAATAAATTTAATCATTCATATATATATATGTATATATATGTGCGTGTGCATGTATGTATATATATATATATATATATATACATACGTACCTTAATTTTGATCATATATATATATATATATATATATATATATATATGTGTGTGTGTATGTGTGTGTGTGCGTGTGTGGGTATGTGTGTGCGTGCGTTTGTGTGCATCGTTAATTTGGTGTTCAGGTATGCCGTTTATATATAGCGTATGTCATCACAATTGCACCGATTGCCCTAATTGCACTCAGATTGAAGAGAACGTTCGTTACGTATAGCTGCTGGGTTGATAAAACGCAGGGGGGGGGGCATTGGCAGAGATTAAACGTTCACAAGGTGCGTTCCCAGGATCCTATTTTTTCCTCCTAAATGAAAAGGTAATCAGTGCCAAGGATTCGTTTTTAACCATTTTCCATTTTTTTTTTTTTTTACTTTTTATTGGAAATTATTTTCCTTACGCTGAACCAATAAGATATGTCGAGTGGTTCATACCATAATGTAGACTACAAACTAGCCTTCCGAAAACTGCAGCATTCGTAGTTAGTTGTGGATGTTTCTTGGTGTGTTAGGGGTTACAAAAATCTCCTCATTTATTCACGCACACAAGACGCATATGCATAGATGGCAAAAATATTTCAATTAAAAGTCAAATATAAGAGATAGTGACTGCATTGATTCTTCGTCGCCATCTTTGTTACTAAGAATTATTCAACACTCGAAATCGTGACTGCATGCGGATAAAATTAAAGGCGAATCAAATGAGGTACAATGTTTAAAAAATTACATTAAATTTAACTTAAATTAGCAGTTTTTGAAAAAATTACAAGTGCGGACTTTATTTTTGCCGGCACTGTATATCTATACTCCTATAAATTTTGTTGTTTTTTGTATATAGATATTCCTATTAAGAATAGTTTTTTCCATTAATAATCACTTTCTTCACCACGAAAGCAAAATTTAACACAAGGTCGTTTTTAACGTGGGGGAAAACCAGCTCCCCCCTACAAAGGCAAAAAGAGCACTCTGATTGTGACCAAAATAATAATTGTCTCAGTATAGAGGGTTTCCCCTCCATTGACTGAGATAAATTACCTTAAGAGCATCATCGGACATACTGCACTTTGATCTTAGTTATATAATTTATAGCGTGAATAAATTTACAATGTGAAATTGAAAATAAAATTAAGCAACAAATTTAGGCACAGGGCCCTCTAAGAATTGGGGAGATGGAGGATACAGGGTCTTTGTAACTAAAGTTATTTTTTAAAATTTTGCAAACTTACTCTTGAATGGCAACATTTCCTACAATACCTCATTCACTCTGTGGAGTCTAATCCAACTAATAAGTCCCTAGCGTTTGGAAAAACATATTTACAATTTTTTAAATTTCTGTGTGTGTGTGTGTGTGTGTGTTTCTTTTTTTAACCAAGTTTGTGGGTTTGTGGGCGTGTGTGTAAAAAGAGTTCATTTCATTGGAAAAGAAAAAATCTTGAAATTAATATAAAAAAGTTCATGGAGTTAGGAGGCTAAGAAAAATGTTAATGAAAAATAAAAGGCAAAAAGCTAATGTTAGTAAGCCCCCCCCTCCCCGTGCTTGTCTAAGTGCTTAGATCGCCTAATGTTTTCCGGAGAACCGAAAACAAACGGGAAGATCTCTAGTGAGGATTGGGGAGAAATCCTATCAGTTGTTAGGAAAAATAAAGCAGCGGCGAGGGGGGGTGGTGACCTCCGAGTGGGTGATGACCGGGAAGAGAAAAAACAAAAAGGGGTGCAAGGGTTTGGGCAGGCTAGGAGGTTCTCTAATACCAAAAAAGAAAACAGAAGCAGGATCTTGTTTATTCCACCAGATTCACTACTTTACTTTAACAAGTGTTTAAAGTAGACGATCAGATCCCGATCTGGAACAAGAATACTAACTCTGCATTAATCAAAATATCACATTAAACCAACTTGAGGCACGTGATCCAAATGACCATTCGCGCTACTGCTAGGTCCGGCAGAAAAAAAAAAAACTCTTTTCTCCCTGGGTAGCGGCGGCTCCATGTTGTCCACAACGTACTTTGCTACGAGATCAAGCGGGTGCTTGGCATCGATGCGAGCTGTTACCTCCTTGACGTACTCCAATAAGGTCTGGAGTCGGCTACAACGAAAAAGGTATGATCAACCGATTCGACCTTGTGTTCGTCACAGCGCGGACACCAGACCTGTGTATCTTCTTCGTACATGTTGAGTTCGTCAAAGAGGGCAGTGCATTTCGGACCAGTTGACAGGTAAGGGAAAATTCCGAGTTAGTCAGAAAGTCCCGTCCCAGGGGCCAACTCCACTGAGAGCGGATCTCCTCCATCGAGCCTCCCTTCCGCTTCCCAAGACGATCCTTGGGGTGCCCACCACTAGTTTCCGATAAAGCCTCTTCCTAGACTGTTCGAAGACACTGGTCCCCGGCAAAGGTCTAAGTGCGGCTCGGCATTCGGCAAAGAACTTGTGCTCCCCATTAGGCCTACAACGGCCTTTTAACGAAGGGTTGGGTTTGAGGTTGAGAAACGAGTTCTCGACCGCAGGGATCCAAGGAGCGTCCTCCTCTAGTGAACAACCCAGGAAGCTAACCTTTCAACGTGTTTGTGACACAAGAGATCAGAGAGTCCCAGGCCTACCTCGCTTGGACTTTGAACACAGACTTCTCTGCAGACATAGTGCTTACCCTCGTCCCACAGAAGTGAGGCGAGGCGCTTTTGTAAGCTGGTAAGGCGTTCTGTAAGGAGGAGAAGTACAGACATTCAGTAAAGGATGAGCAGAAAGACGTATGTAGCACACAACTCCGTCCGACCCTTCAAGGACAATTTCCTTCGAATTCAAGTCTGAACCAACGATTTGTATCTTTGTCTCTATTTCTGACCAGTTTTCTCCAGCTGAAGACCCAGTCCAAACCAAACACCGAGAACACGGACCGGGCCATCGGACCAGCTGAAGATGTCTGGAAGCGAATTTACTCTGGTCCAGGCACCCAACTGCAGGCCGACAGACTTGCTGTGGTTGAAGACGGCCCTTGTTACTTCTTCATATCGGGCGAGCGTCTCTACACTTTGATCTAAGCCCGAAAGTCAAGAATAACAGAAAAATCAAAGTAATTTACACATTCTTTTAACATTTATTTTACTTTTTTTTTTTTTTTTTTACATAGGCATCACCACATTATCAAGGCCAAGAGGTCACTCAAGGATAAGGGTTAAAGAGTGTACAGTAGAAATTGGACATTATAGTAATCATTAGTAATGAAAATTTGGTAAAGTTGATAACTTATATGGAATGGCTCATCAAGAACTTATTTACGTTAAACTTGAAGACAACCATATTGTAGTCAGCCGGAAAGCAGGGAAACGGAAGACAATTCCACAGGCGTGCAGTTCTAAGAAATAAGCTTTGTTCATGGAATCTACGTTTAGGTTTAGGCACAGATAAAGAGTGGGGGGGAATTATTGATAGTGTTTACAGCTAGACGAGTGTTTCTTGTGAAAGTTTGGCGAGGGGGGACCATAGATTGAAGCTCATTCGAACACTTTCCATGAAAATAACGATACATCAGAGACAAACTCGCAACATCTCTTCTGTGAGATAAAGGTTGCAAGGAAGAGAAAAGGACATCTCCTACGAGGCTACGAAGTCTATTTTGAACTTAATTTCCTATTAGTTTTTTTATGGGATGATCATTTTTACCTAACTATTACGTGTAATTATATTTATGCAAATATTCTACATGATTTATACTTGCGTAATATTTGCGTGAAAAGCTCATAGTAAACACAAACCTCTTTCTATATAGATTCATGTATGCGTGTATATTCTTTGTTTTAAAAAATTGCCTAACAAACTCCTCTGTCAGTTTTTTGATCTACAGACATGAAACGTTATATATAGGGTATTCGAACCCATGCGAAATTTTATATTTGGGGTTAAGCCGACAAAAATTTGTGCAAAAGTGTGAATATTAAATAAAATGAAATTGCCAGGTGAATATCGAACGACGGCATTACGAATATGCATGCGTAACGTAATATATATTGGTTCGTGTTTTTTAATGTTTTTTTTATTAAATATAAAAAATACAGGAAATACTACAGAGTTCATTACTCATTTCATGGAGTTTCAGAAATGTTAGGACGAAACAAAGTATAATGCTAAGGGAGTAACCCTTTACTTCTTTGGGCAAAGTTTCCTTAACTTTAAACTCTCGCGATAGGATACTTCCGAGACAGTGGATGAAAACATAGTAACTTTCAAAATGGAGAAATAGCATTATTCCCGTTGTTCCTGTTATCATACTTCTAACCTTTCATATATTATGTTTGAATTGTTGTTACGTGTGTGTGTGTGTCTCCGTGATAAACGTATATCGTTATGTAACAGCGAGTGAGTTTCTTATTTGTTCATAATTGTTCCATTCTTTCACCATGAGCAGCAAACATACCCACGTGAATGCTGGACATCCTGCGGTAAGATATTTTATGTTATATTGATCCTAACACATCCCACAATATAGCAGTATCATTAAATATGAAAAATACAGAGAAAATACTACGAAATTCATTACTTATTTCATGGAGTTTCAAAATTGTACAGTTTTCTCATGATATGAAGTAAATTTTCCACTACTTTATATTCCAGCGTGTTTTTATATATACACCTGATATTAAGTTTACTGATTAGCCAATCACTCTTTGTTGATCCTGTTCTTATTTTCACCAGTCAATAGTCGGGGTTTTGTCATACAAAGGTGCAGTTGACTTGTATTTGACCATTCTTTGTTTACGTTTAGAGAAGAGTGAGCCATCCTTATTTATGTATTTAAAAAGTGACCTTTTTTGTGTGCTTTCTTACATTTGATTATATTTCTGTGTATATTAAAGATTTCCTATTAGTCTAGTTTTTATTATTAATATTGATACAATATGCATTTATTTATTTATTTATCATTACTATTATTATTCTCTTATGTAATAAGATTCTAAGGTAAAGTTTCAACTCTGTGCAGCTGTTAACTATTACTCTTCTATATTTTAATCGATTCATGGTTTAATTAATTTTAGGATTGCAAATTTCTCATTCAGACATATTTAACCGGACTCGTCTAAATTCCTTGATATCACACTATTTTCCACTCCTCTATCATGCAAATTCCAGTAATGTTTCGTTAGTTCTGGTTTTATTCCGTCTTTTGGCATTGAATCTACTTTTGTAATCGTAATATCTGATTTTAAAATCTAGAAGAAAAATAAAAGGCCACCAAATGAGTAAGAACGCGTTAAACATGGCTGGATGCTAGCAACTTGTTGATTACCGAAAAAACTGGCTATTGGCCAGTGAAAAAGAACCTCTTGATTTACTAACCAGCATTTAAAAAGGACTAAATCTGGCCAATGTTTAATATGATGTATTTATTAAAAATGAAAAGTTTTGTAGTGTCACTTAAAAAAAAACCTAATAGATCTATGTGTAATAAGTCTGAAATTCTGTGTTATATTTCTATGTGTAGTAAACGGAGGTTTTCATATCTTTTATTGAAGCAAATAATGGGGGGGTCGTATTAGATGTTAAAAAATCACACAAAGATTCTTCGAAAAAGCAATCTGTTAATCCTTGAAACGACTCCGAGCAGCCACTCAAAGTACCTGAAGGCAAACATCTGTGATCGTTTCTTATTTGAAAATTGAATGAATATTATTTGCCTATTAATAGGTAGGAATGGTAAGCTAAAATATTCTCGGGCGTGTTTAATAATTAAATCCTATGAAATATTTGGTAACGGTGTAAACTGGGATAGAAGAAGGACATAACAATGAGTTGGGTATTATTGTGCTACCATCTCTTCGCATTTATTGTAGGAATTTATTATATTAGATTAAACTGTTAAATACTAGTAAAAACACGCTATGTATAGACATGGGGTGTAGTCATGTTGGATTAATTTATGGTCTTAGTATTTCATTTCCTATACTGTCTTTTTCTAGACGAGAACAATCGTGCCTATTTTATTATCTATGGAGATTATTTTATTTATTTATTATTATTATTATTATTATTATTATTTTTATTATTATTATTATTATTATTATTATTATTATTATTATAACCTAATTAAGCAATATTATATATATATATATATATATATATATATATATATATATATATATATATATATATATATATATATACATATATAAATAAATCTATATATGACTATTTACTATGATAATTATTAAATACCTATAGACACTAGTGTTTCATCCTTTCGGGAATCATCAATGTAGAGTGTCACGATTAACACTGGTTTTATATATATATATATATATATATATATATATATATATATATATATATATATATATATCCACAAAGTATGGAAATAAAAAATTGAAAAATTAAAAAAAAAACGTTTACAAGTGTTTTTGATATAGATGTACATAAGAATACTTTGATAAGTATGTTTTAACTTAAATAGGGATCGTATAATAAAATTGTGGGATTTGCGTTCGCGCCTGGCCTCCATAGAATTGAAATAGGCACAAACTTTAATAAATACTTTTCATATCTATCTGCGTAAGTATACTTGATAATTATGTTTCAGTTTGAAGAAATGTGTTTTAATAAAATTATGGAGTGTTCGTTCGCGCCTAACCTCCATAGAATGGAAATATGTCACAAAGTTTAACAAGGTTTTTTTTAATATAGATTCACAGAATATTGTGATAAGTGTTTCAGTGTGAACAGGTATGGTATAATAAATTATGGGGTTTACCTATTTTATTTTTACTTTCATCATATTTTGCTTTGATTTTGATACCCCCAAATTCGAAGTTATCTTTTTACAAGCCTTCTTTTTCATAACCTATCATACTTTAATAAATTAGAGTCCATTTTCCGTAGGCTGTTTTTGAACCCAGTCAACGACGGGTACTTTTGCTAGTATATATATATATATATATATATATATATATATATATATATATATATATATATATATATATTACCGTTTTATCTGCTTTGTTACACATGTTCAGTTACCGTGTAACTAAGCAGATAAAACTACTAAAAATGTATATATTTGCTCTGCAATAGTATTGAGTACTTTCTTCAGAATTTTACTAACTACCATTTTTGCTATATATATATATATATATATATATATATATATATATATATATATATATATATATATGAGTGTATGTGTGTATTTAATAAGTCATGAAAAAATATATGGCAATAAGCTATACATACACTAGCTTCACAAATCCTCACGAGGACGAAAAGCAGTAAAATTCTATGTAGCTTAATTGATATATATATATATATATATATATATATATATATATATATATATATATATATGTGTGTGTATATATGTTTATAAATTACTAACTAGCTCTACTCACGTATTGACTACTGTTAAGGAAAATGCTAAACATCGCTAGACAACATATTGTATCTACTTATATGTACTTGGATTCATGAAATAATATATTATTATTATTATTATTAGTAGTAGTAGTAGTAGTAATAGTAGTAGTAGTATATATTTTTTGCTGAAGCTTTCTCCTGTACTCACCCATATCTATCAAAAATAATTATTTATACTCCAGATCAGCCACACATTGAAATCTATAATGTAAACATAATGTACACGAAATTAGATGTATATAATTGCAATCTGACGTACATTACTACTTTAAATGATACACTGACACACACAGCAGGAGATTAAAATTCGATACCAGGTTTTGCTTTACTTAAGATGACGTGTATAAACCTGGCGCTAAAATAGAAATGGACGCATCGACTCACGACAAAACGATGAGGTATCAATTGCAGCACGCGACCGTATTTCAACGAACCGACCGAATCAAGATGGCGGCGTGAAATAGATCAATTGTCACTCACGGAATGACTATTTAGTTTTCAATTAGGACTTTTTTCTGGTCATTTTATTTATTAAAAAAACATTTTTTTTCGGGTTAATTAAGTTTGAAAGTGGATTCATATTCACAATTAAAATATACTGATGCTTTTTTACATCACGCGACCATAATGATATATACAGGTGATATAAATGAATATCTAAGATCTCTTTTTTTCTCAATTAGCCAGATATATATATATATATATATATATACATATATATATATGTATATATATAAATATATATATATATTTATAGATATATATATACTTTTCAAAAACTTTACATAAACATTTTGGTATTGCTACACATTTAAGAGTATTTTTATGTGAAAATAAATGAAAAAAAGTATATCGTACTCTATTCTGGTATTGAGCCCTCTTGCACAAACCTCGTTAAATTCATAGGATATTTTACCTCTGAATTATATTAACCTTGAATAGTATATACATATATATATATATATATATATATATATATATATATAGAGAGAGAGAGAGAGAGAGAGAGAGAGAGAGAGAGAGAAAGAGAGAGAGATAAAGGCGACTTTGTCTATAGTTTGTTCGTGTGCGAAACGGTCTCTCCCAAACTACCTGTCAATGTTTTATGTACAGACTTGAAACGAGATATATAGGGGACTTTTTAGACGGTAAAAATCGCTGCTAAGGAGTAAAAATTGTAATTTTGCAAGCGTTATTCGACTAAAGGTCTTACATCTACGCATGCGCAAATATACGTTTATATTTTTAACAATGCTGTCTGTGACTGAAACTTAACTGAATTTTTTTTATTTTTAAAGTAATATAGAAGCGGCGTGCCTGTTTATTCACCTCGAAACACTTGCGTGTTCACCCAGTCTAGGTACAAAGATACGGTCTAAACGTAATTTAACATGAACATTTCGTACATAAAACAATTTTCGGTACTATTTTTAAAAATCATCTTTATTTTGTTTTAATTTACTTTTACAAGTTATTATATATACGGTACAATTACGTTGACACTCTGGTTTCTATCTCTCATTCTTTTGCATTTAACGGCCCAAATCAAGTTTATATTTGTGTATATTTAGGCAGCGTTTTCTCATTTAGACAAATATTATTGAATAGCACGGAATTATTCTGTTTTACAATTTTCCTTTTTATCTTCTCCAATCTCCGAATAGTCCTTTTTGTGTTCTCCTCGAAATTGTATATGTTGGATCCATAATCGCGAGCGCTTTTTACAGAAGTACTTCTATCATCCTCAGGCATATTGTAGAAATAAATGTAGGGATTGTTTTTTTAATTTACTTATATATATATTTTTTTCTAGTCACGTGGTAATTTGTTACAAGTTAAGTGGGCGAATTTTTTTTTTTTTTTTTTGCATATGTTAAACAGATTTATATATACAAACAAATTACGTTTAGACCGTATCTTTGTACCTAGACTGGGTGAACACGCAAGTGTTTCGGGGTGAATAAACAGACACGCCGCTTCTATATTACTTTAATAATAAAAAAATTCAGTTAAGTTTAAGTCACAGACAACATTGTTAAAAATATAAGTTTATATTTTATTATTATGTACATATTTCTCTTTATTAGAAAAGGGTAATTATTGTCAAAACTGATACAAAATTTTAATTGTAAATTAAATTATAGAATTTAGTGTATAAATGAAGAAACGTTATTTTTGGCACTGGAAAAAAATAAACATATGCTAGGACTCTTATTAAATTAGGCGTAATAATGTGATTAGAAGTTTAAATGTTTAGGATTTTAGAACATTATTCAAAATTGTCTCCATTGCAATAATCTTCCTTGTCCGAATAATTATTTTTAGAACAGAAAACTGGAGTGAAATCAACTTTCTTTCTGTATAATGGACATTGCTGCAATCATAAACAGGATGAAATCGCTAATCAAAATCAAATATCATGTTGTAGATGTATTGCTAGTTACGTTCAACAGAGAAAATCCCACACGATTCGACGCCTCCGGTCAGTTTCGAAAGACAAAGGATCCCCTTGTATGGGCAGCTGCGCGTGTAATTGTGTGGCAAAAATTGCGCAATCACCACCACACCTTTCCTGAATCGGCACTACTTGAGTCCAGTGGAAAGGAGAAGTCTAGGATGGCTGGAAACAATGCCGAGATAAGCGGCGAGCACATACAGCATCTGGAAATCCCAAATGGTCACCCACCTTGTATTGGCCAGGCTCATCATTGCTTAACTTCGGTGATCTGACGGAAACCAGTGTGTCAACCATTATTATTCCGTATCCCGCACGATAATTTTATATATTTATATATAATATATATTTATATATCGATGTATATATTAGATAAAGTTATGCATAAACAACTATTTCGTCGTTTTACTACTCATCAGTGTAGCTAGACATAGAATAGATGCTATAGTTTGTAAAACAATGATGAAACATTCCTTCTGAATTCATTTCGGTAATTACTTTAACCGAATTAACACCATCAAAATTGATTCTTTTTTCGTCTTCAATATCTATAGGCAAACACTGGCATCTAATCTAAAATAAAATTAGATTTATAGCCTTTTAGATCGTTATTTAAAACTAGCCTATGTGCCCGGCGTTGCCCGGGTGTTTGAAGGTGTGTGTTGAGCAAAAAAAAAAAAAAAAAAAGAAAGAAAAAAGAAAGAAAAAAGTGGTTGTAGGCAGGCAAACTCGAAACTGTGCTGCGAAGGAGGGAAAGAACGTGGGGAAAAACGTGACGTCTATGCCGTTGCGTCCATCGCCAAACCAAAAGTGGCGAAGGTTTAAACTAAGGCTAGTCAATCGAAAAGAGGGGATGCCTTTCAAAAATATCGGCGAAAAAAGCGACCTCTCCCTGTAGAAAAGTGCCCAGTTGAGGGCGAAGAAATTCATGTTTTTAACCAATATTTTGATATTTGTCCTCCGAAGGGTCGAGCTTTAAAACGTTACTACCTACCTACATACATACATACATTTAAACAGACAGGTGAGATTTATATTATAGAAGATGGTCTCTTTTGTAATCATATTCCTTGTTTGAATAATTACTGTTGGATTGAAACGAGAATGAATTACACTTGATTAATAATCATAAAAAAGGAGGGCATCTCTCGACCCAGGACTGTACCCTAATAAACAAAGTCTCTGACAGCATACATACAGCACTTTCCCTCGACACTAGCGCACAAATGTATGTATTTGGTGAATTCAATGTCCACCACAGCAACTGGCTTGGATTTTCTACTTACACAGACGCAGCTGGTACCACAACACGAAACTTCTCTATATCTATATAGACCAGCAAGAACAACATGCATCACTTCTAGATCTGTTTCTGACATCAGTTCCCGATGACTGTGTAACGAATGCCCACAGCCTTCTTGGAAACGCCGATCATGCAGTGGTAATGGTTGAAATCGCCCTAAACTCTAGAGCCAAAACTGAAGAGCCACTGCTCAAAACAACGAGGTATTATAAAAAGGCTGACTGGAAAGCCATCAGGGACCTCATCAGAGACCCTTCATGGCAAAATATCTTTTCACTTCCTGCTGAACATTGCGCAAATGAGGCCACTGAATGGTTAAAAACGACAATTGAAGCACATGTTCCTATTTACAATACCTCCCCACGGGACAGAGTTAGACACCAGGGTCGTTGTTTTACGTGGAGAAAAGGAAAAAAATAAAAATTATCTCAGTCGTGAAGGATTTCTCCTCCACTGACAGAGAACAAGAAATTAAAGTGCAGCATCTGAAGAACAGATACTATGTTCCCACACGCAAATACTATAGCAAACCCCACTCTCCCAATTGGTTCACTTCAACTTGTGCAGCTGCCATAGCGCAAAGGCAGCATGCGTGCCGTAAATTTAAACGACATAAGTCCAGTTCAAACAGATAGAAGTACATAGAAGCCAGACATAACTGTAAGAAAGAAATAGCGACAGCTAAGAGATAATTTACTGAAACCACCCCAAAATGCATCGAAGCAAAGAAATTAGGGACCCGAGACTTCTGGAAAATCTACAACAGTGTAGTAAATAATGTGTAATCAACAATTCCCCCACTATCCAACAATCATGAGGTTGTTTGCTCTGCAACTGAGAAGGCTATCATGCTTGCCAGACGGTTTTCCTCCAACTCCACACAGGGCTCTGCTAACCACCCCCCTCCCTGACTTTCCTTTGCAGACAGACGTCACACTAGACGATCTGAAAATCACCCCTTCTCAGGTGCATGCTATCATAAGAAAGCTTGACACTGCAAAAGCATGTGGACCTGATCTCATCCCGGCTGTGCTGTTAAAAAAGTGCACCGCCGAAGTAGCTCCAGTTCTTTCCAAACCTTACAACAAACACCTTAATGAATCTTGCTTTCCTGCCTGCTGGAAAACTGTTTCTGTGGTGCCAGTTTTCAAGAATTCTGGCGAAAGAACTAAACCATCAAATTATCGCCCCATTAGCCTTCTCCCACTTTTCGCCAAAATGTTTGAGACCATAATTAACAAAGCTCTAGTCCATCACCTTACAGATGCTAAACTTCTGACTGACCAACAATATGGATTTAGACAAGCCCGTTCCACAGCAGACATCCTAACTGTAATCTCAGAACGTATATACCAGTCACTGGACAAAGCGGGGGAGGGTAGAGCAGTAGCTCTAGATATATCTAAGGATTTTGACAGGGTATGGTATAAGGATCTCAAGAAAATCAGATTATACGACATCACTGGAAGAATACATAACATAATTAAATCCTTCTTAGATAAGAGAAAAATCCAGGTTGTCCTTGACGGTCGTACATCTAAACAATATGCTATAAATGCGGGAGTGCCTCAGGGGTCTATCCTTGGACATATGTTATTCCTAATATTCATAAATGACCACTCTGACAAAATTATCTGTGAGATGGGTATTTATGCTGACGACACCACAGGAAAACAAATGAACACATATCTAAAGAAATGGCAGAAACACTAGAGGAAGACCTCCGATCCGTAGTGGAATGGGGACAAAAATGGATGGTCACATTCAATGCTGCCAAGACTAAACTTGTTTCCTTCAATAATTAAAAGAAACCTTCCCTATCGCCAATAGCAATGACCAATGACTCTTTATCTGAAAGTACATCTTTTAAACCCCTCGGCCTAACGTTCACAGGTAACACGAGTTGGAAGAATTACATTGAGAACATTGCCAGGACCGCTGCGCAAAAGGTGGGTTCTCTCTACCGTGCTAGAAAGCCATTAACGCCTAAAAGTATCCTATACCTCTATAAGGCCACCATTCGCCCATGTATGGAGTATTGTTGTCATATTTGGGCTGCTGCATCTGCCACTAGTCTCTCGCTCCTAGACAAGGTTCAAAAGAGAGTCGTCAATCTGATAGGTCCTGAACTGTCAGCTAAACTTCAGCCCCTGTCACATCGACGAAATGTTGCATCCCTCTGCCTGTTCTACAAGTACTTTAACGGTGAATGCTCTGACGAACTGCAAGCATTTGTGCCCCCTACACGTAAATACCCCCGACAAATCCGACAATCAACTAAATCCCACCCCTTCACAGTAGAGATCCCTAGATGCAAGACAGCCTTCTACTCCAGTAGTTTCTTTCCCAGAACAGCTAGACTTTGGAATTCCCTTCCGGATCCCTGCTTCCCCGACTGTACTGACATGCATAAGTTCAAGTGCAATGTGAGCCGACATCTTGCTGCCTAACTTCCTACATAGTACCCCTGATGCTTATGTCCCCGATAGTAGCCCCCTGCAACAAAGTGGCAATGTGCCTTGTTTTAGGGTGAAAATGTAATCATCAGAATCGAACATCGATTCGTCAGATGCATTCGTATTTAAGATAATGTTACGCATTAAATGTTGTCATACACAAATAGTTGTCTCGTGTTTCAAAATACATCAGTGTAGCTAGAACTACATTGGAAGCTGCTATTTATGAAATAAAATTTGGTGAATACTTTCCAAGCTGTAAAAATTCCATTCGAATCGATTTTCCTGGCCGAATTTCAAGAGTATCAAAATTAATTCTTTTTCCATCTTCAAATTGGCCATCCTTAACAGAAGGCGAACATCGACGCCATGATGCTTTATTCTCTGTTCATTGGTGACTGGGTGGGGGCGAGGCGATGCTTGATGGAGTAACGGAGCTGTGAATCGTTCTAGAAGTCAGACGAGAGGGCTTTTCTTCTCTCACGTCTCGTTGTCCATATGGTCTGGATATATCCATTTTAATTGGTCCTGCAAATGTCTAATGGCGTATGCAGGGAATTTTATCCTGATTGCTGGAATTTCACCTTCGCCATTTTTTCCCTTTCCCGACAAACCCCAATCTATAACCAGAATCAGTTTCATCCGTGTCTATTTATTTAAATAGTTTTCGTTTTGGTGCTAGATACATACCCTTACGTACACGCATATAAAATTCACACTAATAGAATAATATGCGTATGTTTCAAAACGTATATGTATAAATAGGCATTCCTCTTTGTGTAACACTAAGAGCAATAGTTCAGTACACAGGATGTTTTTTTTACATAGGCATCACCACTTATCAAGGCCTAGAGAACACTCGAGAATAAGGGTTAAAGAATGTGCAGTAGGCAATTGGACAACATAGTAAACGTTAGTAATGGAAATTCGGTAAATTTGTTAACTTAAGTGGAACGGCTCATCAAGAACTTGTTTATATTGGACTTGAAGATAAACATATCGTAGTCAGCTGGAAAGCATGCAAATAGAATACAGTTCCACAGGCGTGCAGTTCTAAAAAAGAAGCTTTGTTCATGGAATCTAAGTTGAGTTTTAGGCACAGAAAAGAGTGGGGAAAATTATTGATAGTATTTTCAGGTAGACGAGTGTTTCTCGTAAAAGTTTAACGAGGGGGAACCATAGATTGTTCGAAAACGTAATATCTTGGTCAATAATTGATGTATTCTCATTATTCAAAGAATATTTTGTAGAGGACCTCTCGCCTAATATAGCTTTATATATGCATCACCCCTCATAAACTACACACATACAATCGGTCTGTGATAAGTGTATTTGATAATGGAATTACGCTGTATTCAACTCATATGTAAAATCAAATATCCAAACATCTAAAAGACTGAAGAAAATTACGTCCAGTCTGTTGTAAAATTGGAAAAAAAATGGATAGCCACTATAACTACTAAGACAAAATTCATTTCCTTTAACAACAATCTATACATCTATAAAAGTGAACGTGTCTCTGTATGTGTGTTTGTGTGTGTGTGTACATTTCCCTACGCAATAACTCTGTCAATTTTTAGTCTACATACTCAAAAGTTGATATACAGGGTACTGAGATTTGGGAAAATCGATGTGATCGGTTTTTGGCCAGAAATTTGGCGATTAAGGGGTCAAAGTTCAACGATTTGACCTTTGAGAACTCTACCAAACTCCTCCGACAATTTTGGGTCTACGCACTTGTAATTTTAGATATAGTTTCCTTGTACATGGATCTAACTTAATAACTTTATTTGAGCCCAATACAATAAATTTTAAGGGCTCATAATAGGGGTCTAACTAAAAAAAAATGACCTCTGCGGTCTCTTCCAAGTTACTCAGACAATTTCTGGTCTAAATATTTGATATTTTACATAAAGGGTATTCAGAGAAAAGGCAAGCTTTTTCATCAGTTTGGGTCGAAAATGTTTAGTCACCAATATATAAATGTATGTATATATGTATGTTGGCATGTCTGCCTTAAACTTTCAATAGAGGCGACGGATTTTACCAAGATCAGTATCGTTTTAAAGTTCGACCTTTCATACGATAAATATCGAAAAATTGGCTAAAAACATTAATATCTTCCCCTTCAACTAGGCTCTTTTGTACAGGGGTGGGGGTCACTTTTTTCGCCTACATTTTTGAAAGTTATCCTCTCCTTTAGATTGTCTGGCCTTAATTTTAAAAAATGTCGCTTCCGGTTTGGCGGTGGTCGTAACAGCATAAACGTTAAGTTTTACCCCGTTCTTTTCCTCCTTTGCGGTACGGCTTCGAGTCTGCCTTCCTACTACCACTTTTTTTTTCTTTTTTTTGCTCAAACACCTGGGCAACGCGGCTGAAATGCTAGTAATATAAAAAAATAACTTTCCAACCACCAAATGTCATGGCTGATAACACCCATCCCAAAATCCTACATGTAAGTATTTCGGTCTAATATTTTCAGGCACACTATAATAGGCTAAGTACAAAACAGTTATTGCCAGTGCTGCCTCAAAGGAGGATTCCCGATCTGAAAGCTTTTTTCCTCGGAGTTCTTAGCTTAAGAATTTTTTCCCTGATCCTTATTTACCCAAGAATAAAAACACGCAGAGCTGTAATTGTATCTAGCACGCCGCCCGGCGTTGCCTAGTAGTAAGGTACGCTTATATATGGCATTTTAATTTATGCATATTTCGTAGTTATTATTATAGTGCCTATACTATTGACTATTATATTGTGCACAATATATAGTAATAATATCAAAAGTTTTAAAAAGTAAGTACTGTATTTAAACACATATTAGTTATGACATTGAATCAAACAAGTCTTTACGGTAAAATCGTGCTAGCGTCCAATCTAGATTAATATTATATATATATATACTAGTATATATATATATATATATATATATATATATATATATATAAGTGAAACAATGAGGCGAAAAGAGTAATACATCAAAAATGTGGAAGGAGGAACATTGTAGATATCAATCAACGATTAAATTTATATGCATTCGTATATGATTTTATATTGTCGTTCCTTTATTCTCTTTCTGTCTTCTCTCTCTCTCTCTCACTATATATAAATATATATATATATATATATATATATATATATATATATATATATATATACTAGTAAAATTATCCGTCGTTGACTGGGTTCAAAAACAGCCTACAGAAAATGGACTCTGATTTATTAAAGTATGATAGGTTATGAAAAGGAAGGGTTGTAAAGAGATAACTTCGAATTTGGGGGTATCAAAACCAAAGCAAAATATGATGAAAGTAAAAATAAAATAGATAAACCCCATAATTTATTATACCATACCTGTTCACACTGAAACACTTATCACAATATTCTGTGGATCTATATTAAAAAAACCTTGTTAAACTTTGTGACATATTTCCATTCTATGGAGGTCAGGCGCGAACGAACACCCCATAATTTTATTATACCATATTTCTTCAAACTGAAACATAATTATCAAATGATACTTACGCAGATAGATATGAAAAGTCTTTATTAAAGTTTGTTCCTATTTCAATTCTATGGAGGCCAGGCGCGAACGCAGACCCCACAATTTTATTATACCATCGTTATTTAAGTTAAAATATACTTATCAAAGTATTATGTACATCTATATCAAAAACACTTGTAAACGTTTTTTTTTTTAATTTTTAATTTTTTTTATTTCCATACTTTGTGGACCAGGCGCGTACGCTGACCCCACAATTTTAATGACTCATCATTACGCCAGATCGAACATACCCATTCCTGCGTCTCGATACATCTTCTATCATTATATGTGATCAGTTTTCTATAATAGGCAAACCTATAGGAGCCTATTCGTGACCAGACACACACACAGATGTTCAGCTTTATATCATATATATATATATATATATATATATATATATATATATATATATATATGTATATATATATATATATATGTATATGTGTGTGCATATATATACACATATATATGTGTGTGTGTGTGTGTGTGTGTGTGTGTGTGTAATGTCTAACCATATGTTTCAAAAACAAGGAGTACACTTGGAACTTACCGGTGTAGGTTAAGAATATATATATATATATATATATATATATATATATATATATGTATATATATATATAATAGCAGGGAGACCCGACGTTGCCCGGGATTGAATGATGGTCAACGAATATTTCACACTCCTATATTTTTATTATCATCGAAATTCTTCAAATAGCCCGGAAGGAAACTTCACATGCCTCCATGCAGTAACTTAGTTCAAAATATATGTTATTCTATATTGCACTCTAGAGAAACTACTGTTTCTTTTATTAATTTTGTTAAATATAAACTTCTTTTCAATGAACGAAAGAAAAATAGGAAATTGACGTGCTGGTTTTGAACCATACAGACCACGTCATGCGAAAAGAAAGAAGAAAAAAAAACAGACGCAAAAATAAAAACAAAAAACACGTACATTTTCAAGTCTTATAAAATTCTTTGCGGTTAATGAAAAAAATTAATTTACGAGTGGAGTTTGTCTCCCCCCAACACAAAAAACACGCCATCAGCGTATCAACGGTAGAATTCTCACGGTCCGTTGTTCTATCATTGTTGCTAAGCGACGACATGGAAGAAATGGCTTTACCGATGACAGATAAATTAAAATAGCAGTTTCGATTATCGATTATCGGTAATTATCGGGGGTATTAAAGTCGGTAATTATCGGGGATATTAAGATTACATTGAGACTTATACACTAAAGTTATGTAAATTATAAAGAAAATCTGTTCAGCCGTTTCGAAGTCTATAAGGAACGAACTCACGCACAGACAAAGTTGCATTTATATATATATATATATATATATATATATATATATATATATATATATATATATATATGTGTGTGTATGTGTGTGTGTCTGTGTGTCTGTGCTTGGTCTATAAAGGAGTTGTTCCACAATAATGCCTCGCATTTTTTTCACCCCAAGATACTGTCAGAAAATGTCCAATAATATCATTATAAGCTCATAAGAAATCAAGGCAAACTTAGTCCAAATAATTGCGAAAGTCTTTAAAGTCGAGCTTCCTTTAATCTCGACAGACTTTTCAAATGAAATATTTATTAAAATATTAAACATTGAACAATATATTGCTTTGGAAAGCGATTTTCATAAGAATGAATCTGAAAACTATATAAAACGATTGTTTGTAAAGAGATAGCTTACACATATACATGCGTACGTACAATATATATATATGCATACATATATATCAATATGTATATATATATATATATATATATAATTACTGTTTTTTTTTATTTGTAAATGCCCTACGTCGTATTTAGAACTTATGAAATAGTTTCTTTTATGTTATCAGAATATTAAAACTTAACACACACACACACACACGCACACACACACACACATATATATATGTATATATATATGTATATATATATATATATGTATATAAAGTAATCATGGTAGTTCACGTCAACTTGGTTAAATTCAGTGAAGCCTTATCAAATTTTCTTAAATGTAAATAGAGCCACTCATAATTCCTGGTGAATTTAATTTATTTTATTTTTTATCCTCATTTTGCAGAGCCCGATCTGATTTAGAATTTTGGTGGCAATATATCTGAACACGTGTTTGCAAATCATCTTCGTGAAAATAAAATAGTTTACAACGAATTTAATGAGAAAAAAACTCTCCCTGTTTTTTTTACGATGTTTGCAGCACCATAATATTTTCTCTTTTTAACTATCATCCGCCATTAATATAGTCAAAAGAAACTGGAACTTGGTAAAAAATCGTTTAAATTTCATTGAAATCGGATGTACATTTTCGAAATGAGTCTCCTTCCCGATCGCTAGATTACTTAGGATCAGACACGTATAGAATCGGCACATTGATTGCGGAAAAAATATATATACGAGAAACGCAACACGATCTTAATAAGCGGTTCTATGAACACAAAAGAGATGTGAAAAATAATAATACACTTAATATTATTTTCTTCCACATTATGGAGAATGATCACGATTTAAACTTTAATAATCCAACTCTCATAAAACTCATACACAATAAATCAACATGTCCTTTAATCGAATCTGCTCTCATTTGCCAATCTACAAATACTATTAAGCAAAGGAAAGGTTTCTTCCATATTTCTCCCTATCTATAAAAAATCAATATCAATGAAAATAATTTAGATATAGGATAAACGTAGCCTAGTGAGGGGTGCCCTTTTCTCTGCCCGTCAACCTCTTTCTCACAGAAGAGACGTTGCGATCCTGTCTCTATTTTATCGTTATTTTCATGGCAAGTGCTCGTCTGAGCTCCAATCTATAGTTTCCCCCCCTCGCCAAACATTCACAAGAAACACTCGTTTGGCTGTAAACACCATCAACAATTTCCCCCAGGCAGGGTATAGAGTATACTCCGGTTTTGATTTTTATAGTAGTGGTATATATATATATATATATATATATATATATATATATATATATGCTTTTTATGTGTTTTACATAAGCATTAATATGGCGCTACACATTCATAAGCACGTTTCAGTCAGCCAATTACAACTAATAGAAACCTAGTAAGGCAATATTGCTTGATTAAACTTTTGTATAAGCAATATCACACGAAGAGGTCTCTAGTTACTTGTAACTCGCTGACCGAAACATGCTCATTATTGTGTAGCGACATATTGATACTTATCTACATGTGCGTGCCTTTGAGTTAGCGTTCCTGATAAAAAGAAGGATTAAATAATCCCACATGATATCTAAACCTTTCTGGAAATAATTTTACTTCTGGGACGGGTATCTTTTTTTTTTTTTTTTTTTTAGTGTGCAAGAATATTAATTAGCGTCGATTGAAAGCATAGGAGGTCACTCCTCTTTTCATCATAATCATAACGTTGTTGTTGTTGGAGATGATGATGATGATGATGATGATGATGACGATGATGATGATGATTAACGTAATCATTATTATTGTTTTTTATCTTCTTATTTTATACATCATCAATAAAGTAGTTATTGTTGATTATCAGCATGATTATGCACAATCGAATTACATATCGAAACACGTTGCAGATCTACTTGAAATCTGATTTGGAGCAGCATAATTACGTTAAGTGTTGTCAAAATGCGTCTGGAACGCGAGTGATATTAGACATCGCTATGATTCAACAATTTAGCTTTACCCCCCTACACCACCACCAACCCAGCAACCCACCAAACCAGCAAAGGAGTTTTCATGAGAGTAATTATTCATGAATACTTACTAGAAATGACAAGTGTGATTACCTAAAGTCTAAGTGCCAACAAGCCTATTCTAATTTCCAGTTCTTTCCGACACTCTTGATAACCGTTACAAATCAATTTGCTTTATCTCAACAGCCATTTACCATTGATTTCTCGCCGATAATCACCATTGGCTTTCTTTAAATTATAGTAGTAGTAAGCATCTTTACGACTTTCGTGGTCTCCGTGCGGTTCCTGTGGAGGTTTCGATGGTGCTCGCTTTCCTCTATTCTTTTATCCTCCTTGGCACTTCATGGTCATTTTGTTTGGTATCTACGTTGACATGCAGGTTCTCGTTAGGTCACCCAAGTTAAGCCACGTCGATCCTGGTCAGTGTAAGATGGGTGACCAATTGAGGATACCTTACACCATAAAACATTACCTATAATGATTGATGTATATATAATCAGTACATAAATAACATCAACAAAAAAAGATACACATATTTCATTTCAATTAAACGCACACATTTGAATTATAACGGCTATATTTATTTAAAAAGGGACATAAATTGCATCGCATCCTTTTAAATATCTAAACAGTTATATATCGTTGAAAACTCTTACTCACTCCACAACGCTATACACATTTTTAAATGCCAACGCCTTTTTGTAATTCTGAAATGGAACAAAGAAATCCTTTTCACAGCAATTATAATACTGTACTAGTATTTTATTTTCTACAATGTAGTCATCCGAAGGAAGTCATGAATTTAAGACGAAACGCAAGTGACCATATTCACACACACATATACACACACACACGCACACACGCACATACACACACACATATATATAATAATTTTTTTACTATAATAATTAAATACCTACAGACACTGGTGTTTCATCTTTTCGGGAATCTTCAGTGCAAGGTGTCACGATTAACACTAGTGTTAATCGTGACACCCTGCACTGAAGATTCCCGAAAATATATATAAAGCCTATTTCACTAAAGACACCAAGTCTTATATGCGCATTTATTTCAAAAGCACAATCATACTAGCCGAACTAAAATGATTTACAAAATAAAATCCCATAAATTTCCACCAAAAAGCAAATTTACAAAAAGTATCTTTTGACTAAAAAATATCTGAAGAGAGCTAAATAAGGCTCGAAACGCGTTATGGAAATATTTAAAAATATTCAAAAATGATAAAAGTCTTAAAAACAAACAATTGCTTTTGGCTGCAATCTTATATATATATTATTTATATGTATATATATATATAATATATATATATTATATATATATTATATATATATATATACATATATATATAGTCGTGGAAGTACTTAACATTTAAAACTATATGAAAAACTTATTTAATTTTTATATTTTTATCAATCGTTGGAAAACTAGTTAGTCAGTACGTCATTTAATCACTTGCAATCAATGCACTCTCGAATTCACTATAGTCCTAATGTTAATTTAACGGATGATCAGTTGTTTACCATGAAACACTGTTTCGGGGATTTAAAAACAAATCAGTATATTAAATCATAGCTCCCCAGCAGTGTTGATCAAACCCAACCTCTCTTAATCACAAGAACAAAAAAATGTTACAGATATTAGATCTAGTTTCCTACTCTTGATTAATGTGGCTATATATATATATATATATATATATATATATATATATATATATATATCTCGATGAGTTCATTGATGCATCATAAATTAAATGCCCCTCTATTTATAGGTACGGCTTGCACCACTTATCATTTATTCTACAAGTGAACGTAGACATTTTTTTTTATAGTTTTTACCTTATATTCGTGTCTCACGAAAATCTAATGACTCATCCGCCATTAAAGACAAAAATATCGCGACTCCTTCGAGCTGGAGAAGAAGAAAAAATAACGTCGGGAAAATTAGATAAAACATTTTGCTAATGCAAACAACATAACACAATGAAAACACGTCAGGAAATAAATATAATAAGAGGCGGATGGGAAGAAAGGGTCGAGAAGGAAGGCAAAAATGATGAATCCTTTGTGATCGATATTTTGAGGATATTGATTTAAAAATCGTTCGAGAACAACCTTGGGTTTTTTTTTCTTCTTGCTCGCGTTCTTCTTATTAACAAGATTTTGTAAATTAGCTGAGAGACGCCATTGCTCAGTGAGAGTACGCGATAAACATCTTCATTAAACCCGCTAGCCATTATTTTCTAACCTTCGCGACTAATGTGTATGAAACACGTTACGTTTTTATTTTGTTTCTATTCATAGTTGATATATCAAAGATAAGATAGAAGCAAACGCACATATACAGCGCATATATATATATATATATATATATATATATATATATATATATATATATATACATACATATATATATATATATATATAAATATATATACATGCAGTAGAACCCCGGGATACGGCATTAAAAATTAATAACAAAATAAAGTACAGTATAGAATAAACCTGTATATAATCAGATAACATTATAAATAACACCGTAAGGCGGGGCAAATACCGTAACCAGGGGCAGGAAAACATTGTATTCCACAACGTTACCTGAAAACCGTATCCTAGGGAAAACTAATCCCGGGGTTCTACTGTGTATATATATATATATATATATATATATATATATATATACTCCTATAAATTCGTTTTTCTTTTGTGTGTATTGATATTCATATTGAAAACCCTCTTTTCTATTTATATAAAAAGAAAATACAATTTTCTTATATATGGGTTGTGGAAATGCATTCACTAGCAAAACATCTAGCTAATTTGCATATTCTTTTTAAACATTCATTTTAATTATTTCCCTATTAGTTTTTTCGGTTTTCTCATGGGATGATCATCTTTAGTTAACTATTACGTGTAATTATATTCATGCAGATATTCTACATGATTTATACTTGCATAATATTTGCGTAAAATCTTTACATTAAACAAAAATGCATACGTATATATTTTTGTTTAATCTATTAGTCTATCTATATATCTATCTATCTATCTATCTATCTATCTATATATATATATATATATATATATATATATATATAAACGTGAAAGTGTCTGTGTATCTGTGTACATTTCCCTACGCAATAACTCTGTCAATTTTAAGCCTACAGATTCGAAATTTGATATACAGGGTACCGAGATTTGGGAAAATCGATGTGACTGGTTTTCGGACAGAAATTGGGTGATTAAGGTGTCAAAGTTCAACGATTTGACCTTTGAGAACTCTACAAAACTCCCCCAACAATTTTGGGTCTATACACGTGAAGTTTTAGATGTAGGTTCTTTGGTCATGTATCTTACTTAATAACTTGATTTGAGCCCAATACAAAAAAGGTTAAGGGGTCAAAAAAGGGGCCAAACTTAAAATAATTACCTCTGCGGTCTCTTCCAAATTACTCGGACAATTTCGGGTCTAAATATTTGAAATTTTACATAAAGGGTAGTCAGAGATAGGGCAAGCTTTTTCATCAGTTTGGGTCGGAAAATTTTAGTAACCAATATATAAATGTATGTATGTATGTCTGTTTGCATGTCTGCCTTAAACTTTCAATAGAGGCGACGGACTTTACCAAAATCAGTATCGTTTTAAAGTTCCACGTTTCATACGACAAATATCGAAAAATTGGCTAAAAACATTAATATCTTCCCCTTCAAATAGACACTTTCCTACAGGGGTGGGGTTCACTTTTCTCGCCGATATTTTTGAAAGTTATCATCTCCTTTAAATTGTCTAGCCTTAATTTTAACAAATGTCGCTTCCGGTTTGGCGGTGGTCATAACAGCATAAGCGTTATGTTTTACCCCGTTCTTTTCCTCCTTTACGGTACGGGTTCGAGCCTGCCTTCCTACTACCACTTTTTTTTTTTTGCTCAACATACACATCCAAACACCCGGGCACCACCGGGCTGAAATGCTAGTATATCTATAAAAGTGAACGTGTGTGTGTGTGTATGTGTGTATATGTGTACATTTCCCTACGCAATAACTCTGTCAATTTTCAGTCTACAGATTCGAAATTTGATATACAGGGTACTGAGATTTGGGAAAATCGATGTAATCGGTGTTCGGCAAGAAATTTGGCTGTTAAGGAGTCAAAGTTCAACAATTTGACTTTTGAGAACTCTACCAAACTCCTCCGATAATTTTGGGTCTAAACATTTGAAATTTTAGATATAGGCTCCTTGGACATGGATCTAACTTAATAACTTGATTTGAGCCCAAAACTATACATTTTAAGGAGTCATAATAGGGGTAAAATTAAAAACAAAACTGACCGTTTTTTTTTTTGCTCTGCATACACCTCCAAACACCCGGTCAACGCCGGGCTATAATGCTAGTATATCTATAAAAGTGAACGTGTGTGTGTGTGTGTGTGTGTGTGTGTGTGTACATTTCCCTACGCAATAACTATTTCAATTTTCAATCTAAAGACTCGAAATTTGATATAAATGATATACAGGGTACTTAGATTTGGAAAAATCTATGTGATCGGTTTTCGGCCAGAAATTTGGCTGTTAAACGGTCAAAGTTCAACGATTTGACCTTTGAGAACTCTACCAACCTTCTCCGAGAATCTTTGCTCTAAACACTTGAAATTTTAGATAAAGATTCCTTGGACATGGGTCTAACTGAATAACTTTAGTTGAGTCCAAAACAATAACTTTTAAGGGGTCATAATAGGGGTCAAAGTTGAAAAAATTTACCGCTTTTTTTTTTTTTTTTTTTTTGCTCAGCAAATACCTCCAAACACCCGAGGAACGCCGGACACCCATGCTAGTATATCTATAAAAGTGAACGCATCTCTGTATCTGTGTATATTTTCCATCGCAATAACTTTGTTAATTTTCAGTCTACAGACTCGAAATTTGATATACAGAGTACTGAGATTTGGTAAGAAATTTCGCTGTTAAGGGGTCAAAGTTCAACGATTTGATCTTTGAGAACTCTACTAAACTCCTCCGACAATTTGGGGTCTAAACACTTGAAATCTTAGATATAGTTTCCTTGGACATGGATCTAAATTAATAACTCGATTTGAACCAAAAACAATAAATTTTAAGGGGTAATATAAGGGGTTAAATTTTTAAATAATGACCTTTTTTTTCTCAGCATACACCTCCAAACATCCGGGCTCCGCCGGGCACCCATGCTAGTACAGTATAAAGAAGCTTTGAATAAAAAAATGCAAAAATAAAAATAAAGCATGCAATTTAGATTCCTGGAAGGAAAAAATATTAATTTTGACTTATCGCAGACTAAGCACCTACATAATCCGATTTCTAAAAAGTTTATAATTACTGAAGAGAATTCATTTATATATGGATGAAAAAAAGGCCTTAACTAAAATTGTTAAATAGAAATAGGAGATGTCCTTTTCTCTTCCTTGCAACTTTTATCTCACAAAAGAGATGTTGCGAGTTTGTCTCTGATGTATCGTTATTTTCATGGAAAGTGTTCGACTGAGCTTCAATCTATGGTCCCCCCTCGCCAAACTTTCACAAGAAACACTCGTCTAGCTGTAAACACTATCAATAATTCCCCCCACTCTTTATCTGTGCCTAAACCTAAACGTAGATTCCATGAACAAAGCTTTTTTTCTTAGAACTGCACGCCTGTGGAATTGTCTTCCGTTTTCCTGCTTTCCGGCTGAGTACAATATGGTTGTCTTCAAGTCTAACGTAAATAAGTTCTTGATGAGCCGTTCCATATAAGTTATCAACTTTACCAAATTTTCATTACTAATGATTACTATAATGTCCAATTTCTACTGTACACTCTTTAACCCTTATCCTTGAGTGGCCTCTTGGCCTTGATAATGTGGTGATGCCTATGTAAAAAAAAAAAAAAAGAAATAGACTTAGCACTTGCATAAGCCGATTTCGAAAAAGTCTTCAATTTTAAAACAGAATTTAACTACATAAGGATGAAAAGAGGAAACTTTAACTAAAATTTTGTAAATAGAAAACGGGGATCATCAGTTGTTTACCATGTATATATGTCTGTGTGTCTACATATATGAAAAAATTATATGAAAATATATAAATTAATATTCATTCCATATTTCATTCTTATCTGTTTTTATGCATGTTAAAAAAAATTGTATGAATAATGGAATGTCATAATTAGGCGCATTGCTACTTAAACTTTGTTCTAGTTTATTCGTATAATAAGACTAGCATGGGTGCCCGGCGTTGCCCGGGTGTTTGGAGGTGTATGCTGAGAAAAAAAGGGTCAATTTTTTTAAATTTGACCCCTATTATGACACCTTAAAATTTATTGTTTTGGGCTTAAACCAAGTTTTAAGTTAGATCCATGTCCAAGGAATCTATATCTAAAATGTCAAGTGTTTGGAGCGAAAATTGTCGGAGGAGTTTGGTAGAGTTCTCAAAGGTTTAATCGTTAAACGTTGACCCCTAACAGCCAGATTTGTGGCTGAAAACCGATTACAAAGAGTTTCCCAAATCTCCGCACCCTGTATATCAAATTTCGAGTCTGTAGACTGAAAATTTACAGAGTTTTTGCGTAGGGAAATGTACACAGACACACACACACAGACACGTTCACTTTTATAGATACATAGATATACCAATTTGGTAATTTTGATATAAATTAATTTACATTTTAAACATGATCGTAAAAAAAAAGAAAAGACAAGCAAGAAAACCCCTTGCTTTGTCACTTGCAACTCAGAAATAGATCGCAAATGATGAAAATCATATTAGTACTCTAAACGAATGAACATTTGAACACTCATCTCAAACATTTGTCTTTAGAATAAAACAATATGGCGAAAGAGAAACTGTTGTCAGAATAACTATTGAATAAAATAACAGCATATAATCAGTAATTCTATAAAATGCCATTTCTCAAAGTCAATATGCATTTTAAAAACCGTTTGCGATTGATGATAACCCTTATTTATATCTATATAATGATAAAATAAAGACCAACTTGCTTCGGACTTTAAAACCATCTATCCGAGTTACGACATCCGATTTACAAAACATTTTTCTGCTTACATATTTTATGGCTGTCCTGTATTAAGTTTGATATTGAAAGTAACTATTAAACGTATAAAGAAGGTCAACAATAATAATACTACTAAGTGTGTTATCGCCAGCTATTGTTTGCTGGCATATGACCAGTACCGGCGGAGTTTGCGGCAATCGAAGAAAGCATGATCTGTCGTTTATATATATATATATAAATTCCCGTTCACATACACCTTTCAGGATAAAGCTAGAACCCAGAACTAGATAGAATCGAGCAATTGCATCGACAACGGACAACGCCAGACCACAAGTGGGTTTCGATGTATTGCATCTCATCAGTGACGTGCTCCGACATAGGCGCGAACCCAGGTCGTCGCACTCATGAAGTGTGCAATACTGACGACCTTACGATATAGGCCAAGGCGCAATCTATTGACTATGCTTCGATTTTTTTAAATTCTTATATTTTCATCCAGTTCTACATTCTACGATGTGACCCACTTTGGGTCTGGCGTTGTCCGTTGTCGATGTAATTGCTCGATTCTATCTAGTTCTGGGTTCTAGCTTTATCCTGAAAGGTGTATGTGAACGGGAATTTATATATCTATCTATAATCTCCTCTTAATGTCTAATATATATATATATATATATATATATATATATATATATATATATATATATATATATATATATAGAGAGAGAGAGAGAGAGAGAGAGAGAGAGAAAGATAGATAGATAGATAGATAGATGACTTACTTTTATGCACGTAGTAATTATCAATTAATAAAATAATTAATAATTAATATTTAAATAAAATTTAAAAAAGTAAAAAAAAGTCCTAAAATTTGGTAAACAAAGGGCAAATAACTCCTTTCTGAACGCTCAGGGAGCGAAATAAAAAAGAAAACAAATTAATCGCTAAAAAAAAATCAACAATCTTATATATATATATATATATATATATATATATATATATAAATATATATATATATATATATATATATATATATATATATATGTCTCTGTGTATACGTGTGTGTGTGTATTCGTCTATATATGTCTAGTACAATCTATTCCTCTGACACTCTTTTCTCCTTTTCTGTCCTCATCCCGACAATATAAAACAACAAAACAACCGCATTCAAAGAAATTAAGGAAACATTATGTATCGTTCATTCGCTTCCCGTTCACTAATTCTTATTGAAAACATTAACACCACAATTATTAGATGTCGATGCTGCATTAGCAAATGAAAAGGTTTTTTTTTTCTGTTAGGACTGCAGTTGGATACAATCTTTATCTCAAGAGCATTAGATTCTTGTCTCCTATCCTAGATTCCGACTGATCCAGGTACTATCTACAAACAAACCGAGCAACTTGTTTCCATTCATACTTTACACGATTACACACGGAACGGGACTAATTGAGCGTAATGCTCTCTTTTGAACACACCCGATCGTCTTTTGATTCGGATCTAAGATTAGCTTAAATGGTTTCTGATGAGTCAACAGAAAGATTCCAGATGATTCATTTCTTGTTCTCTGATGTGTCGAAACATTTGATCTGGTCTCTTCTTCAGGTTGACCCCACCCCTCATAACACCACCTGTGATCCTAGCCCGATGGAAGAATCCGTAGACATTGTGAAACTAAGATAATTCACTATACGTCTTTGAGGTAATTGGATTTTTACATACGTCTTCTACTCGAGTAGCTTTATCCGTTCGTCGGTCTGTCATGCTTCATGATGATTTCTCTCTTTTAATTTAATATATATATATATATATATATATATATATATATATATATATATGATAGAGCAGTACCTCTTATTTTATTACGCACATTTTTCCCTTCCTTAATAATTTACTCCAAATTATATATTCATAGAAATGATTTTAAAAGTCACTATCGCGTCGTCGGATTTTTTTTATAATCACACACACACACACACACACACACACACACACACACACACACACACACACACACACACACACACACACATATATTATAATCATATGCTTATATGAATGCATGAAATAAAGATTGGAAATGACTAAGATTACATATATTCATGACCTTAAATTTCATCTTATAGAGATATTAACTGTGTGAGACTCTAAGAAAGCAACACTTGTCATAAGTGTGCGTCAGAAGCAGAGATATTCATGTAATTCCTTCATTAAGAAAATGATTGAAACAATCAACATTCACCGGTGCATATTGAATGTTAATGAAGTAAGTCGGTGCAGTTGTTTTCAGCAGAGTATAGAGATAAGAGTTTACTGTGCTGACAACTGCATCGACTTACTCAATAAACATTCTATATATATATATATATATATATATATATATATATATATATATATATATATATATTATTAAATATACATATATATTTCATCTTTTGATATAATCAATGTAGAAATAACTATTCACACCCCTCGGAAACAACATCAAGACAATCTGTGTAACCTGTACTCTCATCCAGGAAAACAGTGAATACACTCGTGAACAAAAAAAAAATGGGCCATGATTGAAATTAGAAAGAAAACAATTTTAAAAATTTTTATCGCTTGTTTGCTAATAATTAGCTGTTATTTAGTATTTTTCAGATTATTAGTATTAAAGATAAGTCCAAGAAAAGTAAGACGACATCTTGACGAAAAAATTAAAAACCGAATTGCAGGATTACGACAGGCAAATTTGACTTACAAGCAGATTTTCGACATTTTGAAAGAAGAAAAGGTGGCAACATCTCTTTCAGCTGTGAAGAGAATTGGGCAAAGGTTCGAAATTGAAGGCACAGTGAGCAGGAAAGTTGGTTCTGGTCGCCCCAGAACATCCACAATGAAGGACGATCACAGGCTTAAAATGACCGTTTTGATCGATCGCAAAAAAACTGATGTTGACCATAGCAAACAATTCGAAACAGCAAAAGGAAATTCTCTTTCTAGAAGGATGAAGGAAATGGGATTTTCATCAAAAAGATGTGCAAAAAAACCTTTGTTAACTAAGAAGAACATCAGCGACAGAAAGACATTTGCATCATGTTATGGTACGAAAGATGCAGATTGGTTTAGAAATGTTTTCTGGTCGGACGAATCAAGATTTTACCTTGCTAGTGATGCCCCTGAACGTTGCATCCGAAGATCCGGAGAAAGATTTTCACCGAATTGCATAAAAACCACAGTAAAACATGGAAACGGAGGAATAATGGTATGGGAGACCTTTTCTGCTGCAGGAGTTGGGGAAATTATTAGATGTGATGCGTCAATTAATGCCAAAGAATACATTCAAATATAAGAAAGAGGTCTATTACCAAGCATCCAGAAGTTAGAAATGAACAATGACATTATTTTTCAACATGATAATGCTCCTGCACACACAGCAAAAATCACAAAGAAGTGGCTTACTGATAATTCAATTGATGTGATGTTTTGGCTTGGCCAAAGCCCAGATTTAAATCCAATGGAAAATATTTGGGCTATAATATCTCGTGCATTCGTTAGAAAAACTTTTTCCAACAAAGAAAAATTATGGGAAGCAGTACAAAGAGAATGGAATAACATCTCCTCTTCACAGTGCTCCAAGTTGGTTGAGAGCATGATAAAAAGAATTGATCTTTTAAAAAGATCTAAGGGCAATTCCATTCCATACTAAGTTTTTATTAAAGTAAATATCTTGCTCTTTATATTTTTTACTCATTTTCGTTTATTATTTAATTGCATTTTGTGTAATGCAGCTTTTTGAGCAAAAGATTGTAAATTTCTTTCCTGGCCCATTTTTTTTGTTCATGAGTGTATAGTCTACTTTTACTAAGCGACGAAAGAATAAGCCACATCATAAAAGAAATCCAACGAATTATTCCAAAATAATACATGATTGGGTAAGGAATTGAGTCACGTGAATCTATACAAATGTTAGAAGTATAAACCGGAGCAAGTATTGGACAATAAAAAAAAAAACACAAAAAAAAGTAACAAACAAACTAGGCTACCAATGACATAAAAAAGATGATACTTACTTAGACTTAGTAAAAATTAAAGGAGGAAAAGAGGACTGGTATCCCAAATTCCTCTTCCAATTGAAAACATAATTGTTAGAATAAAATTCCATTATATCAATTATCAATGCCGAAGTTAATGTTTAGAAATATTTCATTCTAAAATAACTATTTTAGGTTAAATTCCATTTAGACTTGTGAAACATAATAATAATAATCGACTAGTTTATTTTCTGGCGTTGTTTGGAACCAATCACATAACACCCCTTCCATCCTATTTTATCAAAAATATATGACATACATTTTTCTACAATCCTATTTTCCCCTAGCACGATCACGAGATTCTCAGGCTCCACCGGGCTAAGTAAAAATGTCAGACCCTATCTTTATTATTATTTTTCTTCACCTTATTCTGTCATCACCTATTGCGTTTGCGGATTAAACAGAAACCCCCTGCTTACCATATCTCCACTGGTCGACCCACAGATTACATTCTATTGTCTATCAAAATATCTCATTTAATATGGCACTTTGTATACTCTAATTTACGCTTGGGACTCTATTTCACCTATTAAGTCGTTACGTATTGGCGGACTTTTTATTATATACCCCTTTTTACGACTTATCTGCCTTCAGCGATTCCGAACATAATGACTCCATTTGCCATAATTATCGTCCACCAACAGTATTCTTTCCCCCAAAGTTGATCATCTCCCGATTCTACAATATGTGGGGGTATGTTTGGTGTCCCCCAAAGTCGGAAACTGCAACCGGTCCTCAGGCCCATAGCTCACGGAACAACGAATTTTCATGCGTGAAGCTCCCAATAATCTGCTTCCCGTTGACCCTACATAAATAAATCCTCGAAACAACAAGGCAGAAACAGAAAATGATCATGAAGAGTCAAGACGGATGGAAACGCAAAGGAAAGAGAGCACCAGACAGACCTCCACTTGAATAAACACGGAGAGCACTAAAACTATACGGATTTTAATTGTCAGTCAAATTCCAGAAAAAGCGAACAGTCGTTGCGAGAACGCAAAATTATTTGTAATGGTGCTCGAAAGAAGCGAAGATTACTGGAAATCTGGAGAGACTTGTTGTCACCCAGACTCGAGGGAATGCTATTAATTTTTTTTTTTACCAACTCATTGTGACGCGTGTGACATTTTCCTAGTGACTGAGAAATACTGAATGCAATGTAGATAGCGCATAGGAGATGTATTTTTATGTTAAAATCGTTGTCGGACGATGGACCGCACGTTCATGGGAGACTACCGAAAGTCAGATTGATGGATTCGTAGATAAAGTAAACTTGAGGTTGTTGAAAGAGTTATATCAGTTCTCGGAAGAACTGGAGAATGATCTGTCTATTTTATACGCATGCACCCAGATTAAGGAAACAGATAAGTGTAATATATTGGACACTAAAATATGTGCACGCAGATATTAAGATTTTCTACAGATTTGTCGATAGAAGAATGACTGATTATGATGTATGGTGTGAAGAAAGAGGTTAATCATTCACAATTTAGGAAACGAAGTCATCATGAAGAGTTATTTTATTTTATACTAGCTGTCCATATCCGGCGATAACCGGGAATGTTCCTATTTTCATTTTTGTTTTACATTTTTTTTTAACTAAGTGGTTTTTAAAAACCGAATAATTATTGCGGTTCTGAATTTTTGAGGTGAGGATTGATTATCCGTATAATTTGGATTCTTCGAAATACAGTTCTGATCTTGAGTGTTATTTTCACAACGTTTCACTTAATGTAAGCTTCTATTTAACTGCTTTCCAGCTGACTACAATATGACCATCTTCAAGTCCAATGTAAACAAGTTCTTGATGAGCCGTTTCCCTTAAGTTATCCAATATACCAAATTTACATTTCTAACGATTACTATTATATTGTCCTTTTGACCACTGTACACTCTTTAACGCTTATCCTCGAGTAGCCTATGGATCTTGATAAGTGGCGATTCCTTTGTAACAAAAAAAAAATCTGCCTTCTTCTAATGTATCCTGTCGAACTCGATTATCTGCACGGAATTTCAAATGGAACCTTTAATTCATCCACTGGTATGACGTGTCTTTGTTCCGTTAGCCATGATTGGGCTGAAGTCTTACATAATTATCTTGTTAATGTCGTCCTCACTGAGTATTTATTCTTCAACCCCCAAAAGAGTGTAACTTTTACAACTGAATTTTACGAAGCCCTCTATTCACTGCGCCACGGACCAAAGAATTTAAATAATGTAAATACTGATTATTTTTAAATATAATTTTCAAAGTAAGATTTAATTAATACGATATAATTTGGTCATAAAATTATTGACTGAATCGCACAATTATAAAACTATTATTTACTTTGTTAATGTAACGTTTTTTGAATTTCTATTTATAAAACGATTGTATGTAAATAGTTTACAAAAGTATGGAATTTTTCGATACTAAAAATTTGTTAAAAGTCATACAGCCATTAATGACTTTCTTTCCGGGGGTTTAAATGTTTCCAAATTTTTATGTTCTACTATTTACGAAAGCTGAGGATATCTGACTTGTATAAAAAGCAAAAGAAATGCATTCCAGTGTATTTAACTTCATGTATAAATGATATTTTCTTTTTAAATAGAATTCAAAAATGTTATTTTTATTTTACGGTCTTTTTTTATTCTAATAGATAATCGATTCATTGTAAATATAGCATGAAAACATGTAAGGCACGCAGAGGCGAGAAACACACACAGACACACGCGTAGTGCTCACACAATTTTATTAATATGGTAATTAAGTGTATGATAATTTAACACATTGTCCCTCAGGGAAAGGAGGGTTGGAAGTGATGTACTTATCGTACCCCTCAGAGAAGTGAGCGGGAAAGTTGTAGGGGTATTACTCTTTCATTTTTTCGAGGAGATGAACCGCCACAAGACCGGTAAACTTCATCCCTTGAACAACATTTCTATATGAATGTTCTCTGATGAGCTCATAACATTTGTGCCTCCTCAATATATATATATATATATATATATATATATATATATATATATATATATATATATATATATATATTATTTTTAAAATGAAATTATCCACTGACACGTGTTTCGTCGTCTACGACTCATCAGAGTGGCTGTATCTAGCGAGACTCGAAATCGGGACCCAACGGTAATTAGCCTAAACCTTTACCCCTGGACCATCTCGCCGACTGTCTGGATATATCGCGCGAAACGCGTGTCAGTGGATAATTACATTTAAAAAAATAATATATATATATATATATATATATATATATATACCGCTCCCCATGTGGGGGTACCAAATTGGTTAAAAGGGAAAATTATTCCCAACTCGCATTTAGGTAAAAATGCACTTTCGTAAATAATTGAATTCATCCAAAACATATTGCTAAAAAACAAAACAAACCAACATATATATATATATATATATATATATATATATATATATATATATATATATATATATATATATATATATATATCATTTACAGTTATTATTTTAAATCGGATTTTTAAAGAAAATATAACTACTACGGTATCGTGGGGTTATTAGATGATTAATGGAACCAAATTGTTATAAAATCGAACAAATTTTGTGAAAGGGATTTTGTAAATCTTTATTTTTTTAACATTATTGGGTGAAAACCTCTTCCATTTTTGTATTCTTTAGGCTCCCTTAACGCAGTGGATGAATGCATTGAGTCTCTGCCGTTCCATTTGAGCATTGCTCGATGTTAGCTGGTTCAATCATATTCAAGCAGGCCAAAGCATTAGTTGTCCAAAACGCAGTGAGACACCAACAACTATGGAAGACAGTAATTACTGTGGATACAGTTACATGACTCAGCATTCCTGTCATGTGCGGTTTATCACCCGAAGAAGGCCATAGGATGAGTTGACCAAAACGTGGTGAAACAGCAACGATGAAAATGAGAATAACAATGCACAAATTATGAAGTCTCATTTCAAATAATTCAAAAAGTGAATTAATTAAAATAAAATAAATAAAAATGAAATAATAATAATAATAATAATAATAATAATAATAATAATAATAATAATAATAAATAAGTATTTCCTAAGAATTTTTAAACCTAACAATGACTTTCTATTAGCTATTTAGAGTCTTTCACTTACACTGCTTTCTCCGTCCTATCGAAAATTGCGCCAAGCATCGTTTCTCTCGCCAGTCCGACGTCATATCCAATTAAATATTATTTCACACTTTCTTTCTCACGAAATTCAAACTTATTTTCTATATATATATCAGCTTTTATTGATATCAGGTTTATACACACACGCAAGCACGCACACACACACACACACACACACACACACACACACATATATATATATATATATATATATATATATATATTTCTACAGATAATGATTTCTGAATTCAAAAAGATGCATCTAAAGAAGACCGGAAAGTACATCGGTCAAAACGTTGTGACAATATTATTCAAGGTGCTAATAGTAGTCTTAATATTCCAAATAATGCACCCGATAAATCATCTCAAAAAGTTATAAACGTTGTTAGTTTTGTTCGACATATCTGATAGCAAAACAACGCTGTATAAATCAGCCGCTCACGAGTAAAAGATGGTCGAGATTTGTTTTTCAGTGGCCATGTTCACTGCTTATATTCGACCAAACGTGAGGTAGACACAAATCTGCATTATGTCAGAAAAGATTGATAGCAAAAGAAATGAATTTCAAATTGCAAAAACGAAAAAGAAAACGAAAAATACATAAATAACTATAAGAAAGAAATAAACTTATCGAAAATTAGAACAGTAATAAGAAAGGTCACAATTGTTTACTATGACGAGTGGAAATCGCGGGAGTAATGCACGCTTTTTAGTCACGTGGTTGTTGTGGGTGAATAATTAACAGATTCGTTTCTTTAACATGAAGCAAAAAAAACAAAAAACAATAAAAGAGCAGCATAAAAGATGGAAGAACAAGCAATTCCTGACGATGGGTTTCAATACAAAATGTCTGGGAGACATATTTAGACAAGTAAAGGAGAGGGAGAGGACGTTAAAGGGATGCAAGTGAGGGGAGCAAAGATAGGTGTTGGGACGTGAAAAGTGGCTGAAGGAACCTTCTCCTTGCGGGCTTTTATTGTTGAGTGTATTGGTTGACGCGACGTCTTA
Source organism: Euprymna scolopes (assembly GCF_053919585.1). Classification (NCBI taxonomy): domain Eukaryota; kingdom Metazoa; phylum Mollusca; class Cephalopoda; order Sepiida; family Sepiolidae; genus Euprymna; species Euprymna scolopes. Next base: position 45,385,923 of record NC_136518.1, read on the forward strand.
AGCGATAAAATATTGACACAGAGATGCAAATTGGCACATCATCTGACGCGGAAATGAACAACAAAAAAATAAACGAAAAGAGGAACAGACAACGCCCGATTGAAATCGATTCTTTGTTCATAAGAAACTGTTTCTTCATACCATGGATCCACCGAATATTTAACAAAGAAAAATCTGATACTTTTATTTCCTCAACCTAGTTACGTGGAATTTAAAATTGGCAGCGCGAACTTAAATCTGACTGGAATATATTACATCTTTCAAGCGCGTAAAAGATCCCATTTCTAGAAATAACAGTATAACCAAGCGGATAATTGAAGTTAATTAAACTTTGCAGAATAGATGTACTGCCGTTTTTTTTTTTAAAATAATTCTGATCTCAACTATTTTTTTTTTTTTACATGGAGTTCACCACTTATTAAGGCCCAATGGCCACTCAGGGATAAGGGTTATTGTGTGTACAGTAATCAAAGGGATAGTGTAGCAATAGTATTGGAGAATTGGTAAGGTGTCATTAAGATTCACTTGTGTGTGTGTGTGTGAGTGTGTGTGTGTGTGTGTGCGCGCGCGCGTGTGTGTGTACGTGTATGTGAGGTCCTTCCGCATAGGTTCCGAAACAGCTGAGCCTATCTTTTGAAAATTTCATACAAAGTTATATGTCTGGCTGTGTGCTTAGATAGGTTTTGTAAAGAAATACATCTGATAAGTATCGAATATCTCAAAAATAGCTTTTATCTCTTACGGATGAGAAGAATAACTTTTATAAGGGAATATTTTACGCTACACAGGCAAGGGAGATAATAAATTTCAGCAAATCATTTCTTCTTAAAAATCAGACTCGATATAATCTGGAGATATATCTTAGTGGTAGAACATTCGACTACAGATAGAATGACCCCCCCCCCTGTTCAAGCCCGGGCGTACCACCTTATTTTATTTTTATTATTATTAATGAGTTCAATTTACGATAAAAGAAGAGGTACCATTTAAAATCGCCGAAAATCATTTTTTCGTTTGCATATTTTAAAACTAAACATTAATCAAAAGTGATTTTTTCAGGAGATTCATCGTCGTATCTACAATATCAGCTGACGTGATATTGTAAACAAACACAGACAAAATTTGATTAACAGAATTATCATTATTAATTGTTAATTTTTTAATGCTTTTTTTTTTGCGAATAACTCCACCAGGCAAATTATTGGTCATACTAAATCAATAGATGATTTATTCTATAATAATACATACGCAATCTGCATGAATTAAAATATGTATTGTACGACCGGGCAACGCCGGGCTGCCAGCTACTATATATTTAATATCAGTCTGAAGTTTAACTGATTTACATATTTTCTAAAAGTAGTCTTTTAACTAATTAAAGTATTAATTGTTGTGGAGACGCCCACTAATTAACATAGGCGGGTGAGTGAGATATATAAAGATATCAATTACGGCAACGACCGCCGAATAGTCAAGACACCTACAACATGCAACACGTCACCTGCCGAAATATCTCCAACTAAAGTATATCTGAAGACATGTAAATATGTATATAACTTTTCTTCCTAATATATTATTGTATACCTTTACTTTCTGTGTTCTTGTTAATTATTTGTGCAGACACAACATTAATTATTCGTTACTGTTTTGTTTTTTTATAATTCAATACTTTTTTAGTTTGGACATAACAAATAGTTCTGTTTAGCAACATTGTTTTATTTCTTGAATAAATATTTAGCAATATCGTGCTACCTGGCGTTGTTCGATCATAAAATACGTTTAAATATAATGTTTGGATTTATGCAGATTTTGTATTAATTATTATAAAGTCAATTCTTTATTGATTATTATATTGTCCCATTGTGTAGCAGAGATTTCAAGAGTTAAAAATAATAAATTAAATAAAAATATGATTTAAGTGCCATCAACTGGAATCGAAACCAAAATCTATAACTGTCCAGCATTCTTCGTTACCATTTGAACTAACTCTATATAAAGATAAAATTTTAAAAGTACCTTTTTTTTTTTTTAAATATATCAATGTATATTTGCCATGCGGAAAAGTGACTTAGTCGACTTACGCTTGCTAATGCCAATTATTTTCAATTTTAAACTATTACCACAATTTTTACCGGCTAAAAAACAAATCGAATTTGTTCCACAGGTCTCCTATATATCAAATTTCAAAACTGTAGACCAAAAATAGACTGAGTATTTTGGTAGAGACCACTCAGTACATAGACAAACAGACAAGGGCACTTATATATATATATATATATATATATATATATATATATATATATATATATATATATATATATAATTTCAGCTACATATTTGCCAGAGGTTAAAAACTAATAAATTTGTAAGGAGATTAAATACCGAAGTCGGGGTAGATATATTTTTTTCTTTTACATAAGCACTTATATGTTGCTACACATTCATGATTATGTTTCGGTCAGCCAGTTACAAATAACCAAAGACCTCTTCAGGCGAAATTGTTTATACAAACTAATGTCCGTTACTACGTACGTAATTTACTTTTGTATAAGCAGTGTCGCCTGAAGTGGTCTCTAGTTACTTTTGATTGGTTGACCGAAACACGTTCATAGATGTGTAGCGACACATAAATGGTTATGTAAAAGAAATAACAAGTATGCGTATATATGCGCGCGCGTGTGTGTGTTCAGATGTTATTTTTCATTAGAGAGGCTGCATTCATTTTTAACAAGCTGCGATCTATTTCTAAATTAGATTTCTTCCTTGTTTTCATTTATTTATGGTGACATTATAAAGAAGAAGAAATGTGCGTCAAAATTATCCAACTGATCATGTTTATCTTACCGTATTAATAAATGTGACAGATTTTGTTTCGTGTTTACAATAAATTGCTGAATGAAATGGTTCTTGTTTACATAAATGATTTCAGTAGGGAGGTTCCTCAATTAAATGAGCCTTTTATAAACGAACAATTGCTTCATTGAAAGCAGAATTTTCCTGTCAAGTATGATACCGGCAAGTGTTGACGTGATTCTACAACATTCACAGTTAGAATTGTGTTGTGTAGATGACACGTAGCAACAATTTCTTCTACAACTTCCCTCTCAGGTGCTCGACAGATTCAGTCTTTGAGTCTATCGTGTAAGACATTTATAGCAAGAACTCGTCTTTCTACCGTAATGAAAAACGGATTTAATCCGTCCACTACACGTGTTTAGCCTCAGACACAAAGAACTCCTGCCCATGGAATTTTCGCCTTTTGAACAAATTATCGCGAGACTGCTTCCCTATTTTTTTAAGCGAGCATTGAAGCACATGCTCCCACACGGAAGTATTTATAGCAAGCCACACTTATCCCCATGGTTCACTACAGATTTTGCAGTTGCTATTACACAAAGACAGTATGCATTTCACCGGTTCGTATGTCATGAGTAGGGCTGTGACAACAGCATATTCTTTTCATTGTTTTGACTCTGGAGTACATATCCGACACAATTAGACTCAGTTAATCAACTGAGAACCATATCACTCTATATAAAATCATATAAGATATTAACGGATCCACACTCGAGAGTCAAAACAATGAAAAGAATATGCTGTTGTCTTAGCCCTAATCATAAGTCAAATAGAAATAGGCAAAAAAATCATAGATACTACAAATATTTGTAAAAGAGAAATAGCGACAAGAATCTGTTGATGATATCCCGATTTTTTTCAAATCCAACTTCAAAAATTCCTGTTATGGACACTCCAAACAGAATCAAAAGCTGTTCATGCCATTAAAAAAAAAACTTTAGTATTCCTATGGTATTTTTCATTCCGCTATCATAAATTCATATCCTCGAGTGGCTCTTGGCCTTGGCATTGATAACTTGTTATGCAATAGGAACAGATAAAAATGATTTTGATCTTTCAATTGATTTCATTCTATATTTCTTTTTTTTTTTCAATTTTCTTATCATTATGATTTGCTGGTCATGAAACAGCCTATCGGATGTCAGATATTCACATGCTATCTCAGACATTCAAACCAAGATATTTATTTTACACAGTAATCACCAGTTATCAAGGCCCGGATGCCACTCGAGGAGAAGGGTTAATGGGAGTACATTAATCATTGTGATTATAGCGTAGTAAACATTAGTAGTGGGAATTTTGTAAATTGGATTACTTAGGGGGACGGTTCATCAAGAACTTGTTTACATTGGACTTGAAGACAATCAGATTGTAGTCAGCTGGAAAGCAAGTAAACGGAAGAGAATTCCACAGGTGTGTAATTCTAATAAAGAAGCTTTGTTCATGGAATGTACATTTAGGTTTAGGCACAGATAAAGAGTGTGGGAAATTGTTGATAGTGGTTTTGAAAATAACGATAACGCAGAGGCAGGCTCGCGACGTCTCTTCTGTGGGAAAGAGGTTGCAGGGAAGAGAAAAGCGCATCCTCCACTGAGCTACGAAGTTTTGAACTTTGTCAAGAAAGGATACACTGCTTCTAGCAGCACCTGCCCATATGTGGCAACAGTACTCCATCGTTGGCCGTACATGGCTTTTATATAGGTAGAGAATTGCATCAGGAGTGAGATATCTACTGGACCGGTAGAATGGTCCCCCCATTTTTCCAGCAATTTTGGCAATGGATTTGATATACGTGTTCCATTTCAGATCGGGAGTAAAGGTCAAGCCTAGAAGCTTGTCAAACCGTCCATTTAAGTGCAATTGGTTTACACCTCTTGCACTTGGTTCACCCAGTATATTTGCCAGGTAGTTTTTGAAAACTTTTTTCACAAGTACGGTTGCTCCTGTAATTATTGAAACGGTAAAGAGCTTTCTAAGATCCAGTTTCTTTGAAGTCGTACATAAAACTTTAGCATTTTTTTATGTTCTCCCTCTTCACTCTATTTAACCCAGCATAATTAGGAAAACTCTCTTCTCCTTCATTCTCTTGCTTGTTCCATATAACTATGGTAGGGTTTAACGGCCCCATTTTCTAAATACGTAGCTGTATGAATTGCAAGTTTATCGACGAAAATGTTTTTTTTTTTCCATTTAAAAACGCGCCAGATTGACCGTTGCGTCTCACTAATAAAACCACTTTTATTTTAGCTGAGTACATTTATTAAATGCCGCATTCAAAGTTTTTTTTCTCCGTTTAATCAAACATGTTTATTTTATTACGGAACAAAAATGAACTTGAGAAAAAAAAAATAAAACGATAATAACATATAGATTCTAATGCCAGAATAAAGCTGAAGACACATCCATTTTATTGAAAACTTAAGACAAAAAAAAATAAATAAATAAAATAAAGGGAGGGCGAGTAATCTCGGCCAATCAAATACGAGAAACTTGTCACGTGCCAAGCAAACATGTCAACAAGAGATGCTAATATCCGGCATAGGGACCAGGAATGTTTCAGAAACACGTCATTACCCTAACCCCTACCCTAACCCTAAACATCCTCGTCATTCATTCTCATCTTTCCATCCTTTTATGTTGTAAAACATCCTCAGCTTCCCCATCATTTAGTTCTTTGTGTTCCCCATCCTTATTTATTAGACGCGGCCACGCATCTCGCAAGAGGCTCTGTCACACTGCGACATGAAATCTCATTTTGCTTGATTTGTCAACGGGCAATTTGAAATGGCATTTTCTTCATCTGTCACGTCGCTGTTTTAAATAATATCATTTCCAAACGCGTAGATGATTGCAAACAATTTACGTTTTTATGGAAATCGCTCCAGACAATGCACGAAGCCACTTGATGTAAGGAACAAAAATAAATAAAAACAATACTCACCAAAAATCAGCGTCTTAGGTGTAACATTACACACATTATACGCGTGGACCTAACACGTTGTAGCAGAGTACGTGTCAAGGGACATAGAACAAGCAATATCTCAACTCCTTTTTTTTTTTTTTTGCAGCAAATATATTTATTTCTGGATATTTATTCGAATAAAACGTGATCGTGCTTTTTATCTGTGATCTCTGCCCTCTCGACGCAATCCACATCACTAACGTGATCTCGAACGTGATCTTGAACGTGTTCCCGAACGTGCTCTTCTGTCTACCGCACACACTTTTTTATTGCCATTTTTTTATTCTTACGGTCGCGTCATTTCACATTTCGAATGTATTTGCATACGCGCGTCGGCGCTCGGTTACATATGGATACAACGCAGAAAACAGCAATTTTTCACCCTTTGTCAGAAACACCGCTTATGGAATATGAAAACTAAAAGACAAAATAAGTGAAGTGAGATATGTGGAATTTGATAATGAAGCAAGGGTCGTCTAATCACTTGACTGTGTCAATGTATTTATGCATTAATTTGAAAATCCTGCTGAGACATCTTCCAAAAATGACATAATTTTTCTTACAATTATAGTGCCGATAGTGAGGAAGGAAAGAAACGCAGTAATGTTGAAATTTATGGTGAAGCAAAGGTTGCCTAATCATTAAGCAATACAATGTATTTATGTATTAATTTGGAAATCCTAATGATCCATCTCCTGAAAATGTTTTTAATTTTATTAAAATTATGGTAGCCTTGGTGGAAAGAGGAATTATTTCATATATGTTGTACAATATCTGTCGAGAGTATGTCAAATTGTTTCATATATGTATTTAAATTACCCGTCCTTGCAAAGGTAAACTTATCTTAAATATGTGTTGCACATTACCCGTCCTCGCGAAGGTAAAATTATTTCATATACATGCTGTGAATTACCTATCCTAGGGAAGGTACAATTATCTCATACATGTCTAATACCCGTCCTAGGGTAGGTACAACCAAAATTCACTTTCTATTCTCCTTAAAGAGTACCTTCTTTAGATTCGAGTAAGTTTTCTATCGTCATGAAAACCAACAAATCATACGCCATTATTGATATGCCTTTTATCCTGTTGACCAAAGTACATTTGGTTGCTCCTTCGCAATTATTGACGGTTCACCCTCCCAGGATTTTTCTTCTCGGTTTAAGAAGAAGCTAGTTTATAGCTTATTACCTGAGGCGCCTCTATATTTTTTAAATTCATGATGACTTTCCTTTAGGCTGTTAACTCTTCAATCCCACTTTCCGACCCTTGTGTCACATTGTCCCGCCGTGAGAGGGATATAAATACTGACAGTCAGTCTGCTACGCTTAAGGTTGAAATCGTATTTCCATTTATTTGTCACACTGCAATTTGAAATATCATTTTCGTAGATCTCTCATGCATTCATTTTATTCTCTATTCTCGAGAAAAAGCAGCATTCCTTTTTAATGGATTGAACCGTCTTGCTCTGAAGGAGGAAGTGCCTAGTGAATATTAAATTCATACGTGATCTCCAATAGTAAATGTAGTCTGATTTAAACTTTTTAAAAGTTACGATTTTATGTTCTTGCATGGAGATGTTGACGGCATCCAACATACAGTACCTGGTATTCCTAAGTAGCTACACGTCTAGTACATTCTAGGCTCAACGTTGCTAAACTTCAACGATATAACAAGAAACGGTGTCAACGTAATTATGTCCATGTAAAAACATTAAAATCGAAATATATTAACTGGAATATATGATAATACATGGACTCGTTATTCTAATGTGAATCGAAATCCGGCAAATACTTTTGATTCTAGAAAATTATAAAATTTAAGGTTTGAACTGAAAGAGTTATGAAAATAAATTAAAATGCAAGAGGCTTGCTTATTTAGTGTCTAGTGTTTCAAATTTGATATACATATGAAATATTTGAATATCACATAGAAGGCAGAGCTCATATTATTTGATATACATATGAAATATTTGAATATCACATAGAAGGCAGAGCTCATATTATTTGATATACATATGAAATATTTGAATATCACATAGAAGGCAGAGCTCATATTATTTGATATACATATGAAATATTTGAATATCACATAGAAGGCAGAGCTCATATTATTTGATATACATGTGAAATATTTGAATATCACATAGAAGGCAGAGCTCATATTATTTGATATACATATGAAATATTTGAATATCACATAGAAGGCAGAGCTCATATTATTTGATATACATGTGAAATATTTGAATATCACATAGAAGGCAGAGCTCATATTATTTGATATACATATGAAATATTTGAATATCACATAGAAGGCAGAGCTCATATTATTTGATATACATGTGAAATATTTGAATATCACATAGAAGGCAGAGCTCATATTATTTGATATACATATGAAATATTTGAATATCACATAGAAGGCAGAGCTCATATTATTTGATATACATATGAAATATTTGAATATCACATAGAAGGCAGAGCTCATATTATTTGATATACATGTGAAATATTTGAATATCACATAGAAGGCAGAGCTCATATTATTTGATATACATATGAAATATTTGAATATCACATAGAAGGCAGAGCTCATATTATTTGATATACATATGAAATATTTGAATATCACATAGAAGGCAGAGCTCATATTATGTTCCTATTTAAAATGCCTCCCCACAGGACAGAGTTAGACACCAGGGTCGTTTTTTTTTAACGTGGAGAAAAGGAACAAAAATAAAAATTGTCTCAGTCGTGAAGGATTTCTCTTCCACTGACAGAGAACAAGAAATTGAAGTGCAGCATCTGAAGAACAGATACTACACTTTGATCTTGTCCTGAAGGCCAAGATTATGTTGTTAAAATCTTTTGAAACGCTAAAAAAAAAAAAAAAATAGCTTAAATCTGGTGAATATAATGTCAAATATGTATTCTTAGAATTTTGCAAACATCAGAGATATCTGAATTTTAACGAAGGACTGAGACGCACTTTTCACCCCCCTTACGTAAATATAAAGCAAACTTGGTATATTTTATGAAAACATTGTCTACGTTTACACACGTGTTGACCTGTAGACCTAACACACGAATGCGAACAAAGACAGGAAATAAGAAAGAATTTAAACTCGCTGTTTCAGGTTTAAAGAAAAAAAAAGACTTTATACCTCATTCTCCCGCCACGCACGACTTCTCTTTACAACTGTGACGTCACCCACGTCTCTAACGTTATCATGTTTTTTTTCGAACGTGATCTTTAGCTGCGCATAAGTTCTTTTTGTTTTAACATTTTGTTTTCTTCTTCGCCAGAACGTAAGGTCGCACACACTTCGGTATTTGCACATAGCCGCAATACGCGCCTCCACACTCTGTTAAAACCTTACGACTCCTTACGCCCAGCAGTTGCGTCCCCAAATCAATAATGTTCGGTTTATTACTTTACGTGCGAATTCTGTACACACAAATACGTAAAACATACACACATGCATAACTTTATGTACAGAGTGGAACGACAAAATTGTCACCCTAAAAAAGACCACAGGATTCCATTTCGTTTGATGAAAACCGGTTTTCTTTTTTTTTTTGTTGCGGATCATCTACTAATTTTCCAGTTGTGCACAATCCACGAGAGCAATAGGAGCTTTCTATCATGTCTGAAAGTGACACAATGTTCAACGAGCGAAATCGGAGATGCGCCGCTGTGCAACTCATGCTCTCTACCAATCCAAGTTATGACAACATGACCATTACCAGCACCCTCAGAATGAATCGCTGTATTGGCACGAATAAGAGCGACGTGCCCAGGGTGATGAAAACAAAGTTTCCGGCCACGATTATAGTCTTTGGTGTGGTTGGAAATAAGAGTCATATCATGCCACCTCACATCTTCGAAGTCGGCTTGAAAGTCAACACAAAGTGTACCTGGATGTGCTGAAGAGTGTGCTGATTCTGTGGTGCAATAAGGTGACCGCTATCAGACCGTGGGTGTGGCAGCAGAACTCGGGGTCGGCCCACAAGTCCAATGAAACCCGGGCTGGTAGAACGAGTGCTACGACTTTGTACCCGTCTCACGCTAGCCCCCCCCCCCTTCTTCTCCGACCTGAACCGGCTGGACTACTTCGTTTGGTCATACGTCGAAAACGTCACCAACATGACCTTCCGCAACACCAAAGCCGGTCTGATCGCTGTCATCCGCTGAGTATTCGCTGAGCTCGGCTGGCGCTTGTGGAAAAGGTATGCTCTCAGTTTTTAAGCCGTATTGAGGCGGTGATTAAGGCTGAAGGCGGCTATATTGAATAGATGTCAGCTCTACTACATAATCAAGTTATTTGAACTGATTTTATCAATAAAAGTTTTCTAATACAGCGTTAGTGTTGTTTTCTTTAAGCCGATAAACTTATCGTTCCACTTAATATCTATGTTCCATTGAATTAATTCGCTTTCCTCTTCTGATCTTCTTTCTCATTATTTCAGATGGTATAGTACCTTTTACCATACCTCTTTTAAATATCACTTTCCCTCCTTTCTTTCTCTGTCTGCCTGTTTCTCTGTCTCTCTCTGTCTCTCTTCTCTCTCATATCTCTTCATTTATACTTGCTCTCAATTCCACTTTCTTTTCCAGAAATCTTAAATGTTTGTCTCCCTTTCTCCCTTTTATTCACCTCCTCCTAACACCTATTAAAATTTTCCTCCTTCTTCTTTCCAAAGAATTGCATCTCTTTGTTTTCACCTTTTTACGCCCTCCTCCTCTCACCCTTCCTCCTACTCCGTCCTTTTGTATCAATCCTCTTCCTTTATCATGCACTCTTCAACTTGATACTATTAGATCAGCCTGTCTGAAGATACTGGTTTCCTGATCTAAAATACACTGGAGATCGGTGTTGTTTGTTTCTTCTTTTTTCTTTGCAAAACTCAATCATGTTATGCAAAATAAAAAACAAAAAACAATTTTCATCAAAAAAACAACAAAATAAACTCTTGAATAAATATTTAAATATGTAATAGATTTAAAGCATAAAAGGCTTTTCTTCCTAAAATTACTGGATTCAGCATTAAAAAAAGGTTGATAAGTCATAAAAACAACTAAATCAAACATCAAGAATAATATATCCGAATATATAAAGTACGTGAAACATAATACCTTTTTTCTAAAATTACTGGATTTGATATTAAACAGTTCGAAAAAGGTTGATATGCCGTAAAACCAAAAAACAACTAAACTAAACCAAACCTCATGAATAAATATTTGAATATATAAAGAATTTGTAGTGTTATAGAGAGCGGCGAACAAAAATAAACAATGGTGACGACCTGGATCCTTGACGTCAAATCGTTATGGGTCAGAGCAGGCAAACGAAAATAAACAATGAAATCTCCGAGCTGGAAATCCCCGAGCTGGTGACGACCTGGATCCTTGGCGTCAAATCGGTTATGGGTCAGGGTGAACGAAAGTAAACAATGAAATTCCGGGGCTGGAAATCCCCAGGCTGGTTACGACCTGGATCCATGGGGTTAAGTCGGTTATGGGTCAAATCGAGGATACTTTAATAAAAGAGAAAAGATAAACAAAGCAAGAGAGTCAGAGAGAAGGACATCTGAGGGGCACACGTGTCACGTTTCGCAACCACCCCTCTCACTAACCCCGACTGCCGTCATTGTGTTGAAAAGTGTATATTAAATATTTCGTAAAATAAACTAAGTCTGTTTTTATAAACAAAGTGTCTCGTAATAATTGATAACTAAATTAGCTGACCATTTTACTCGCTAGACGATCACCAAACAGACATATACGTAACAGTAGGATAAAAATGTGTTTTTTTTTCAAAATCACTGTATTTAATTTATATAACCGGAAAAGAGTTGATATACCACAAAACGAAATAATCAAAGCAAACGCAATGAATAAACATTTGAAGATATAAAGAACTTGAACCATAACCATCGTTTCCAAAATTGCTGGATTCAGAATTAAATAACCCGAAAAAATTGATATGCTGGAAAACAAAACAATCAAACCAAACCAAACCCCATGAATACATATTTGTAGATATAAAAAACTTAAGGCAGACAAAACCTCCTTTTTTTTCAAAATCTCTGGATTCAGCATTTATTAACCCAAAACGTTTGATATGCCTTAAAACAATACAACCTTCTCTTATGTCAGAGACCAGTAACTCTTTCGACCTCGGCCTGATCGTGTTATAATTATAGGTCGAAGGCCGGACGATGGTTAATCATGGAAAAATAAGGACAATCACATATGTAGAACCATATCAACTTGTTAAGTAAACACCAGGTAACGCCGGGTGGGAAGTAATTGTTTATGTATCTGTCTATTTATCGGCCTTCCTAATTATCTATCTTTCTAGCGGAGTAAATAACAGAGATTGAATCGTGGGAAACAATAAGTTGTGCAGATATGCAAGTGCAGATAGGGTCAAAGGGTCATGTGACATGTATCAAACTCTGTAACTGATCAGTTTGCATCGAAAGTATCCAAATGGGGATCGGACGTGAAGTGTCTTGGGTTCAGGATTGAATAAGCTGAGTTAAGTTTAGTGAGTTGGTTTGAGACGCCGAGGAAGCAAGATGGGTTAAACAGGTCTCCTTCCTCATGAGGTGCGATGAACTCCAAATGGATGCAGAGAAACATCACAAATCCGAGATCGTCGATTTCACTCCATACTGCAGAAGACGAGATGTTTGAAAATGAAATCAACCAATATATAAAGCATACATCGTTTTGTGTCTGTCTTGAAGCGTTTCCTTTAAACAAAACCCAGCTCCCCAAGACATTGGCGAATCCCCCAGGCAGCGGCCGAAAGACACAAGGCCACGCTATGTCGTTATGAATATACTGTGCATTATATGTAATGCAGACGAGTCACGAGCCGTTAAGTAAAATAGACATTAAGGGAGCTGAGGCCAATAGTCCGTTAAATAAGAATTAGAAACGCATGGTTAGATAACCCACACATTTTTTTTAACAAACCTTAATATTTAAAACCATAATTGAGATAAACATTGAATAACTAGGAAAACAAAAAATAATATAAAGTTAATAAAAAGAAACAACTAACGAATATTAGTTTTCTTAAAGAAAATACTTCAAACTGAAAAAAAAATCAATCGAAGTGAAATTAATGAAATTATGATGTGTATGTTTGAACCTGTTAATGAAAATTGTACAACAAACGAATCACACACACGAACAAAAACGAAACACATACACATACATATGAGTACAAATAGTTGCAAGCATATACACTTACGTACGTGATAGCTTCCTTCAGTCTTGCGCATGAAAGTTTTGTGGCAAGAGTTGCACAATCCTCAACCACACCTCTCCTGAGTTGATTATTAAATACCAGTGGCAAGTGGAAACGATTGGAAACAATGCTGAGATTAGCGGAAAGCACATACAGGTCCTAGAACTCCCAAATAGTCTTCCGTCTGGTACTAGCCAGGCTTAACGTTGCTTAACTTCGGTGATCTGACGAGAACCGTGTGTCAACATGATTATGCCGTACACATACTGTAACATCTACACATTCTATACATGAGGAACCAAATAGAAAGTTGACTGGGACAACATTGTCTCTTAGAAGTTGTCTCTGCCTAATGTCTGCCGCAATCGGTCTGTTAATTGAACCTGAGTGTGTTTCATATTTATTTTTTATAGTTAACACAGAAATAAAAGTGATTGAGTTTTGATCGTGTTTTTGCGGTCATGGTTTTCAAATTCTGCTGAAGGAAAATTACAAAAATTACAGCAGCCATTTTGTTTAATTCGAAAGCCTCGTCTCTCATGTTAAAAATACAAGATCGCAGGCCGGTCAAAATGTCTCCGCAGGCAGGATCCGGTCCGCGGGCAATAAGTTGCTGACTCTTGTCGTATGTCGTCTCTCTCTCTCTCTCTCTCTCTCTCTTCCTCTCTTTCTCTCTCTCCCTCTTTCGTTTTGCATTTCACCCCTACCTCTCGCTTCTAATTTCATCCCCTTTCGTTTATTTACCCCTTCTTTGCTTTCTATCATCGTTCCATCCCCACTACTCCTGGTTCCCCATTGACTGTCTCATCTTGTCCTTCCATTCTTCCTCTGCCACTTCCTTTTACCACGCATCTCCTCCTATACTTTCCTGTCAACCCCTTGATCTTCATCTTTGTCCACTCTCATTTAAATCCATCTTTTGTGAGATTCATCCAATTTAACTGACATCGAAAATCCGATATTATCTTATAAGAGTTTCTTTTTTTTTTATCTTCGTTTCTTATTGTATTATTTGAAACAATGAGACAACTCGTTCTTTTCGCTTTAGACGAGTGAAGAGTTCGTAATGGTTGTAATTTCTTATTGAAAATGAAAACGCGTCGAGCTCGAAACAAGACGAGGAGCGGTGGGAGGTCAAATGTTTCACATCTAACTTCCTCCTCCCTTCTCGCCCAGTACTCCCCTTCCAGCTTCTTTTCCTCTCTTCTTTCCTTGTATCGTCACACAGTCCTTATCTTTAGCTTTACTCTCTTCCACCTCTACACCATTCCCCTCCCCTCTTCCTCAACCCCCATCCTATCTTCCTTCAGCTCACACCAAGAAAAACAACCACATTACAATCATATCTCGACCCGAAGTAAAAATGTATAAATAGAGAAAAACGTTAGAGAGTAAGACGGCCCAAAGAAGCAACGCATATATTGAGCGACAATCTGCAGGAAGCAGTCCTGCGGCTATGTGTTTCGCAAGCGAAAATTCTCGCAAAGAATCTCTATCCGTGGAAATCGCACCTGGTGCTAGGATACATACGCTTAAACTCTAAACGATATGTGTTGCAACTGAACCATAGAAAGTTACTGTGACAGGATCCAGAATTAGAAAGGGCAATCTGGGTAGGGGTTTGGGCAAAAAATGTGTTTTTCACCTTCTATTTAAATTTTTGCATGTTGATATGGTGTTACGTTGTCGTATCATAAAATGAGCGTTTGTTGTATATTGGTTGAAATTGGAATGGAGGTGATATATTAAAACGTGTCGATTGGTACGTTGTGTGTGTGTTCATTTAGTGGTCTTTTTATTACATATATTCATATGCTGTTAAGTGTGAATATGTGTGACATGCATTTTCACATACCTCTGCTTCTTCGTTGGTCCATCTGGAAATTCTCGTCTGGGAGGGAGACTTGATACCTGTTTTTGTGGACGGAGATTTATTTCACACGAAGACAAGAAATCGGTTCTATAGTTTTTTTTTAATTTACCTTCCAGTTTGTTCACAGAAGTAAGGAAAGTGAATTTGGCTTGTGGTTTCTTCTTCTAGGTCTTATTTCTACCACGTCAGCGTTCGTTCCCACTCCCAATGAAGGGGAGGAGACAACGGCGAAGCCGTCCGCTTTCGTCCAAGTCGCAACCAAATCTCCTCGATTCAGCTAAGCTGATCACATGACTCACACGCAATCCAATCAGCTGATCTTAACTTCCTGTCAACGTGTCTACACTGTAATTCACACTCTTCCTCCTCCTCTCTCTCTCTTTTTTTCTCTCTCTCTCCCTCTCTATCCATTCTCTAACAATGGCAGAAAGAGAATTTCAAAGTCAATTACTCAGTGGAAAGAAGCTACCAGAATAGATTATCATTCGGGATCTACGGACCTCTACAATTAAAAGTTTGGATTTTGCTCTTCGTCACGTGAGTCAGGAGTTTAAGATATACAATTAGAATAAGTTTACCAAGGCACATTTCATGGAACTTCTTAGTTAAAAAAAAAGCAAACAGATGCAACTTTGTGGCGATTCGACAGCGTGGGACATATTTGGTTAGAAATTATTTTTTATATCATGTCTAATAGAAAGAGGCTCGTGATTGATGTACCAGCCTATATGTGACAACAGATCCCAACGGTTCATGTTCGTTGGTCTGTGGCACAGTTAAAGAATATACACTTCCGTGGACCGTGAAATGATGATAAAAATAAATGTTATATTTCTGCTGTCATCAAACCGTTCTGTTAGGAATTAACATCCCCTTCCGTGAACATGATATGGAAGCACATACTTGTTCGTTACGATACCATTCTACGAATGTAGCAAAAATATTTGCTAATCTTTATAATTGAAATATTAATGCATTTGTTTTTTATTGGTTTCGTTATTTCTTCCAACGCGTTCCATATTTCATAATTATATTCTGGTTCCAACGCCTCGTTAGATATGAAAATCTTATTAGATTCATAAATATAGTTTCCATATCCTTTGCTTCTCATCAAAATTTCTAACCATCTAAACTCGTTCTCCAACACATCCACAAGGAAGGTAACGGTGGCTATGTGGCTAACGATACCAACTAGCAACCTGTGTATGGTGTTCGAATCCAGTTTATTCTACAGAAACACTTTCAGTTAAGGATGTCGGGAACATTTATGTGGCCCATCTCGTAAATAGTCGATATCTTTCTAGAAAGAATTTTAACTATAAAGATGTCGATGGAAACTAATACCAAGGACAGAATCATCTACAGAATGAACGAATAAGGTTCAACAGCCACAACATATTCATATTTCAGAGTAAAATCCCATAAATTAATAGGATGAATAGAGACAATCGGATAGATGACAAATACAATCAAAATAATTGCTATAGTAAAATTTAAAAATATATTTCCTCGTTATTATCAAATAACTTCATTTAGCATCATTATTATAATTTTTATTTTCAGATTTCCTTGACCTTTTGGCTAAGAGCAAAGGGTAGTATCAGTTTCGATACTACATTTTACCTTTTCTGTCCACAATTTATGAAGGAAGACCATTTTTTTTTGTTGATCCGATCTTCTGTTTAACATTACATTTATCGTCTCCCTCGGCACCCCAAACCAACACTACTATACGATTTCATGAACTAACCTTTTCCATGTTGACTGCGGTGTGCTGCTAGTTCTATGGAGTTCTATGGGGTCCAACTTTTAATAAGAAGTTAGTTTATTGCTAATTGCCCAAGGCGCCCCAACCGAGGAATGTTGACATGCTGCCCAGGCATTTTTTTTTTTGCGGGCCAGAGTGCTACTCAACTAGGGCGCTCGCTTTTCAATCCTACTTTCCGACCATTGTGTCACATTTTCAACGCCGTGCAATGGACACAATTGCTTCATGGGAACTCAGGAGTACATACATGTGAGGTAAAGGGAAGATAAAACATGAAGAGATTGATAGATAGATAGATAGATAGATAGAGAGAGAGAGAGAGAGATAGAGATAGAGAGAGATAGAGAGAGAGATAGATAGATAGAGAGAGAGAGAGAGAGATAGAGAGAGAGATAGATAGAGAGAGAGATAGAGATAGAGAGAGATAGATAGAGAGAGAGATAGATAGAGAGAGAGAGAGAGAGAGAGAGAGAGAGAGAGAGAATTCGGTGCACATTCACGAGTTCGACATCCAGATTCCTAAGTGGAAAAGATGTACCTGAAGAAAGCCGGAGGCTTCCTCAGCCGAACTTTGTGAAAATAACAACTAAGACGAGAACTATACGCAGAATAATACAAACAATACAAAAAATCTATTTTGTTTACATATCGGAAAAGTTAGCATTAATTCATATTACAGTTGGAGCAATTAATCGAAATCGATAATCGAAAAAAATCGAAATGACCCCATCTTCCAATGCCCCAAAACCGATTCTTTTAATCGTTGTTTTTTGTTTGCTTGCTTTTATTTAAAACTTAATTTTCAACTGCTAGCAGAATTAAAAAAAAAAAAAGAAAATATTTATTGCTTTTAAACTATCAATAAAGCTAAAATATATAGATGCCCTCCACCACAAGTGTAGTTTTACGTTCCGTAAAATATATGCACATATTACGTCTTTACGATATTCCTTAAGAAAAATGCTATAACTCAATATTTAGATATTAAAGGAATCGGAATCGGTAATTGTCTCAGGATAGGGAATTTAGAACAGAATCAGTAATTCTATGGGTAATCCTATGGGAATTGGAATTGCTCCATTACTTTTTCACATGCATATATGAAAGCACGATTCCTTTTTAAAATGGGCTTTGTGTTACTATACACATAAGTTCGAAAAAGTGGTAAAAAAACAAATATATAACAAATGTTATCAAAAGGTAAGATAAGTTACTCTTCTACCTACCTACAAAAGTTTTTTAGTGGTTATACTCACTTTAAAACGTGTAATCGGTTCGAAAATCATCCAGTGTTTACTGATGTATTTAAAAAGATAAATAGCGGCATGCTCGCGGTTGAACATGGTAAGCTTAGGAAAATGAGTTCAAATCAAACAAATTATGCAAAATACTATTAGAAATCCACTGAATATATGTCCGCCTATGTCACGGTAACATATATTGAGTGAGTTTCTAACAGTATTTTGTATAATTTTTTTGGTTAAACTCGTTTTCCCAAACTTACCGTGTTAACAGCGAGCATGCCGCCATTTGCATTTTTCAAATACATCGATAAACACTGCATGCTTTTCGAGCCGAATAAACATGTTAAATTAAATAAAAACACTAAAAAATAATCCAGTTAGGGAGACAAGTAAGTTATCTTGCCTTTGATAACATTTACTCGTTATATATATATATATATATATATATATATATATATATATATATATTTTTTTTTGACAACTTTTCCCCTTCTCTAGATTATGATTGCATGCCTCTTCCCCTATCTAATGCGTGATGCCCCGCATCTGGAGAGAGTTCAAATACTGACTACTCGAATGGTGCATGGTCTATCTGCTCTATCATATCCGATTCAAAAAGCTGAACCTTTTCTGACAAATGAAAATAATATTTCAATGTTAAGCGCTACAAACCGAAGAAAGATTCTCAAAAAAAAAAAAAAAATTCAGCGTTTTTTTTTAATCGCTCTAAACACATTCTCACACCTTAGGCTAATCTCTATCTCTAAAAATCGATTATCTATGTTGGTCGCAGTCTTTTCTATAAACACTATTATGGCACGCGTTCTTCAGGAGTGTCTGATATATTACTTGCATTTTTTTTTGTTCTAGCTCGTTTGACTCGTTAGCTTTGTGCTGAATTTCTTCTTCCTACTTATTGCTTTGGTGTTAAGGTCAATAGGCGTCTCTTGTTTTTTTCGATAAAAAACGTTCGTTCTCGTGAGCTCCTTACATAAAGTGATTTCACGCCGAGTCTGGGGCGATTTCCAAGAGAAACAATATTTAACACTTTAGCATGACAACACATTTAAAATGCTTTGTAGAACTCAAGCGTGACCGAGCAATAAAAAAGCCAAATTATAACTTCATCTATACGGTTTTCTTTACTCTTTATTTACCCTAAACAAAGGATATTGCTGGCTGTTTTTGTTTTACGGCATATCAACCCTTTTGATTATTTAATCCAGTTATTTTGAAGAAATTCTTTTTTAATAGAATATATTTGTTGTTTTCAAGTCGGTTTCTATTTAACCCATAGTTGGAACCCTAACAGGTACTACCACTCCGGGTCAGAGTGGACCTGGGAGCAATGGCAATTAAAGGGTGGCTCCACACTTCCCAAAGGCCGCAAGCTGGGGCCTCACCATTTGATATAGTTTTAAGGTCATATCCAGGATCAAAGAATATTGGAACATGGATGTAGGGGTAACTATTTGGGACCATATATACAGGAGACTATGCATGTATTTGAGCAGCAAGATGATTGTTCACATTACATTTTAATTTCTGCATGTTGGTACAGTTAGGGATGCAAGAAGCACGAAAGGGATCCCAAAGTCTCGCAGTTCAAGAAAAGAAACTAAAAACTAGAAGGCATCTATACATTAAAATATTAACACTAAAATAATATAAAAATAATGACACTAAAATAATACCATAAAAATATTAACACTAAAATAATATAAAAATAATTACACTAAAATAAGACAAAAGAATAAGATAAAATAAGATCCTGCTGCTTGACAATATAAGTAAATGGAATTATTTCCGATGTACGGTAGTTATATTATTTTAGTAATATCATTTAAGTGGTATTATTTTAGAGGTTATATTCAGTTGGTATTATTTTAGTGGTATTATGTCCCAGGCGATGCTATTTTTAGATGTAATATTAAAGTTAAATTCAATTTTTACGTCATCTCTTGTTTATTAAATTATTAGATAAAAGTACAGAGTTATTAAAAAAGTCACCCACTACCCATGTTAAGAATGGGTTTCTAAATAATAACTTTAAGCAAGGTCCGTATTTTGCATAAATACCTTATTTATATGCTATGTTGTAGTTGTCTTATTTTAGTGTAATTATTTTTATATTATTTTAGTGTTAATATTTTTATGATATTATTTTAGTGTAATTATTTTTATATTATTTTAGTGTTAATATTTTTATGATATTATTTTAGCGTAATTATTTTTATATTATTTTAGTGTTAATATTTTTATGATATTATTTTAGTGTCATTATCTTTATATTATTTTAGTGTTAATATTTTTATGATATTATTTTAGTGTCATTATTTTTATGCTATTATTTTAGTGTCATTATTTTTATAATATGACTTTAGTGTCATTATTTTTATGATATTATTTTAGTGTCATTATTTTATATTATTTTAGCGTTATTATTTTTATATTATTTTAGTGTTAATATTTTTATGATATTATTTTAGTGTCATTATTTTTATATTATTTTAGTGTTAATATTTTTATGATATTATTTTAGTGTCATTATTTTTATATTACTTTAGTGTTAATATTTTCATGATGTTATTTTAGTGTTAATAATTTTATGCTATTATTTTACTGTGATTATTTTTATGATATTATTTTGGTGTAATAATTTTTATGCTATTATTTTAGTGTCATTATTTTTATGATATTATTTTAGTGTCATTATTTTTATGATATTATTTTAGTGTTAATATTTTATGATATTATTTTAGTGTCATTACTTTTATATCATTTTAGTGTCATTATTTTTATGATATTATTATAGTGTTAATATTTTTATGATATTATTTTAGTGTTAATATTTTATGATATTATTTTAGTGTCATAATTTTTATGCTATTATTTTAGCATTAATATTTTTATGCCATTATTTTAGTGTCATAATTTTTATGATATTATTTTAGTGTTAATATTTTTATGCCATTATTTTAGTGTCATTATTTTTATGATATTATTTTAGTGCAATTATTTTATGATATAATTTTAGTGTCATTATTTTTATGATATTATTTTAATGTCATTATTGTTATGATATTATTTTAGTGTTAATATTTTTATGATATTATGTTAGTGTCATAATTTTTATGATATTATTTTAGTGTCATTATGTTTATGATATTCTTTTAATGCCATTACTTTTATGATATTATTTTAATGTTTATATTTTTATGATATTATTTTAGTGTCATAATTTTATGATATTATTTTAGTGTCATTATTATTATGATATTATTTTAGTGGTTATATTTTTATGATATTATTTTGGTGTCAATAATTTTTTGATATTATTTTAGTGCCATTATTTTATGATATTATTTTAGTGTACATATTTTTATGATATGATTTTAGTGTCCTTATTTTATGCTATTATTTTAGTGCCATTATTTTTATGCTATTATTTAAGAATCATTATTTTATGCTATTGTTTCAATGTCTTTATTTTATGGTATTCTTTTAGTGTCATCATTTTATGGTATTATTTTGTGTAATAATTCTATACTATTATTTAGTATTATTATTGTAGTGTTATTATTTTTATGTCATTATTTAAGTGTCTAATTTTATAGCGTTATTTAGCGTAATTATTTTCTGGTATTATTTTCGTCTCATTATTTTATGGTATTATTTTAGTGTCATAATCTTATGGTATTATGTCAGTGTCATTATTTTATCGTATTATTTAAGTGACATTATTTTTATGATATTATCTAAGTCTCATTATTTCATGGTAATTTTTAGTCTCATTATTTGTATCGTATTAGTTTAGTGTCATTATTTTTCTGGTATTATTTTAGTGCCATTATTTAATGGTATTATTTTTTTCAAGTGTCATTATCTTTTTGATATTATTTAAGTGTCATTATTAAAAGGTATTATTTTAGTGTCATAATTTGATGGTGTTATTTTAGTGTCATTGCCTGTATCGTGTTATTTTAGTGTCCATATTAATTGGAATTATTTAAGTGGAATTATTGATGTGATATTATTTTAGTGTTATTATTTTATGATATTATTTTAGTATCATTATGTTATGGTATTATGTTAATATCATTATTTTATAGCAGTTTTTAGTGTAATAATTTTATGGTATTATTTTAGAGTAACTATTTTGATGATATCATTTTAGTGTCATTATTCATGGTAATTTTTTAGTGTCATTCTCTCATGGTAATTTTTTAGTGTCATTATTTCATGGAAATTTTTACGTGTCATTATCTCATGGTAATTTTATAGTATCATTATTTCATGGTAAGGTTTAGTGTCATTAT
Organism: Euprymna scolopes; assembly: GCF_053919585.1. Classification (NCBI taxonomy): domain Eukaryota; kingdom Metazoa; phylum Mollusca; class Cephalopoda; order Sepiida; family Sepiolidae; genus Euprymna; species Euprymna scolopes. The sequence continues at coordinate 45,408,209 of NC_136518.1, forward strand.
TTCATGGTAATTTTTAGTGTCATTATTTCATGCGAATTTTATAGTGTCATTATCTCATGGTAATTTTTTAGTGTCATTATCTCATGGTAATTTTTTAGTGTCATTATCTCAGGGTACTTTTTTAGTGTCATTATTTCATGGAAATATTTTAGTGTCATTATTTCATGGTAATTTTTTAGTGTCATTATCTCATGGTAATTTTTGTGTCATTATTTCATGGTAATTTTTTAGTGTCATTATTTCATGGTAATTTTTTAGTGCCATTATTTCATGGTAATCTTTTAGTGTCATTATCTCATGGTAATTTGTAGTGTCATTATCTCATGGTAATTTTTAGTGTCATTATTTCATGGTAATTTTTTAGTGTCATTATCTCATGGTAATTTTTAGTGTCATTATTTCATTGTAATTTTTAGTGTCATTATTTCATGGTAATTTTTAGTGTCATTATTTCATGGTAATTTTTAGTGTCATTATTTCATGGTAATTTTTAGTGTCATTATTTCATGGTAATTTTTTAGTGTTGTTATCTTATGGCATTATTGTTGTATCATTATTGTTATGATATTATTTTAGTGTCATTATTTTATGGTAGTACTTTAGTGCCATTATTTAATTATATTATTTTAGTCATTATTTTATGGTATTATTTTAGTGTTATTATTTATGGTATAATTTTTGTGTCATTATTTTTATGGTATTATTTTAGTATCATTGTTATTATAATATTGTTTTAGCGTCCATATTAAGTATTTTTGTTCAAGTTTCATTAGTTTTATGGCATATTTTTAGTGTAATTATTACTATGGTACTATTTTAGTGTCATTATGTTTATAGCAATATTTTAGTGTCATTCTTTTGATGGTATTATTTTAGTGTCATTATTTATATAGTATTATTTTAATATCATTATTTTATGATATTATTTTAGTCTCATTATTTTTATAGTTTTAGTTTAGTGCTATTTAGGTGTCGTCACAAAATAAACATGAGATTTATTTCTCCTTGTTTTGAAATTACATTTTAAAAATAATCTGCATTCTAATATTGTCGTCGTCAGCATCTTTATGTCTACCCATGACGTCATCATTTCGACCTATCCCTATAACAAAAAATGTTACAGATATGAATCTCCAGACACTTTTAGTAATGACGAACCTTTTCAAATTCCATATTTTATTTTTGCGTCAAGACGGATTTTTTCTGATGACGTCATCATATGTTCACAAAGTGCAATAAATAATAACGTCACAACATTTTTATTTTTATTATTAGAATTTTTTATCTACATGAATTGAGTGTACGATTGAGTGTACGCAATGTCTGCATTATGCCACATTCCAAAGCAATGGCGCATTCCGGTAAGCATATATCCCTATTTCAGTACGTAATGACATTAGCAGTTATGAAGCAGGATGACGTCATCACATTCACGCGCTATTTTGAAAACGTTTTTACTTGAAAGTCTAGAGTTCGGAGCATGACTATATAAATTCTTTCTATTAAATCTGTATTATTTGGATTATTTCGGTTACTGTTCTCAAAACATTTCGACCGATGCAACCATCCGGCCTACTTCAGATACGTCTCTTCGAACTCGGCAATCTTTATATCGAAATCAGGAATCTGTACGGAAGTGCTACATAATAATCAGTTTTAAGAGTTCTGATAATTGAAAGTTCAATCCTTATTACGAACGATTCACCACAAATACTTCGACTTAAAACTTCTATCCGGGTATATATATATATATATATATATATATATATATATATATATATACTTCGACTTAAAACTTCTATCCGGGCATATATATATATATATATATATATATATATATATATATATATATATATATATATATATATATATATATGCCCGGATAGAAGTTTTAAGTCGAACTATATATATATATATATATATATATATATATATATATATATATATATATATATATATATAGGCAAAACTAGCTGATAAAATATGTAAGCCTTCTGGGGAGCTAACCGCTTCAATATAATTCCAGAAACATATAGTGAGAAAACAAGGAACATTTTATATATTGAATATAGTATATTTATAATTTTTTTAATTGTAGGATTCTCCTGATCTCGCGGGGTTTTTAAATCTCAGTTGCCAACATTGCATCACTAAGAAAACACTACAGGCTTAATGTAAACAGAATGTGTTTACAATATCGGTAAAATTTCAATGGGTTTAATTACATGATTATTGATAATGTAACCATGTGATTGAAATTTAATTTAAATTAACCACACGTGGTCGCAAAATGAATGCCGACGCTCAAAGTGTATATACATTTTGACTCCTCCCTTTACTTAAAAATTAACCAAAAATCAGGAAATTAACGAATTTTAATGAAAATTGCAATATTTTCAAATAATGATCGCAGAATATAATGAACTAATTATTTTTACTTAACTCTTAGTGAAAATGTTTTATTTTGTTTAAACAAAAAATACCTTTACTAAAGTTATGGTTTTCAGTAGTAAATAAAAAACGCAAGAATTTATTTTTGCTTTTTTTAAAGCATCGTAATTTGTAACAATAAAAAATAATTTTTACAATAACATTACGAAAAAAGCCCCTAAAGTCCGTATTAATGAATTCGATATAACTCGAAGAAAAATGAATTCTCGCATACTATTCAGGAAATTAAAGATTTAATTAGATTCCTATTTCAGTCACCTAAATTATTTAGGGTGAAATGAGTTTAGGAATTTATAGCCAAACCTAAATATTTTTTTGGTAAATATCCAGATACGCTACTACAGAACACCGACCACTCTAATTTGTTTTTTTTGGGGGGGAATGTGATGTTGGGGGGCGCACGCGCCCCAACATCACATCCGCCCCCCCCCGCTCGCGCCCCCAATGTACAAAGTAAAACCTTCGGAAAATGTTAAATGGTGTTCTAATTGGTAAATGTCGGTGCGTTATTTACGGAAAATTTGAAAATTCTATCTTCCAGGTAAAAAAAACAGATAAATTACCCCCCTACTCCAACTTGGTGTGCTTTCCTTTTCTTATTTTATTTCTTTTTCAGCTAATTTTAAACTTTCCACCCGAAAAGCGCTATAATGTATTTTTGAAAATTAGAAAATTCTATGTCCTGGAAAAAAAATCCCCCCCCCCAACGTAGTTTGCTTGGTGAAGCCGTCGTTTATGCTACAGCGTGCATGCGCGTAGCATAAACGGAAACTGCAAAATGGTGGAAAGAAGTTCGTGGGTTCAGGGGTAAATACCATGCAAACGGTAAATTTGCCCCAAGTTTGACTATCAGATTCGTTGTCAGCGACCTTAATTCCCTGTAAAAAAACAAATTAGAGTGGTCGGTGTTCTGTAGTAGCGTATCTGGATATTTACCTTTTTTTTCTTGCTTAAAAAATAGCATTAATACAGTAAGTTAGGTAAAATTTGCATAGAATGCTCTGCTTTACGGTTGTAAAAATGGAACAGAAATTTAAATTTCGTTCCCTTTTAAATTCGGTACATTTTTACATTACGTCTAACTCATCGTTCACATTCGACACGTCAACTTTATAGCTTTTCGGGTATTTTGGCAAGGTTAAGGGTGTCTATTCCGAAAGCCGTTCTTAACATGGGTAGATTGGTAGGTGTGTAAGAAATTTTGTGAAAAATAGTGAATAATTCCACCCCGTCTTTCCAAGCTTATAACTCCTCGAAAAACGTAACTCAAGCCCTATTTTTTTCCAATTAAAGGAGCAAGGACCAAGGTTTCATTAAAAAAAAACAAAAAAAACATGTTTAAAAAAAAAAGGTTTTAACTTCGGACTTTACAGGTAAATTTCTAAAAAACACTACTTTTTTTGTTTTAAATTTGAATGTATTATTTATTGACCTTTTCTCTTCAATTTGTGATATATAACACTTTGGTGAGTAAATTAATTATTTACTTTTTAATAGACATTTCAAAATGGAAGGCGTGAATTATTCGACTCCCTGTCTTTCCAAGCTTATAACTACTCGAAAAATGTAATTCAGCCCTAATTTTTTTTTCAATTAAAGGAGCAAGGACCAAGGTTTCAGAAAAAAAAACAAAAGAAAAAACAAACAACGTGGTTTAATAAAACAGGTTTTAAACTTCGAACTTTACAGGTAAATTTCTAAAAAACACTACGTTTTTTGTTTTAAATTTGAATATATTACTTATTGACCTTTTCTCTTCAATTTGTGATATATAAAACTTTGGTGTGTAAATTAATTATTTACTTTTACTAGACACTTGAAAATGGGGTGCGTGAATTAAAAAAAACGTTTGTCTAAAATATTATATTCGGTTTATTGGAAAAAGCATAAAATTTCACATTGACCCTGAAAATATCGTAAAAATAGAATCAATAGAAAAATTTTGATAGATTTTTAAAGTTTAAAAATTGAAAAATATTGAGTTCGTAAAATTCATTACTGTTTTTTAAAAATAAAAAAAAATATTTCTATTACTTTTAAAACAACTTTAATAGTTTATTTTGGAAGTATAATCCATAAAGAAAATAAACAACCCACTTTTAAAAGAGAAATTACGAGATTTTTATATTTTATTCGCAGTTTCGTGATAGGGGTGTAAAAAATTCCTACAAAAATTCTGATACATCTACTAGATTGGAGTGTTTATTCATTGTAAACGTACCCGACAACCTATAAATGTCGACATTTCCAATGTGAATGGTAAGCTGGACTTATGTAAAAAATAACAAAAAGATATACCAAACTGACATTTCGTTTAAAAATTGAATTATTTCCCTTTCGTTATTAACTTAAAAAAATTTTTTTTTTTTAATAAATATTTTGTGTTTTATATACATAAAGTACAATTGTTGAATGTTACTGTTTTGATTATATTCGTTTGAAGGGAGGCACAATTAAAAAATTAAGAAAGATTAAAACGAAGCGAAATTTAAGTTTCCGTTCTATTTTTACAACAACCGTAAAACAGTGCATACTCAGCAAGTTTTATCGTAATTTATAAGCATATTGAAACACTAAATCAACATTTTATTTATTTTTTTGCATAATTAATGATGGAAGTATTTTTCTGTTTATTTTCTTAACATCTGTTAAAAAAATAAATAATTTGTACATTCTCTTGAAAAAAAGAATAAAACTTTTCTCTACTTTCACATGTGTTCCATTTTAACAAAATGAGCCACAGCAAGCGTGGCCGGGTACAGCTAGTCTATATATATAAAAATGTAAATTTTGTTCATTAAAAGTGAATAAAACCATATTTCTACGTTACCAATTTATTTGAAATTTTCAGACAACCCATCTTTAGAGTCGAGGGATGTTTTTATGTTATTAAAATAAATTTACCTCGCGGATTATAAAAATATATTAAATAAAATAAAAATATTTTTCGCAAATGCGGAACTATGTTCCATTTTATTTCCGGTTTGCAGGCAATTCACGACAATTTGACGATTTCGAATTAGAAATGTAATTCTGGGTTCGTTCGTTATCAATAAAACCATATTTGTACATTACCAATTTATTTGAAAGCTTCAGACAGTCTATAAATTAACATCCCAAATTATAAAAATATATAAAATAAAATAAAAATATTTTTCTTAAATGCGAACCTGTGGTCCAATTTTATTTCCGGTAGAATGCACGTGGGAATGATTTCACTAAGATTTGACGATTTGGCAGTACAACATTTTCAGTGTTACATCGCTAAGTATAATAGACATCTCTTATTTTTACATTTATTATTTCATTTATTTATCCAAAATCTATATATATATAAATGTAATGTTTGGTTCGTTAAAAGCCAATAAAACCATATTTCTACGTTACCAATTTAGTCAAGGAATGTTTGCATGTTATTAAAATAATTGGGTTTGTATTACTGTACACATAGATTCGAAAAAGTTGTCAAAAAACAAATATATAACAAATACATGTTATCAAAGGCAAGATAAGTTACTTTTCTACCAAACTGGATATATTTTTTGTGTTTTTATTTAATGTAACATGTTTATTCAGCTCGAAAAACATACAGTGTTTACCGATGCATTGGAAAATTCAATATGGCGCCTCACTCCCTCTTTAACACGGTAAGTTTGGGAAAAGGTGTTATAAATAAAAAACTAGAAAAATACTATTAAAAACCTGTCGAATATATGTCAAGCTATGTCACGGTAACATATATTGAGCGAGTTTTTAACAGTATTTTATCCAGTTTTTTATTTATAACACCTTTTCCCAAACTTACCGTGTTAAAGAGGGAGTCAGACGCCATCTTGAATTTTCCAATACATCGGTAAACACTATGTTTTTCGAGCTGAATAAACATGTTACATTGAATAAAAACACGAAAGTTTGGTAGAAAAGTAACTTATCTTGCCTTTGATAACATTTATTTGTTATATATTTGTTTTTTGACAACTTTTTCGAATCTATGTGTACAGTAATACAAACCCAAATAATTTAACATTGCGAATTATAAAAATATTAAATTAAATAAAAAATATTTTTCGTAACTGCGAGATTATCGACATTTTATTTACGGTAGAAATTAGCCTGTCACTTATTGAGATAAGTATTATTTGTATTAATTTTTATGATACTCATGCAGAGAGTGATCCGTGCTGAAATAATGTTATTATTTAAAAAGTCATTCTTAACATGGGGAAGGAAGGATGTGTTGTACCTATTCTGTACTTTAACCTTACAATTGAATTAAAAAAAACATATCGTAAGACATCAATTAAACGTGGAAATATGATTTAAAAAATAGCGCGGATCGCTCTCTGCATTAGCACCATTTTTATGTATTGCGGACTATTATTCTCATCTGTATTAGTTGTTGTTTCACGACTTTTCGGCCCACTATTCCTCTGGCCTTCATGAAAAGATGTAAGTCCTTTTATAAATGTTCAGTAACTTTTTCCTTTTATTATTCTTAAAGAGTAAAACTTTTCTTATTCATGAAAAGAGTTAAGCCTACGTAAATAAATGCATGTTTGTACACGTGACAAATTATCAATAAATGGTTTAGTTACTTTTTAAAAAAAATTATTTATGAAAAGAGTTAACGTAAATAATGTTTGTAAAAGTGCGAAAGGCGACGTTGTACAACCATCACTCCCATGCTTAATTCCTATACTTATAGGTTTTTGGAATATTTTTCATTAGATTATTATTGATTGGACACTAATTAAACAGATTATTAAACAATAATTAAAACGAAATCATTATTTCGACATTTGAAAGTGGTGCTCACTTTTTAGTTACAACGTTTTGATAAATCAGTCACCCATTTTGTAAGCAATAAAAACGCGGTATATCTAAACCATAGAAAGTAAAAATATGAGCCTCTACCGCATTTGTAACTCAGAAATATATTTGTTTCTCAAAAAAAAAAAAATAGATTGAACATGACTTTTTTTTATTGTTTTTATGAAAATAAAGTTTCGAGTTGAAATTTTTTTTTTTTTTTACTTATTCTGTTAAAAGTCAGTTTGTGGGTGTTTTTTTTAATTGTTTTTATGACAGGTGAGTTTTTTTGGGTTTAAAAAAAATTCTTTAAAGTATTATAAATTTCACTAACATGCTGGAGAAATGTTTAATAATTTGGTATTTTTTTAGATAGGTCCACCTCCACAATTTTCCTTTCAATGACGACATTTAGAGGTTTCCGAGTATGCTGAACACGCAAATCGCATTGAAATTTTGCGGAAATAAATAGTTGTATTATGCATTGTATTCTTCGGCGGCCATCTTTTTACGTGCACACGCGCCATAAACAAATAAACGCACGTAAAAAAGATGGCCGCCAAAGATTACAATGCATAATACAACTTTTTATATCTTGATAACTACTTATTTCTGCAAAATTTCAATGCGATTTTCGTATTCAGCATAGTTGAAAACCATTTCAAGTCGTCATTTAAAAGAAAATTGAGGAGACGGACCTAATCTAAAAATTTACCAATAATTTTTCATCCCGTACGCCTCCCGATACATTGCTTCGTCAACATGCGACCATTTTATATCTCCCGAAGACACTTCCGTATTTAGAAAAAAAAAAAAAGAAAAAAAGAGTGACCGATTTACCAGAACGTGGTAACTAACAAGTGAGTACCCCTTTCAAATGTTGAAATGATTTTTTTTTCAATTTTTTTTCATAATCTGGTTAGTGTTCAATCAATAATAATCCAGTGAAAAAATTTTAAAAAACCTATCAGTATAGAAACTCTACCACGTAAGTAAATAAATAAAAAATGTTACGTGCGCATGCGTTAGCCTTGACTAGCGGGGGTACTAAGGGAACGACCATTAAATAATTCTGCGGGTCGCCATGGAACTCAACGCCCAAGGAGTACCAAAATAGTTTTCATGATCTGAAGAAATTTTTTTTCGAAAAGTGGATGATCACTTTTCCATGTAAATGTAACTTAAAATGAGCACCCACTTTCCGGCCACCTGAGGAAGGGGCATTTATTTTCGTGTTTATTGGCTTAAAGGTTTTTTGACAAGGCAGTTTGGTACGCGAGTGCATATTTAACAGTTTTCGTTTGTGCTCACGCATAGCATAAACAAAGGCTACGTCTGTGAAATGGAAAATAGTCCCAGAGTTCAGGGGTTAATACCATGCAAAAGAAATCAAACAAAAACTTTTTAGCCAAGAAACACACAGAAAAAAGAAAAAAATAGCATCCATTTTTTTTTATCGAATTCATTTGCTGTTTTTATTGAAAACTATTTTCCCCCGGATTTTTTATATAATTTTCCATTAAGGGCCGTGCGTCTCACGTTCGTAAATAACAAATTTTTTTTTGTAGATTTTGGTGTGCTAAAAACGAATCTGCAAACCGTTTCCGTCGCAAAAAAATAGTTTTTATGATATGAAGAAATTACTTTTTCGAAAAACCGGCGATCACTTTTCCATGTAAATTTAACTTAAAATGAGCACCCACTTTCTAGCCACCTGAGAGAGGGGGGATTTTTTCCCATGTTTATTGGCTAAACAGCTTTCGTTTATGCTCACGAATAGCGTAAACGAAGGCTACGGCTGTGAAATGGAAAATAGTCCCAGAGTTCAGGGGTTATTACCATGCAAAAGAAATCAAACAAAAACTTTTTAGCCAAGAAACACAGAAAAATGCCCCTCTCTCAGGTGGCCAGAAAGTGGGTGCTCATTCTAAGTTAAATTTACATTGAAAAGTGATCACCCACCTTTCGAAAAAGTAATTTCATGAATATCATGAAAACTTTCTTTTTGCTACGGAAACGGTTTGCAGATTCGTTTTTAGCACACCGAAATCTACAATAAAATATTTCGTTATATATGAACGTGAAACGGGCCTTAAAGTAAAATAATACCGGATTTTTTGGAGCAGATTTGCCGTTTAGTTGTACAAATATCCTCAAACCAGGTAATCACTAAAAGGGACTTTTAAAAGTCGTCACCTGTATCGAACAAAAGTTTAAAACCACCGATTATATGCCAGCCTACGTCATGGTAACATATTGAGTAAGTTCCTAACAGTATTTTGTATAGTTTTTAGTTTAAACTCATTTTTCCAAAATTTCCCCAAACTTAACGTGTTCGATACAGTCTGCCGCCATTTGTATTTTTCAGATTTACCGATAAACATTGAATGTTTTTGAACCGATTATACATTACATAAAAACACTAAAATCTTATCCAGTTAGGTAGAACATTTACTTTTCTTGCCTTTGATAACATTTATTTGTTATATATTTATTTTTTGACTTCTTTGTATCTGTGTGTTAGTAATATAAACCCTTTTCATTTAATGTAACGTTTAGTCGGCTCGAAAAACAGTGTTTATCGGGGTATTTGAAAGCTACAAGTATTTGAAAGCTACAAGCAGGGTACAGCTAGTTATGTATATAAAAATGGCCGCAGATTCCCTGTTCTGTTTTTGAGTGTTGCAGTGTGTAATCTTCTATAATATAAATTTCACCTGTCTGTTTAAATATATGTATGTATGTATGTATGTATGTCTTGTTTGTATGTATGCCTTGTTGTCTGAAGGATTAAAAACAAGACCTTCCAAAGGGCGAATGAACTCTTTTTCTGGGTCAACGGCCAACTAGCACCGTGTATATTTGTGTGTGTGTATATGTGTATTGGGGTGGAGAGGGCTCCCGTAAGCCGTGGTGAAGGCAACCTTTCTAGGAGAAGCAAATCTCTGATTTAAAAAACCATAAAGCGGAAGACCATTACCCGCATTAAGCTGGTCTGCAGTTTAATTTGTTGCTGGCTATCTTGCTCTTGCTTGTTGCTGGATCTCAACATTTTGAACCGAGAGAGAGACTTAGCTGTCGTACAAAGCTAAGACTCTGTAACATCATATTTGTATAGATACTCCCTCAGGCATTTGGGCTCATGGATTTTAAATGTCTGAGGGAGTGGCACTCGTCTGACAAGACGTTGCAATAATCATCATCATGTATGTATGTATGCCTAAAACTTTGGACAGAGGCGACGGATTTTCACGAGATTGATATCATATTGAAGCTTTAACATTAATTTTATTATCCTCAACTGGGACATTTCCACATGGAGGGGTCGTTTTTTCGCCGATATTTTCGAAAGTCATTGCCTCTTTTTCTATTGTCTAGCCTTAATTTAAACCTTTGCCACTTCTGGTTTGACGATGGGCGCAACAGCTAACGAGTCACGTTTTTTTTTCACTTTCTTTTCTTCCTTCGCGGTACGGGTTCGAGCCTGCCTGCCTACTACATCTTTTTTCTCAACACACACCTCCAAAACCCCGAGATAACGCCGGGCACCCAGGCTCGTCAATTATATAAAAGGCAAAGGTAACCACAGTAAAGATTCTTTAAACGCAATTTTTAATGTTATTATATAGTAAAGATTTTGTAGACTGAAATTTAAAAGTTAGTTTCTTTTTTGTAGATGGGACTTGGTTTGAGTAATGTTCTGGGAGTTTTATTTTCTTGTGTGTTTAAACCGTTTCGCCCGATATAATGAACTTTTCTGTCTTTGCCCGAGAGCTATAAGCCATAGTGCTCAATATCTTGCACAGAGCAGATAGTAACCAAAAGTGAGAGTACATAAAATTAGAAAATTCCCTTCCAGTGAGAGAATGCATTGCTTTTAGTAATGCTTTGGAGGCACATATGTTGCACACACTATTTAACATCTATTTCGTTCTTTTTAATGATCACAAGTAGCACTACTAGTCTAATATAAATTCTATTTTCAATAGAAATGATAAATATTATAGAATTTTGTTCACACTGTTACACATTAATGAATCACGCATTGCCTTGTTAAGTACCAATAAAAAAAACGCTTGGTCGGTGCGTGCACCTCAGGCGACAAACGATGACGTTCGCATGAACAGCGTGACACTTTTGGGTAAATAAAATATTTTGTCGTGCTGATCGTGATAAACGTTCAAGCAGCCATGAATTGGATTGATGCAAGATTAAGCAGAGCCCTAAGCCCCTATAAAGCTATAAAGCTAGTACTAAAACTCTGTAACACTATTAGTGAAACCATATAAAGCGATTACTAAACTCTATAAAGCTATTACAAAGACCCTATAATAAAGCTATTATCAAACCCCATTATTATAAGATCTTAGAAATAGCTTTATGAAGCTTTATAAAGCTATTTCTAAGACTTTACAATAATGTCTCTCTGTTCAAAAGGCACCGTTAAACGTGACTACTTTTGTATAATTGACTGTTTTGTCGCTTTTAACTTATCAACATGGATTCCCTTGATCGCAAATATTGTAGGATACAAACATGTATAATAAAACTAGTATGCTTTTGCAAGAAGTTCTTGAAAATGTGGTTGTCAGTATGCTTAAAGAATATCATGACAACATTTTGACCGATGTAATTTCTGACCTTCTTTATGTAGATTTGTTAAAACTCTGGAAATTATTTTAAATTTGGAACTGACTCTTATTGAGTCCTCGAGGATAGATTATTCTCATTCAGTCGGCCTTGATTGGGAAGAAACGTTAATGGTTAGGTTAATATTAATTCATTTATTGCGGACTATTATTCTCATCTTTCTTAGTTGTTGTTTCACGACGTTTCGTCAGGTGGTAACTGCCATCCATAGTTGTTGTCGTCTCCCCACGTTTTTGGCCAAGTAACCTCTGGCCGGCTTTGGGTAGGATTGAAACTGCTATCTTCAGAAAATGCTCACCTGGAACTGTAGAGATTAAGGTTAGATTTTTTGATCTTATAAATCCACGTTTATTTATTATCTGATCTTCTATGGTAGGGGCCGTACCGGTTATGTTAGTCTTCGTTATTGCTTCAATAAAGATTGAACTCTAAACCTCCAGAAAAATATAACTTAAAACAGATTGTTATTGAACGCCTTTAACTATTGCGTGATGTGTCAGTCGGCTGAAACTTTGCGAAAGTAAGAACCAGGATGAGAATAATAGTCTTAATAAACACAAATTACCAAACCTCATCTAAAAAAAAAACACTTAAAATATAACATCTGCAGTAGCAACATTACTGACTACAATGTACATCATACGGCTAGCTAGATTAAAAAAAACAAAAAAATTCTGAAGTAATTACCCTCTGAAAATATATCCGCTTTCTTCGCACACAAAATCCCACGAGAGTTCACTGCTCTTGTCTTTCGGCCATGCACTTCCATTTTACGTCACAGCTAGAACGCGACTTACGTCATTTACTGAAAAGTAACTTTAGCTATTTAATGAATCAATTTGCAATTCTTATATTGCAATAGGTGAAGGAATATTTCGCAGTACGTATTAAAAATGAAGCAAAGAAACAAGCATCACATTGTGAGATATTGGTTTTCATAGCAATATGAAAACATTGACACTAAAATTTATGTACTATTTCATTGATTGGATTTTTTTTATCCATTTATTTATTACGGACTATTATTCTCATCTGTTGTTTCACGACGTTTCGGCGAACTATTTCTGACGAAGGCTAGAGGAATAGTTGGCCGAAACGTCGTAAAACAACATTAGAAGATAAGGATGATATTTCGCAATGAATGAATGGATAAATAATAAAATTCATGTCTTTTAATTATACTCTAGACGTTTTTGTCGATATAATCATCGCCTTTATCCACGTGTGTCCCATTAAACTTGGAAATCTGTGCGTCGAACTCGATAATCTGTAAAGAATTTAAAACTGAATCTTTTAGGATGCTCTCTCTATATCTGTCTTCTATACACAGTAACTCCTTACTTCTTAGTGGCGATATTCGTTGTTTAGAAAGAATATAAGTAAAATATATATGAAAATGAAATACGCACGAAATACGTTTATAAGCTAAATTACAACGCAATATTTTTGTAAAATAAACAAACATTTATGTGTGTAAAATTAATATTTCGACGTAATACACCATCATCAGATTTTTTTACCATATTGGTAAATGGAAGAATTTAGTAGTAGAGAATCTGTGTGTTGTTCTCCAACTCATCTAATGTCCCGAGGATTCCGCTTCACACGCCTGGTATGGAAGTTAAGATTGTGTCTTTCGTGATATCAACGTTGTTTAAATTTTAACATGATACACGTATGATATATGCTTATAAGCCAAATGACAGTGCAATATTTTATAAAATAAGCAAACATTTAAAAAGATAAATAAGATATACACTTAGGGCACGCTCGTTACAAATAAAGTAAGTCTGGGCAGTCCTAACTATCCTAATTTTCCTAGAATAACTACTTACTTAATTCCGATATCCGATCATGGCTGACTGAAGGATGTAATCTACCTCTCTGCAGTAATATAGTGTTCAGTTCGAAATGTAATCTAGATTTCCAAGGTCGACAAGATACACATGAAAATAGCCGGAGGGTAAATCGGTCGAAGCTTTGTCAGAACATCATCCAAGATGAAACTAATCAACCGAATAATTAAAATAATAATAATTATTGATCTTTATTTTAAATAAATCCCAAACACATAATCAATTAGTATGGGCTCGGCATCTAAAATATATAATTAAGTGAATTTATCCGGTTTACTTTAATTCAATCTTAGGGGCGGCAATGCAGTTAATAATAGTGTGCAATGACTCGTTCAAAATATATACATATATAAGGAACTCTAGTTATATATATATATATATATATATATATATATATATATATATATAGAGAGAGAGAGAGAGAGAGAGAGAGCGAGAGAGAGAGAGAGAGAGAGTTCATAAGTTTTTATTTCGATTCAAGCTAATGCACCCAAGTCATATGGATATATATTTTTTTATTTTGGAAATCGCAATTTTATAATATATAAAAATCGATAAAACAATTAACTCTATAATAATATATACGAAATCGGCAGGAATTAAAATATCATATTTAAGCGTATACGACCGGGTTTTGTCGGGCGTTCGTGCTAGCTTAGATAAATACTTTTTCAGTTTTAACAAAAAAGCTTCAATATCCAAACCAAAAATAGAACCTACAATATTTTTTCTCAAAAACTGTTTATTTTATTCATTTTTTTCTAGTAAAATATAATATCTAATCTTATAAAGCCAAATTAAAAAAATATTTCTCCTCAACATGTCATAGACAATTAAGGCAAAAGCGTTTCGTGTGCTGACCTATTTTGCCAACAAATCAAACACTGCAGTGCAAGCCAAATTTCGGGAGACGTTTCAATGCCGCTATTCGCCATAAAAGAAATAAGTTTTTTTTTGACTGCGTTTAGAAATACAAAGAGTGCAAAATCTAAATTTCTAAAGGATAAAGAAACACTTAGAGAAGTAGAAGAGTGAATACCCGAACAAAAAAAGAATCATTCATTCTGTACGAGACTCGATGTTTTAAATAGAAAATGAGTATCCCCCCTTCTGTAACATAGCGAACTAATTTTCTCCACAATGCATCTAAATCCAAGCTTCTCTCTTTACATCATCAACATTCTGATCCACATCTAGCATCAATTGAAATGAATGGCTCTCGTCTTCAGGAGGCCTCAAATGGTGGGATCTTTCTATCGATCCGGTAAATATCTCACTGCTGATGCAATTCTCTATCTATATAAGAGCCAGGCACGTCCAAGGATGGAATACTGTTGCCACATCTGGACAGGAGCTGCTAGAAAGGACTTGTCCTGCCTTGATAGAGTTCAAAATAGACTTCGTAGCCTTGTAAGAGATGCCATTTTCTCTTCCCGGCAACCTCTACCTCACAGAAGAGATGTTGCGAGTTTGTCTCTGATGTATCGTTATTTTCATGTAAAGTGTTCGACTGAGCTTCAATCTATGGTCCCCCCTCGCCAAACTTTCACAAGAAACACTCGTCTAGCTGAAAACACTATCAATAATTCCCCCCACTCTTTATCTGTGCCTAAACCTAAACGTAGATTCCATGAACAAAGCTTCTTTCTTAGAACTGCACGCCTGTGGAATTGTCTTCCGTTTTCCTGCTTTCCGGCTGACTACAATATGGTTGTGTTCAAGTCTAATGTAAATAATTTCTTGATGAGCCGTTCCATATAAGTTATCAAATTTACCGAATTGTCATTACTAATGATTATTATATTGTCCAATTTCTACTGTGCACTCTTTAACCCTTATCCTTGAGTGGTCTCTTGGCCTTGATAATGTGGTGATGCCTGTGTAAAAAAAAGTAGGCTAAAAGCGATCAAGATAATCGAAACTTTGAGAAGGATAACATAGATGCTAAAGATTAATTCTAAAACGTTTCTTGAAATGTTGTAAACGTGGATAGAATTCCATAATGTTTATATGGGTTTTGTTATTTTTAGGTCACTCTGTAAATTGCGAATAAGTATTAAATGAACTGAATTGGATTGATATACTGTAGAAAAAAAAGTCCGGTATTCTTTCATTAGAAAAGGATTAATTGGTAATATTTGGACTAGTCAAGCCTGCTTCGAACTTGGGAATCTTTATGTTGAACTCGGAAACCTACAGGGAATTTCTAAATAAAACACGTGACATAACGGTTAACAGCGTTGATTAAAATCAGTTAAATTTAGAGTGTCTCGCATTTCTATAATCTTATCATTCGTTTACGCATGGATTATTGTTGCTACATTTTAGCTAGAGCACCAAGCACTAGTCTTTCCATAGGCAATGTGAAAGACAGAGTATCTAATCTGATAAGCTCCGCACTGTCTACCAAGTTCTAACCTCTGTCCCATCTCCATAAGTATCGTTCGATGTTGCATCTATGTGCTTGTTACACAAGTACATTCACGGAATATGCTTCAATGATCTTAAATGCGCATGCATCCCTTCAATCCACCAAAATAGAAGCATAATCGCACTCCTTCACATGCCAGAAAACTTTCTACTGTAATAGGTTCTCTCCTCTGAACGATTTCTTTTGAAACTCTCTTTCTCTGCTACTTTTTTCTCCCAATGTAAGACCATGCAAAAATTTAAATAATATGTGAGCAAATACTTTGCTATATAATTCCCAACTTAGGATGCTCCCTATATATCTGTCTTCTATACACAATAACTCCTTACTTCTTAGTGGCGATATTCGTTGTTTAGAGAGAATATATGTAAAAAATATACGAAAATGAAATACGCACCAAATACGTTTATAAGCTAAATTACAACGCAATATTTTGTAAAATAAACAAACATTTATTTTTGTAAAATTAATATTTCGACGTAATACACCATCATCAGATTTTCTTTTTTTTACCATATTAGTAAATAGGAGAATTTAGTAGTAGAGAATCTGTGTATTGTTCTCCAACTTATCTAATGCCCCGAAGATTACGCTTCACACGCGTGGTATGGAAAGTAAGGTTGTGTCTTTCGCGATATCAGCGTTGTTTAAATTTTAACATGAAACACGTATGATATATGTTTATAAGCCAAATGACAGTGCAATATTTTGTAAAATAAACAAACATTTAAAAAGATAGATAAGATATATATTTTTAAAAATCTTCCGAAGATTACTAAAATTATATTTGAATAATTAAAGCTTTTTTGTTAGTCATGGCTGACAAAACAAGAACATTCTACCTCTGTAGAATAAAAAGATTAGTTTCGAAAGTTCGTATCAATTCTCGAGTCTGGTATAAAGATTCTTGCGTTCTTAAAGAAGCATTCGAACAGGAGCTGCTAAAAGCAGCCTATCCTGCTTGACAGAGTTTAAAATAGACGTCGTAGCTTAGTGGAGGATGCCCTTTTCTTTTCCCTGCAACCTCTTTCCCACAGAAGAGACATTGCGAGCCTGTCTCTGCTTTATCGTTATTTTCATGGCAAGTGCTCATCTGAGATTCAATCTGTTCCCCCTTCGCCAGACTTTCACGAAAAACACCGTCTAGCTAAAACCAATATCAATAATTTTCCACACTCTTTATCTGTGCCTAAACCTAAATGCAGATTTCATGAACAAAGCTTCTTTCTTAGAACTGTACGCTTGTGGAACTCTCTTCCGATTACCTGCTTCCAGCTGACTACAATCTGATTGCCTTCAAGTCCAACGTAAACAAGTTCTTCATGAACCGTCCTCCCAAGTAATCCAATTTACAAAATTCACACTACTTATGTTTACTACGCTATAATGACATTGACTAATGTATGCCCACTAACCCTTATCCTCGAGTGGCCATCAGGCTTTGATAAGTCGTAATTCCTGTGTAAAAAAAAAGAAGATCAGCGTTAATCTAAACGTTGTGAAAATAACAACAAAGATGAGGATTTTTGTCCGAATAATAATAAAATTTAAGATTAGGCAAAATTTTCTTTTATTGTGTTATAATGTAATAACCAGAAATGGTTGATATGCATTAAGACTAACAAAACAATTATTTATTTGGTTGCGAAAATAAATAACCTGGAACCTGGAACCTGGGTTTGCTGGAAAATAAACGCGGCAAGTTTTTTTTTTGTGTGTGTGTGTGTGTTTTTTAATTGTATATCTATATTGAATGATCTAAAAAAGTAAGGTTGACAAAAAAGTTTTTGCGGATTTAACTTTTATGTTCAGATGAGCATATTTCGGTTTAAACACAAGTTGATTGGTCGAAATACGCACCATCCGAATCAATGCACTTCCTATCTATAAAAGTGAACGTGTCTGTGTGTCTGTGTATCTGTGTACATTTTCCTTCGCAATAAATCTGTCAATTTTCAGTCTACAGACTCGAAATTTGATATGCAGGGTACTGAGATTAGGACAAATCGATGTGATCGGTTTTCGACCAGACATTCGGCTGTTAAGGGGTCAAAATGCAACGATTTGACCTTTGAGAACTCTACCAAACTCCTCCGACAACTCGGAGTCTAAACATTTGGACATGGATCTAACTGAATAACTCGATTTGAGCCTAAAATGATAAATTTTAAGGGGTCATAATAGGAGTTAAAGTTTTAAAAAATTGACCGCTTTTTTTTTGCTCCGCATACACCTCCAAACACCCGGGCACCCATGCTAGTATATCTATAAAAGTGAACGTGTCTGTCTATGTGTCTGTCTGTGTGTCTGTGTGTCTGTGTACATTACCCTACGCAATAATTCTGTCAAGTTTTAGTCTACAGACTCGAAATTTGATATACAGGGTACTGAAATTTGGGAAAATCTATGTGATCAGTTTTCGCCCAGAAAATTGGGTGTTAAGGGGTCAAAGTTCAATGATTTGACCTTTTAGAATTCTACCAAACTCCTCCGAGAATTTTTCGTGTAAACTCTTGAAATCTTTTGATATAGGTTCCTTGGACATGGATCTAACTTAATAACTTAATTTGAGCCCACAACAATAAATGTTAAGCGGTCATAATACGGGTGAAATTTAAAAAAATTAGTCTTTTTTTTTCTTTTGCTTAGCATACACCTCCAAACACCCGGGCAACGCCGGGCACCCATGCTAGTAATTAATATGCCGCCATACCAAAAGAAGAGAGAAACGAACTTTGAAGCTAGGTTCGATTATTTATTGTTTAACCAAGCAGAAAAAGTTATAAAATAATAATTCTTACAAATTAGAGTTTTAAATACATTTCGTATTAAAAGAAACGTTAGTTTTTTTATTGAATTGGATGAAATAATAAAAAAAAAGTCAGTTTGAAAACGAAGCAGATTCTCATTTTCGTTATTTCCTCTTGATCTTTCGATTCCATAGAAATCGTTTTTTTTTGGGGGGGGGGGTGATTTCTTTTCAATTTATTATTATTTCTTTTCCTTGAAAGAGTTTTAAATTTGATTATTTTCTTTTTAGTTTTTTTTTTGTTTTAATTATATTTTTTCATTTCTTTTTTTATTCGTAGATTAAATTGTAATCTGTCAGATTTTTACCATCCTTGTCTTTCTGTCTCTCTCTACTTCCGCCTCTCTTTACGTTCTTTTCTATCATCATTTTTTTTTGTAATTATTTTCGAAAACCTTCCTTTCTAATTTCTTGGACTGCACAACGCATACTTTTATATATAATCTACATATCTATAAATGTGAATGTGTCTGTGTGTCTCTGTGTGTTTGTCTGTTTGTTTACATTTCCCTACGCAATAACTCTACCAATTTTAAGTCTATAGGGTACTGAGATTTGGGAAAATCTTTGTGATTGATGGGAAATTTGGCTAAGGGGTTAAAGTTTAACGATTTGATCTTTGATAACTCTACCAAACTCCTCCGAGAATTTTGGGTCTAAACACTTGAAATTTTAGATATAGGTTCCTTGGACATGGATCTAACTTAATAATTTGATTGGAGCCCAAAACAATAAATATTAAGGAGTCATAATAGGGATCAACATTTTAAAAATTGACCACTTTAAAAAAAATATATTTTTTTTTTTTTGCTCAACATACACCTGGGCAACGCCGGGCTGAAATGCTAGTTAGTGATAAAAAAAAAATAAACACGCACACATTTACATATTTAATATTTTGGGGAATTCATTAATTGGTCTATGACAAGAGAATATTCTTTTCATTATTTCGACTCTCGAGTATATATCAGTTAATATCTTATATGTTTTTTGATAGAGTGATGTAGTTCTCGGTTGATTGTGTCTAACTGTGTCGCATATATACTCGAGAGTCAAAATAATGAAAACAATATTCTCTTGTCACAGCCCTGTTCATTAAGTAGGATTGACTCCAAGGTGTGAATGCGGTATTATGGTAAAAGTTGCCGACTAAGAGTAATCTCAAAGTTTTCCTTGACAATTAGAAAGACCCTCGCCCCCCCCTCAATCTTATCAGAGTTTCATGCCTAAGTTTCTTGGCCATTGTTTTATTTTATTTTCTTTCATTTACCGAAATGTATCATGATTTAATCGGAAATAAACTAAATATATAAGAACGAAGGAGGAGAAATCCTTTATGACCGAGACAATTTTATTTTTGTTTCTATCCTCAGTGCTCCTTTCTGGGGAGCTGGATTTTCCCCACATTAAAAATCGACCTTGCGTCTAACTCTGCCCTCGTGGGGAGGCAAGTAAATAGGAACATTTTTTTGTTGTCGTCTTTCAATTCTTCTTTGAATTTTTTTTCTTATTTTAATTCCGTTTCTCTTCGTACTTTTCCTCACTTTCTTATATACTTGAGTTCAGACATTTTTTTTTTCATTCTGCGCGTATTATAAAATCAATATCTAATTTAGCTCTGAACCAATTTTCAAAATGTTTACATTGTTGAAAAGGGCATTGGCCCGACTATATTTTCATAATATAAAATTATAAATCTGATTACTAGGAAAACATTTCTATTAAGATATGTGAGTACTAAAATTAGAAAGTAACGCGGCTATCTAGATGGTTAACATTTGATAGAAAAATCCATCCAAAGCGAATGACGTCATAAAATGAAGGCATCATCTAATGAATGAAACAAGGATTAAGTAAAGATACGCAATTTAGATGGATCACAGGTCGTTTTCAAGATATATGTCTAGGCCCAAAGTGGGTACTATAATAGTAAACCATTATAATCTTGCTTGGTCGTTTGGTTGTTTTTAATTTGAATGTAGGAAGATGTTGAGATCGGTAAGTTAGACAAGAAATGGTTTAGAATAATGGATAGAGAGAGCTAAAAAGCAATAATAACAGCAATAGAATTAGGAGAGAAAACTAAGATGCTGGCATAAAAATAATTGAAATTAATAAATAAATGACAAAAATAAAGAAGAAAAATTAGAAAATTTTAAAATTACAGAGCTTTAACAAAATGCTAATAAAGGTTCAGGACTGGGAATACAGAGAGGCCCCTATTCATTGCCGGGCAACGGTGTTTTGGCCTTCTACTTAATTAAAATTATAAGTAAAATTACAGAATAGTTAACAGTGGAGAGGTCATATCTTTCCCTAAAGAAACAATACATAATTTATATGAAACATCTATATTATATTTCTCTTAGTCAGCCAGTCTGTTTGTCTTCATCCGTGTCAATTTTTCTCGGAAACTACTGAAGGAACTAGCTGAAATTCTGTATGGATCTTCGTTATGATATCGTGCAAAATAACTACGCATCCGTTCGATGTGCAATTAGGGATTAGCAGGGATTACTAAGATTTATATTTAATAATAAAATGAGCAAGAATCGAACTATACTCAACCATCAAGTTGGCATAAAGCACCCATTTTAAATCAACGGTCTATAACGTTTGCTGCTTTTAAGCGGCTAAAAAGTCCCATGCACATATTAATACAACAGCTTGTGTGTTATTGTCTGTGTCACGCTTACATCCGGGTCGTTTAATTGTTATGTACTTCCATTTCTAGTCACAAATGATTTTACCAATAATTCTTCATAGGTTTTGGTCTCGGTTTCGATTATAACTGTTGGCACATAATTCATCTATTTTTTTATAAATAATTTTATAAAGAATCTTTCATAAGTTTTGGTTTCGGTTTCGATTATGGCTTAAGGAACTCAAGTTATATATATATATATATATATATATATATATATATATATATTTCATAAGATTTTATTTCGGTTTCGATTCAAGCTAATACACCCAAGTCATATGGATACATATTTTTATTTTTTTAAATTGCAACCTTATGATATATAAAAATCGATAGAACATTAACACTATAATAATATATACGAAATCTTCAAGAACTAAAATATCATATTTAAGCGTATTTTACGAACGGGCTTTACCGGGCGTTCGTGCTAGCTTAGATAAATACTTTTGCAGTTTTAACAAAAAAAAACTACAATAATATCAAAGCGTCTCCATTTACGCTGGACATCTACAGAATGGCAACAGCAATAAATTGCATATGAATGAGTTCTCTGTGGAATTTCCACAGGTCACGCCAGTTAAAATGTATTTCTCGGCCGAACTTGAACGGTTTAAAGGTATGAAAACTTTGTATTTTATAAATCTTTTTAATTAATATTCAAATTAAGTTATTGCCATTTTTGGTTTCATTTGGATTCTGCTCTCTGCTGCTCTCATCTTCAATTTTATTCTAACAGCTTTTCAACCGATTAACCTCCGGACGTCTTCAGGTGCCATTTGTTGAACTCAAGAATCTTTGTGTCGAACACAGGAATCCGTGCGGAATTTTGAACAAAGCACTTTTTTTTAAAATCAGTTTTGCTAAGCTGTTCTCTTTCCGTCGGCTGTGATCAGTGAGAAATCTTAAATATTTAATCATGGCGGAACGCATAAAAGTGTCAGTACATTCAGTTTTATGCAACAGTTTTCTGTCGGCTGAAAGTTCAATCCTCAGTACATGTGCTACTATAAATAAAATAATTACATTACTTACTACAGGGTGGAACGATAAAATTGTCACCTTAAAGAAAACCACACTACAGCTTTATTCTAAAACTTTTATTGAAAACAAAAAATCAATTCAGGTAACTTGATTATGTAAGAAAGCTTATATCTATTCAATATAACCGCCTTCCACCTTAACCATCGTCTCGATAGGATCAGGAACTAGGAGCATGCCTTTTCCACAAGCGTCGGCGGGAGCTTGACGAATACTCGACGGATGGAGGTGATTAGGCTGGCTTTAGTGTTACGATAGGTCATGTCCATGCTTCCGTTCAGTCATGAAAGACAAAGGATACCCCTGAGGGGCAACTGCGCGTGTAATTGTGAAGCCAGGGTTGCACAATCGCCAACTACACCTCTCCTGAATCGGCAGTGTTTGAGTCCAGTGCCAAAGAGAAGACCAGGACAACTAGAAACAATGCCGAGATAAGCGGAGAGCACATACAACACCTGAAAGTCCTAAATGGTCACCCATTTTAGTACTGACCAGGTTCAACGTTGCTTAACTTCGGTGATCCAGCAGGAACTGGTGTGTCAACGTGATTATGCCGTATATTATAGACCGTGTTGGTGACGTGTGTGATGTTGATAATGCTCCCAACGTGTGACCAAACGAAGTAGTCCAGTGGGTTCAGGTCGGGGAGGAGGGGGCCAGTGAGAGAAGGATACAAAGTCGTAGTACTTCTTCTGAAGACAAGCCTGGGCCTCTTTGGATTAATGGGCCGGTGCCGTGTCCCAAGGCCCGCCAGCGGCCACCTGATTGCACCAGGGATCACCATACTCTTAACCACATTCAAGTACACTTTGGTGTTGACTTTCAAGCCGATTTCGAAATGTGAGGTGGCATGATATGGCCCTCACTTGAAACCACACCCAAAACTATAACGATGGCCTAAAATTTTGTTTTCATCACCCTGACCGCGTCCTCAAGCGTTGAACCGTCCACATTTGTATTTTGATGGCGCTTGCAATCGTCCTGTTGTCATAATTTGGTTCGTTAGAGAGCATGGATTGTACAGTGGCGCATCTCCGATCTCCCTTATTGAACATTGTGTCACTTTTAGGCATGATAGAAAGTTCCTATCGCCCTTTAGATTTGTACAAAACTAGCCAACTAATAGATAGTCTGAAAAAAAAAAAGAAAGAAAACTGGTTTTAATCAAAAGGAAATGTAATTATGTAGTCTTTTCTTGGGCGACAATTTTATCGTTTCCCCCTGCTATAGCTGATGGAACGAGAATATCTAGCTCCATGAATTAAATAAAAGATTCATAACTTCTCATAGTTATTTGAACTTTTATCGTTCAACGCGTTGCTTTAATGTAAAACATTGGATTTGACCTGATTCTGAAAAGGCAAAATTTTTCATTTAATTTTTTTTCTTGAACAAAACATGAACAAAGCAAATAATTAAAATAACCAGAAATTATTCTGATTGAAATTATTTTTTGTGTCAGTTAGAAGGAAGCATGTGTTTTGGAATAATGAATACAAGTTTAGAAAATTCTAGATACAATCATTTGGATTTGATTATTCTTCATCAATGGTGTTCTTTTTTCTCCGCAAATTTTTACCCGGGTTCTACATTATTATGGAAATTGCCTTTTTTTTTCAATTTGTTTCTAATTATTTTATTTCTTTCTATAGAATGTTTTCTTTCGTTTACGTCTTTTGTTTTTCGTTTCCTTCCTTCAGTTTTCTTTCGTTTCCTTTTTTAAAGTTTTTCTTCGTATTCCATGATTGTGATTTTATTCATTTTTATTTTTATCTTACTTTCAATATTTTGTCTCTCTATCTCACTCGCATCCGTCCTTTTTTTTTCTAATCCAACTTCGACGATACGCTATTCTTCCTTTTTACTTGTCCTGTGTTTATTAGTTTCTTTCTTTTCTTTTCTTTTTTCCGTATAAGGTTTCTTTTTTCTTTTCTTCTTTCTTTGTAAGGTTTCTTTTTTTCTTTTCTTCTTTCTTTATAAGGTTTCTTTTTTCTTTCTTTCTTTCTTTATAAGGTTTCTTCTTTCTTTCTTACTTTCTTTATAAGGTTTCTTTTTTCTTTTCTTCTTTCTTTAGAAGGTTTCTTTTTTCTTTCCTTCTTTCTTTATAAGGTTTCTTTTTTTCTTTCCTTCTTTCTTTATAAGGTTTCTTATTTCTTTCCTTCTTTCTTTAGAATGTTTCTTTTTTCTTTCCTTCTTTCTTTATAAGGTTTCTTTTTTTCTTTTCTTCTTTCTTTATAAGGTTTCTTTTTTCTTTCCTTCTTTCTTTATAAGGTTTCTTTTTTCTTTTCTTCTTTCTTTATAAGGTTTCTTTTTTTCTTTTCTTCTTTCTTTATAAGGTTTCTTTTTTCTTTTCTTCTTTCTTCATAAGGTTTCTTTTTTCTTTCCTTCTTTCTTTATAAGGTTTCTTTTTTCTTTCCTTCTTTCTTTATAAGGTTTCTTTTTTCTTTCTTTCTTTCTTTATAAGGTTTCTTGTTTCTGTTCTTCTTTCTTTATAAGGTTTCTTTTTTTCTTTTCTTCTTTCTTTATAAGGTTTCTTTTTTCTTTCCTTCTTTCTTTATAAGGTTTCTTTTTTCTTTCCTTCTTTCTTTATAAGGTTTCTTTTTTCTTTTCTTCTTTCTTTATAAGGTTTCTTTTTTCTTTCCTTCTTTCTTTATAAGGTTTCTTTTTTCTTTTCTTCTTTCTTTATAAGGTTTCTTTTTTCTTTCCTTCTTTCTTTATAAGGTTTCTTTTTTCTTTTCTTCTTTCTTTATAAGGTTTCTTTTTTCTTTTCTTCTTTCTTTATAAGGTTTCTTTTTCTTTCCTTCTTTCTTTATAAGGTTTCTTTTTTGCTTTCCTTCTTTCTTTATAAGGTTTCTTTTTTCTTTCCTTCTTTCTTTATAAGGTTTCTTTATTCTTTCCTTCTTTCTTTATAAGGTTTCTTTTTTCTTTCCTTCTTTCTTTATAAGGTTTCTTTTTTCTTTCTTTCTTTCTTTATAAGGTTTCTTTTTTCTTTTCTTTCTTTATAAGGTTTCTTTTTTCTTTCCTTCTTTCTTTATAAGGTTTCTTTTTCTTTCCTTCTTTCTTTATAAGGTTTCTTTTTTTCTTTCCTTCTTTCTTTATAAGGTTTCTTTTTTCTTTTCTTCTTTCTTTAGAAGGTTTCTTTTTTCTTTCCTTCTTTCTTTATAAGGTTTCTTTTTTCTTTTCTTCTTTCTTTATAAGGTTTCTTTTTTTCTTTTCTTCTTTCTTTATAAGGTTTCTTTTTTCTTTTCTTCTTTCTTTATAAGGTTTCTTTTTTCTTTCCTTCTTTCTTATAAGGTTTCATTTTTCTTTTCTTCTTTCTTTATAAGGTTTCTTTTTTCTTTCCTTCTTTCTTTTTAAGGTTTCTTTTTTCTTTCCTTCTTTCTTTATAAGGTTTCTTTTTTCTTTTCTTCTTTCTTTATAAGGTTTCTTTTTTCTTTTCTTCTTTCTTTATAAGGTTTCTTTTTACTTTCCTTCTTTCTTTATAAGGTTCCTTTTTTCTTTTCTTCTTTCTTTATAAGGTTTCTTTTTTCTTTTCTTCTTTCTTTATAAGTTTCTTTGTTCTTTTCTTTTTTGTTTAGAAGGTTTCTTTTTTGCTTTTCTTCTTTCTTTATAAGGTTTCTTTTTTCTTTTCTTCTTTCTTTATAAGGTATCTTTTTTGTCTTTTCTTTTTTCTTTATAAGGTTTCTTTTTTTCTTTTCTTCTTTCTTTAGAAGGTTTCTTTTTGGCTTTTCTTCTTTCTTTATAAGGTTTCTTTTTTCTTTCCTTCTTTCTTTATAAGGTTTCTTTTTTTCTTTCCTTCTTTCTTTATAAGGTTTCTTTTTTCTTTCCTTCTTTCTTTAGAAGGTTTCTTTTTTCTTTCCTTCTTTCTTTATAAGGTTTCTTTTTTCTTTCCTTCTTTCTTTATAAGGTTTCTTTTTCTTTTCTTCTTTCTTTATAAGGTTTCTTTTTTTCTTTCCTTCTTTCTTTATAAGGTTTCTTTTTTTCTTTTCTTCTTTCTTTATAAGGTTTCTTTTTTTCTTTTCTTCTTTCTTTATAAGGTTTCTTTTTTTTCTTTTCTTTTTTCTTTATAAGGTTTCTTTTTTTCTTTTCTTCTTTCTTTATAAGGTTTCTTTTTTCTTTCCTTCTTTCTTTATAAGGTTTCTGTTTTCTTTTCTTCTTTCTTTATAAGGTTTCTTTTTTTCTTTCCTTCTTTCTTTATAAGGTTTCTTTTTTCTTTTCTTCTTTCTTTAGAAGGTTTCTTTTTTCTTTTCTTCTTTCTTTATAAGGTTTCTTTTTTTCTTTTCTTCTTTCTTTATAAGGTTTCTTTTTTCTTTTCTTCTTTCTTTATAAGGTGTCTTTTTTTTCTTTTTTCTTTATAAGGTTTCTTTTTTCTTTTTTTCTTTCTTTATAAGGTTTCTTTTTTCTTTCCTTCTTCCTTTATAAGGTTTCTTTTTTCTTTTCTTCTTTCTTTATAAGGTTTCTTTTTTTCTTTCCTTCTTTCTTTATAAGGTTTCTTTTTTTCTTTCCTTCTTTCTTTAGAAGGTTTCTTTTTTCTTTTCTTCTTTCTTTATAAGGTTTCTTTTTTTCTTTCCTTCTTTCTTTAAATGGTTTCTTTTTTCTTTTCTTCTTTCTTTATAAGGTTTCTTTTTTCTTTTCTTCTTTCTTTATAAGGTTTTTTTTTCTTTTCTTCTTTCTTTATAAGGTTTCTTTTTTTCTTTTCTTCTTTCTTTATAAGGTTTCTTTTTTCTTTTCTTCTTTCTTTATAAGGTTTCTTTTTTCTTTTCTTCTTTCTTTATAAGGTTTCTTTTTTCTTTTCTTCTTTGTTTAGAAGGTTTCTTTTTTGCTTTTCTTCTTTCTTTATAAGGTTTCTTTTTTCTTTTCTTCTTTCTTTATAAGGTATCTTTTTTGTCTTTTCTTTTTTCTTTATAAGGTTTCTTTTTTTCTTTTCTTTTTTATTTAGAAGGTTTCTTTTTTCTTTTCTTCTTTCTTTATAAGGTTTCTTTTTTCTTTTCTTCTTTCTTCATAAGGTTTCTTTTTTTCTTTCCTTCTTTCTTTATAAGGTTTCTTTTTTCTTTCCTTCTTTCTTTAGAAGGTTTCTTTTTTTTTTCTTCTTTCTTTATAAGGTTTCTTTTTTTCTTTCCTTCTTTCTTTATAAGGTTTCTTTTTTCTTTCCTTCTTTCTTTAGAAGGTTTTTTTTCTTTTCTTCTTTCTTTATAAGGTTTCTTTTTTTCTTTCCTTCTTTCTTTATAAGTTTTCTTTTTTTCTTTTCTTCTTTCTTTATAAGGCTTCTTTTTTCTTTTCTTCTTTCTTTATAAGGTTTCTTTTTTCTTTTCTTCTTTCTTTATAAGGTTTCTTTTTTCTTTCCTTCTTTCTTTATAAGGTTTCTTTTTTTCTTTTCTTTTTTCTTTATAAGGTTTCTTTTTTCTTTTCTTCTTTCTTTATAAGGTTTCTTTTTTTGTTTCCTTCTTTCTTTATAAGGTTTCGTTTTTCTGTTCTTCTTTCTGTTTAAGGTTTCTTTTTTTCTTTCCTTCTTTCTTTATAAGGTTTCTTTTTTCTTTCCTTCTTTCTTTAGAAGGTTTCTTTTTTCTTTTCTTCTTTCTTTATAAGGTTTCTTTTTTTCTTTCCTTCTTTCTTTATAAGGTTTCTTTTTTCTTTTCTTCTTTCTTTAGAAGGTTTCTTTTTTCTTTTCTTCTTTCTTTATAAGGTTTCTTTTTTTCTTTCCTTCTTTCTTTATAAGGTTTCTTTTTTCTTTCCTTCTTTCTTTATAAGGTTTCTTTTTTCTTTCCTTCTTTCTTTATAAGGTTTCTTTTTCTTTTCTTCTTTCTTTATAAGGTTTCTTTTTTATTTCCTTCTTTCTTTATAAGGTTTCTTTTTTCTTTTCTTCTTTCTTTATAACGTGTGTTTTTTTTCTTTTTTCTTTATAAGTTTTTTTTTTCTTTTTGCTTTCTTTATAAGGTTTCTTTTTTTTCTTTTCTACTTTTTTATCAGGTTTTTTCCCTTTTTGTTCTTTCTTTATTAGGTCTCTGTTTCTTTTCTTCTGTCTTTAGAAGGGTTATTTCTTTTTTTAAAAGGTTTCTATTTTTTACTTTTCTTCATTTCTTTATAAGTTTTTTTTCTTTTCTTCTGTCTTTATAAGTTTTTTTTTCTTTTTTTATAAGGTTTCTGTTTTCTTTTCTTCTTTCTTTATAAGACTTTTTCTTTTTTATAATATTTCTTTTTTTTTACTTTTCTTCATTTCTTTATGAGGAATGAAAAAAAAAGATAAAAAAGATATGACCTTAGAAAGGATTGCCATTTCTTTTTTTTTTCTTACATTTTGCATTCCTTCTTTTCGACAGTTCTTATAGACCCCTTTTCTATCTATTTATTTTATTTTCATTCATGTTCCTTAAACATTTGTTCTTTTCGTTTAATTATTAGTTCACTCAAAAATTTTCAGCGTTTGTCCAGAATTCCCCACATATGAAAAATCAAAATAAAGACAATTATGTGCGATCCAAACACGACTGATCGATAATACCGCTCCCAAAATCATGTATATTGATCAAATACTTTTATTTATATGACGAAAATAATTTTTTAAAGCAGATTTAAGGTTGCCAATGCCCTTCTCCCTATGTTAAAAATGTCTTTTTAAAATTTCAAAAGTTTGTATCATTTTCTGTTATTTCTCTTCTTCCTTCAAAGTGTTTACAAGATGGCGTCGTAAGATCGTGGTTCGTGGTTTAGCTATAAAAAGTCGATTTTCTTATTTAAAAATAAAAATATTTGGTAATTTCTTAAAAAATTTTTATGTACTATATTTTCTTCACGTCGCTTATATGTACATCGTACATTGTTTTCCTTATTTTATTTTTTTCCTGGGGGAATCTGAACAATAATTGAACGAACTATAGTACTTATTTTTAATGTGTAAATTGTGATTTAAATAATACACTAGCATGCATGCACGGCGGGTCGCGGTTTTTTGGAGGTGTATGCTGAGAAAAAAAAAAGGAAAAGCGGTCAATTTTTTTAACTTTGATCCTTATTATGACCCCTTAACATTTATTGTTTTAGGCCCTAACTAAGTTATTAGGTTAGATCCATATCAACGGAACCTATATCTAAAATTTCAAGTGTTTAGATCCAAAATACTCGGAGAAGTTTGGTAGAGTTATCAAAGGTCAAATCGTTAAACTTTAACCACTTAATCGCCAACTTTCTGACCGAAAACCGATCACATCGATTTTCCCAAAACTCAGTACCCTGTATATCAAATTTTGAGTCTGTAGACCGAAAATTGACAGAGTTATAGCGTATAGAACTGTACATATACAGACACACAGACAGCCACACAGACAGATACACAGACATGTTCACTTTTATAGATATTCTTGCATTTCCGCCCGGCGTTGTCCGGGTATTTGGAGGTGTATGTTGAGCAAAAAAAAAAAAAAGCGGTCGATTTTTTAAAATTTTGACCCCTATTATAACCCCTTAACATTTTTTGTTTTGGGCTCAAATCAAGTTATTAAGTTAGATCCATGTCCAAGGCACCTATATCTAAAGATAGACCCCAAATTGTCGCATGAGTTTGGTAGAGTTATCAAAGGTCAAATCGTTAAACTTAATCGCCAAATTTCTGGCCGACAACCGATCACACCGATTTTCCCAAACCTCAGTACCCTGTATATCAAATGTCGAGTCTGTAGACTAAAAATTGACAGAGTTATTGCGTAGGGAAATGTACACACACATAAACACACAGACATACACTTTCACTTTTATAGATAGATATATAGATAGATATATAGATAGATAGATAGACTAATAGATCAAACAAAAATATATACGTATAGATAAATATATATGGACACAATTTTGTATTTACTGTAAACATTTTTCGCAAATATTATGCAACTATAAATCATGTAGAATATCTGCATGAATATAATTACACGTAATAGTTAACTAAAGATGATTATCCCATTAAAAAACCGAAGAAACTAATAGGGAATTAATTAAAATGAATGTTTAAAAGAATATGCAAATTAGCTAGATCGTTTACTAGCGAATGCAATTCCACAACCAAGATATAAGAAAATTGTATTTTATTTTTAAATAAATACAAAAGCTGGTTTTTAATACGAATATCGATACACATAAAAGTAAACTTAATTTATAGGCGTATAGAAAGATAAATAGATTATTTTCTATTCACCAGGAAAAATAATATTGCTAATTTTGAAAGAACAGAACACAGTCACTTCGAATAAAATTACATATGCTAACTTAGTTGTTTAAAAGTTAGCAGCTTTGTTAAAAAAATAATCCTCCTGCAAAATAAATAAAAAAATAAATAAATAATCCGAATGAAGTCCATAGTGCATTAATCAGCCGCTAAATAAGAAACGACGAGATACAATTCATTTAAATGAGGCTTCTATTAAGTGAAAAACATTAAACGGTATCATGTTTACTTTATAACAAAAATAAATACGTTTTATATTGTTGAGTGGCATTTTTGTGATTAATGTTAACTCTATAAGAATCAAGTCAAATAAGAATTCTTCCAAGTATGGAGATCGACACAGATCTTGGCCTTACACACACACACACACACACATACAGCAATTGTATATATATCCTTTTTGCAAAAACGCTGGGGTTTTCATTAGTTAGTTTAGAGTCCACAGAGTGAACGAAGTATTGTGGTAAATGTTGCCAGTCAAGAGTAAAGTCGGCAAAGACTCCAATTTTTACTTTAGTTACAAAGACCCTGCAACACTCCCTTCCCCAGATCTTATAGGGCTTTGTGCCTAAATTTGTTTTGTCTTTTGGAGATTTGACTTTTTTTTAATTTTTTAATTTTATATTGGAATTTTTTTAATTGTAATTTTTTCTTTAAACGAAATAAATTAAATATGAAGATCAAAGTGTAGTATCTGTTCTTCAGATCTGCACTTCAATTTCTTGTTCTCTGTCAGTGGAGGATAAATCCTTCACGATTGAGACAATTTTTATTTTTGTTCCTTTACTCCACATTAAAAAAACGACCCTGATGTCTAACTCTGATCCGTGGGGAGGCATCGTAAATAGGAACAAGCTTAAACCCAGACATCGCGATATGATTCTTAGTATAACTATGCACATGGCTAGACACTAATTGGCATAGCTAGACTAACGCACTCAAGCACTATGAAGATTAAAGAAAGAAAAAGAGAAGCAGTAAAAATTAGATTCAAGCCGATAACGGCCCTCATCAGAACGTATCATGTGTTCCATAAATTGACTTGACTTTCAGTTGCGTTCAATAACTTTGAACGCAACTGAAAGTCAAGTCATGAATTATCACATAGGGTAGGAAGAAAGTATAGTATCTGCATGTAGTCTATTTTGTTCTCAGTCAGTGAAGAATTCTGGCAATTTTTATTTTGTTCTCATTCACAGTGTCGCCTATTGGGTAGCTGTATTATTCTCACATTAAAAACCGACCTTGTGTCTAACCTAGGTCTCGTCAGGTTGCAAATAGATTGTAACAGCATATCAGGACTACAAATTAAAAATAATACGCTAACTGTATGAAATAAACATTTTACCAGTGTGGCAGGGGCTACTATAACGAGGAAGCAAATTTACCCCATACTTAGATACAATGTTTGGAAGATTAAACTGAAGCGGAGTACAGATAATAGTATTATGGAGTGTTCGATGCACAGTTAAGGATTAAGAACGCTTAACAGGATTAGCATTTTATGTAAAAAAATGTGTACACATTCGACCATATTCAGACATAAATTTGAGATAAAGTACTAATTCCAAACGAGCTATAACTTTTGCTCGTTTTTAACGAGTCAAAATTTCTACGATATATATATATATATATATATATATATATATATATATATATATATATATATATATATATATATTCTATGGAAATATATTTTCTTATAATATAAACCAATCCTTATTAAAGGAGCTAAATGAAAGTTACAGATACTGTCAAGAATTGTAAATGTAAACTGAATTAAAGGAATAAATTATAAGATGGTCACAATCATGAACTTTGGAATATATTCTCCATTTATGAACTTCGGAATATATTCCTCATTTATTCACAATATATATATATATATATATATATATATATATATATATATATATATATATATATATTTATACATATATACATATATTACTGTATGTGTGTATAGGTATATTGATTTAATGGGTGCATGTAGTCATCCGATTATATTTATGGAATTAATATTTCAATGTAATGAAATATGTTTCATATATTTTAATGTAATGAAATATGTTTCATATATTTAAATGTAATGAAATATGTTTCATATATTCCAATGTAATGAAATATGTTTCATATATAACAATGTAATGAAATATGTTTCATATATTCCAATGTAATGAAATATGTTTTATATATTCTAATGTAATGAAATATGTTTCATATATTACAATGTAATGACATATGTTTTATATATTACAATGTAATGAAATATGTTTCATATATTCCAATGTAATGAAATATGTTTCATATATTCCAATGTAATGAAATATGTTTCATATATTACAATGTAATGAAATATGTTTCATATATTACAATGTAATGAAATATGTTTCATATATTTAAATGTAATGAAATATGTTTCATATATTCCAATGTAATGAAATATGTTTCATATATTCCAATGTAATGAAATATGTTTCATATATTACAATGTAATGAAATATGTTTTATATATTCTAATGTAATGAAATATGTTTCATATATTACAATGTAATGAAATATGTTTCATATATTACAATGTAATGAAATATGTTTTATATATTCTAATGTAATGAAATATGTTTCATATATTACAATGTAATGAAATATGTTTCATATATTACAATGTAATGAAATATGTTTCATATATTACAATGTAATGAAATATGTTTCATATATGTCAATGTAATGAAATATGTTTCATATATTCCAATGTAATGAAATATGTTTCATATATTCCAATGTAAATAAATATGTTTCATATATTCCAATGTAATGAAATATGTTTCATATATTACAATGTAATGAAATATGTTTCATATATTACAATGTAATGAAATATGTTTCATATATTACAATGTAATGAAATATGTTACATGTATTCCAATGTAATGAAATATGTTTCATATATTACAATGTAATGAAATATGTTTCATATATTACAATGTAATGAAATATGTTACATGTATTCCAATGTAATGAAATATGTTTCATATATTCCAATGTAATGAAATATGTTTCATATATTACAATGTAATGAAATATGTTTCATATATTCCAATGTAATGAAATATGTTTCATATATTACAATGTAATGAAATATGTTTCATATATGACAATGTAATGAAATATGTTTCATATATTACAATGTAATGAAATATTTTTTATATATTCTAATGTAATGAAATATGTTTCATATATTCCAATGTAATGAAATATGTTTCATATATTCTAATGTAATGAAATATGTTTCATATATTACAATGTAATGAAATATTTTTTATATATTCTAATGTAATGAAATATGTTTCATATATTCCAATGTAATGAAATATGTTTCATATATTCCAATGTAATGAAATATGTTTCATATATTACAATGTAATGAAATATGTTTCATATATTACAATGTAATGAAATATGTTTTATATATTCCAATGTAATGAAATATGTTTCATATATTCCAATGTAATGAAATATGTTTTATATCTTCCAATGTAATGAAATATGTTACAGCTATTTGTATCGATTCAATGCCGAAGTATGTCCTTTCTTTTGCACTACTGCAGTATATATACATTATATATATATATATATATATATATACATATATATATACATATATATATACTAGCAGAAGTACCCGTCGGTGACTGGGTTCAAAAACAGCCTACAGAAAATGGACTGTAATTGATGAAAGTATGATAGGTTATGAAAAGGAGGGGTTTGTAAAGAGATAGGTTTTGATACTCAAAAATTTTACCCTAAGCAAAATATGATGAAAGTAAAGATAATTTTCGCGGAAATATATTTTTTTGTATCAGCTTTGTTTCTATTTGTAGCCAAGAGTAACCAACAAAATGATGTTTCCTTACAAAGAGAAAATGTTATATATATAATAATATAAATATACAAGAAATAAATGTTACTATAGTCAATAAAAGTTACTTTTATGGTAGAAACGTTCATTGGTTTGTATTTTTAAGTAATTTTTTTGTAATTCACGAACCGGTATAAAAAATCAAAATGGCAACGACTTTGAAATGGAGAACCCAGTTTTCAATTTGAAGGAGGGTCACCTGAGCATTCTGTGTAAA
This sequence comes from Euprymna scolopes, assembly GCF_053919585.1. Lineage (NCBI taxonomy): Eukaryota > Metazoa > Mollusca > Cephalopoda > Sepiida > Sepiolidae > Euprymna > Euprymna scolopes. The sequence continues at coordinate 45,443,308 of NC_136518.1, forward strand.
CAATTTAAGAGAGTTCCGTCAACGTAAGGAATATTTATAAACATATTTTAATGTTTTCCGTTATTTTGTGTAGTTTATATAAAAATTAATTTAAGTAGTTATCGCCTCAAATTTCGTTTTAATCTCGGTGCGCTGAAATTATTTAAAGTAAAGAGAATTAAAAACTATTGCACAACAAAAAAAAACATTAACTGAACTTTTATTGATTATGGGTAACATTTATTCCTTGTATATTTATTTTTTCGGGTAGTCGTTTGTTGGTTTTTCTGGTAAACACTCTTACTAAATAATATCGACGAAATATCGATAAACAAAGAAACAAAAACAGTTTTGAAAAAATAATGAAGCTTTACTTACTTTAGTAAAATAATCCGAAACAGGAAAATGGGATATTAAAAAAGTAAAAAAGTAATTACTTTAGTTTTTTAAAGCAAAGAATCGATATAAATATGAGCAAGAAGAAAATGGCGCCCTTTTCAAGCAGAACAGCTTCATTTCAGTTTACAGTATTGAAGGTGTAGTATTGCGTCGTCGGATTCAGGGTTGTACTATTGTAATATAAAGAACACGCAGAAAGGGTTGTAATCAACCGAATTCCTTCTAGTACACTGACAAATAAACCAGATACATAAATAAAAATAAAAAGGTTATGTAAATGTTTTTAAAAAGACACGTAATCACGTGAGCAGGATTTTTTCTTTATTTTGACACGATAACAAGTAACGCTCTTATTTTTTATTATTTATCTATTTATCTATTTTCGAAAGAGTGCCACGTGCAAGTGGAGAAGGAAAAAACAGAGTTATGCAAAATTTGTGTCGAGAATTGTCTAAAGTTCCGACTTTTTTTTTTGGCTTTCACTTTAATAAGAACGTGAATTTATGAGGTGAATTTATTCGACACAATATGATTCAAATAAAAAAAATAAATAAAAGATAACCTGAATTAAGATTAAAGTTAAAGTGTTATTGTGGACCCTCACCCCTTAAAAAAAAACCTTGTTAAACTTTGTGACATATTTCCATTCTATGGAGGTCAGGCGCGAACGAACACCCAATAATTTTATTATACCATATTTCTTCAAACTGAAACATAATTATCAAAGTGTACTTATTCAGATAGATATGAAAAGTCTTTGTTAAAGTTTGTGTCATCTTTCCATGGAGTACAGGCGTGAACGCAGAACCCACAATTTTATTATACCATCTCTATTTAAGTTGAAACATACTTATCAAAGTATTCTCATGTACATCTATATCAAAAACACCTGTAAACATTTTTTTTTTAATTTTTATTTCCAAACTTTGGGGGCCAGGCTCGAACGCAATTTTAATGAACCACCGTTCTGCCAGATCCTACATACCCATTCATGCTCCTCGATACATCTTCTATTATTATATGTAATCAGTTTTTTAAAATAGGCAACCATATAGGAGCCTATTCCTGACCACACACGCCCACCCACCCGCACACACACACATACACACACATACACACACACATACACACACAGACGTTCAGCTTTATATTATAGATAAGTGAAAAATTCGCCAAACAGATTAGCACAGCTGTTGCCCCCAATGTACGTGTTGTGTTTTCGAAAAAGCAATTATTGCCATTCTCTCGAAAGGATATTCTGCCACATAATTATAGAAATAATGCTATTTATCAATTTAAATGTAGATGCAATGCCAACTGCTTTGGCAGAATGACCCTTAGGTTAGATGTCGCGTCCAACAACATGAACCCAGCAAAATCAGGCACGGAATCCACCGACCAACACATAATCCTTATACGCCGTGAAATTTACTTTATGTATGAAAACCCAAGCGGGGAGATGTAACATTTTAAGAATATTTGGAATCAAGTCTCCCTTTGTTGTTATATTAGATCATTTGAAACCATAACAGCAGTGTTTAGTCTCTCCTCTATCAAGGCCAAAGATTTTTAGGAAATATCAGATATTTTGTAATTCATATGAAAAACTACGCAAATTACTATGATTGAAACATTTTATGGCTATTAAAAAGTACTAAAAATAGACTCTGGATAATGGATGACCCCCTAATGTTCTATCATAAGGGTAAGTGTCACATCGCCCACTACACAATTCAGGTAATTAGTTTTCATTTGTTCAATTCTGGTCAATAGTTGCTGAGATTTCGAACATATATATATACCACCTTTTTGGCAATTTTATATGCTCGAAATCTCAGCAACTATATATATATATATATATATATATATATATATATATATATATATATATATACACTCATAACCAAATTGAATCTTGAAATGTTCATATCTTTGTTTCTATGGTAGGAAACTACATGCAAATTTGCAGGTTTTTCAAGATTATAATAATATTCTATGATGAAAATTTTATGACAATTGGTAAAAAAAAAACTATATTTTCCAACCAATAAAATATGTCAAAATTTGCCTACATTTGTATATATAGTATCATGGCAAGCAGCTTCGGTTTTACTGCTTCGGTTGTCTGCTCTAGGATGAATTTTGCTTAGGTTTTTTTTTTTGCTTGACTGTCTTACCTGTGGCCTTGCCAGGCCACTAATATACATATATATATATATATATATATATATATATATATATATATATATATATATATATATACACAGAGAGAGAGAGAGAGAGAGAGAGAGAGAGAGAGAGCGAGAGAGAGATAGATAGATAGATAATCAGAGAAAATAAGTGTGTATTAGGACTTCCTTGCAATTTTCTTTTTTTCTACTTTCGTACCATCCCAGACATTCGCAATCATCACCACGTCAAAACATTATCCACAATTTCGCTCTTTACGTTTTCCTTCTCTCTCCACTTGCGTCGAGGGAATTTTCTTGAGGTGTTAGCGGTATCTGGCCGTTCTGGAAAGATACGCGGTTATGGGCAGGGGTGTTTTAAAGAGTCAAGTAGGTGGGGCTGTGTGGGTTGTAAGTTTGAGGAGGGTGCTGAGATAGGGGACTCATGACTCACGCGTCGCCTTCGTCAAGGGAAAATAGTAAAAAAAAAAAAGGTGCAGCGCCTTCTCTCTGCCTTTCCTTACCTGCGTCTTGCGCGCATGCGTCGTGCAACGCAGATAACCCATCGCTCGTTCGTCATTCCTACAGTCGTCTTCGCCGAAATAGCTAAGGACTTGCTCAACCAACTGAAGATAGCACAATGATATCATCCATCACGAACGAATTGGGAAAGGGATGTGTTTAAGGGAGCCTGCTCCAGGTTAGCAGGAAACATGGGAGAGCTCGTTTGAAAGTAGTGCTGGAATGGGGGATGATACAGTGGGTTGGTTTGGTATTTCGAAGGTATGGAGTAGCTGAAAAGACGACATATTAGGGGAGGTGGCGGAAATTCCAGGGAATAATAATGATAATAGCACTATATTATGCGGAAAATATAAACAAGAAGGGATAGTATTAAAATACGTCTATTTAATCTACGCGGTTTGTGCAGAAAATATTATTTGGACTTTAATCGTGAGAGACAAGCGAAAACTGCTATTTCAACATTATCTGTGAAAGACTAAGTATATTATTTCAAATTTAACTATAACAGACCCGTGAACATGCTAAATTGAACTTAATTGTGATAGACCGTTAAAATGCTTTTCCAAACTTAGCCGTGACAGATATAGAGTTAGACAGGCTATGTCATAGATATGCTTAGACGTATCTACAGTGTAAAATGTGTCCACTCAATATGAGGATTTAAAAGTATGTTTCAAATTTAGCTGTGACAGACTAATAGATGGACGGTGCCTGTACAATTTTGTTAAATCAATCGACCAAATAGATCGGCCTGACCAGATGTGCCGAGCCAATCCCTGCTGAAGTTGTTAGGTCACATCTAATGTACAACAAACAAACAAACAACAATATGGCTTCTTCAGAATTCCAGTCATGAGCGGTCGAGATTTAATATAATTTCCACATTACTATGGAATGTCTGTTACTGCCGTGCGAAAAGAAAACGATGGACGAGGTGAGGGAATGTATATGCAAAAATTGGGATGATACGTCGAGTATGTACGAAGAAATAACGTTGATGAAGACAGAATGACAGATTGAATTGTAGATAGCAAAAGAGGGAAAGCAGGAAGTCGAGTCACACGAACACATACACACGTATACATCTACGCATGCATGCACACGCCAAATTCATATATATATATATATATATATATATATATATATATATATATTCCGCGTTTCGTACGCAATCATATATCTATATATCTATATCTCTATAAAAGTGAAATTGTCTCTCTGTGTGTCTGTGTGTGTATTATTCCCTACCAAACTACTCTGTCAATTTCCAGCTTACAAACTCGTGATTTGACATAAGGGGTATGTAGATTTGGGAAAATCTTTTTAATCGGTTTTCCGCCTGAAATTTGGCTGTCAAGGAGTCAAAGTTCAAGGATTTGACCTTTGCAGACTCCACCAAACTCCCCCGCCAATTTTGGGTCTAAACACTAGAAATTTTAGAGGTAGGTTACCTGGACATTAATCAAACACTTTAATATATATACATGTACATATGTACATAACGTTCTGAAGAGTACATAGGCCTCGAGCAAAGCTCGCTTGGTAGAGTCTGCAAAGGTTAAATCGTTGAACTTTGACCCTTTGACAGCCACATTTCAGGCGGAAAACCGACTAAAAATATTTTTTAAAATCTAAATACCACTTATATCAAATCTCTAGTTTGTAGACTTAAAATTCACAGAGTAGTTTGGTAGGGAAATGTGCACACACAGACACACACAGACACACGCATAGAAAACTTCACTTTTATAGATGTATGTGCAGCATGTCTAAATTGATAAAAAAATCTAATTTAGTCTATTAATTTGAGTCAATATTATAATGACTTACAACTGGATATTATCCTTATTACGATACTGGCAAAACAAATAAAATATCTTTATTACGACACTGGCAAAACAACAACTAAATATTATCCTTTATTACGACACTGGAAAAACAACAAATAAAATATTTTTATTACAACACTGGCAAAACAACAAATAAAATATTATCCTTATTACGACACTGGCAAAACAACAAATAAAATATCTTTATTACGACACTGGCAAAACAACAACTAAATATTATCCTTTATTACGACACTGGCAAAACAACAAATAAAATATTATCCTTATTACGACACTGGCAAAACAAAAAATAAAATATCTTTATTACGACACTGGCAAAACAACAACTAAATTATTATCTTTATTACGACACTGGCAAAACAAACAAATAAAATATTATCCTTATTACACTGACAAAACAACAACTAAAATATTATCCTTATTGCGACACTGGCCAAACAACAAATAAAATAGGATCATCGATAATGGATTTCAGATTCTAGGATTGTCTGTCTCCATCCTTAACCTTCCATTTTTTTTTTGTCCTTCGTTTTTTTTTTATGACATTGATTAGTTTATTATTTGGATTCATTTTACTTCTGTTCTCATCTTGAGTGTGATTTTCACAACGTTTCGGTCGATGTAATTTCCGAACTTCTTCACGTGTAACTTGGCGAGCCCGGGAATGTTTCTGTCGAACTCAGTGATTGTGACGGAATTTCGTTTACTTCACGGGGGTAGCCTGTTCTTGTTCCGTCAGTCATGCCGGATAGATGTCGTAAGTAATTCGCGAATGGATTTTTGATCGCCCACACTGAGGAATGGATTTTTGATCGCCCACACTTCAGGATAATATCACTTTTTACAATTGATTTTCCCAAGTACTAGCCACTGCGCCATGGATCTGTGCGAAATTCCGTCCAAATTCCCGCTTTCGACAAAAACATTCCCGAATTCGATAAGATACACGTGGAGAAGGTCAGAGGTTACATCGACTGAAACATTGTAAAAATCACACTCCAGATGAGAACAGTAGTCCGATGAATCCAAATGTAAATAACCAATCCTCATCTCAAAAATTCAGAAACGTCAGTGAGTATATTGTAATGATTATATATATATATATATATATATATATATATATATATATATATATATAAAATTATGAAAATTTATATGGCTGTTAAGCTACACAGAATATTCCGCGTTTCATTCTCGTGAGAATTCGTCATGTTTATGTTATAAGCCTGACGAATTCCCACGAGAATGAAACGCGGAATATCCCCATTTTCATAACTTACTACCCAGCTCTACCTATGTATTGAGCACTGTTGAAGTTAACACTGAAAATTTACGCATAAAATTACATCTCCGTATATCAATTTATGTAATTAAATGAAGTAGTCATTCTTTATATATATATATATATATATATATATATATATATATATATACATATATATATATATATATATATATATATATAAAGGCCCCATTTAGTCTTGGCAGACTATTATGTATGGGTGCATGTGCAACAAATTTTTGTGACAAACGTTGCGCAACGATGGCTATGCCTGGATGCTTAAGCACCCTGTCGGCATTCCCCTAAATAGGCACCTATAGTGATTAGAAAAAAAACTATTTCTCAAAGAGAGAAGGTAATTCTTGGGAGAGTGGACATCCTTTACAGGGCCAGCAACACACCGTTGCAATACTTGTAAAACATTGAAACACGTGTTAAACATTGAAATACTTGTTAAACATTGGAATACTTGTTAAACATTAAAATACTAGTAAAACATTGGAATATTTGTAAAACATTGAATGACTTGTTAAAGATTGAAATACTTATTGAAATAATTAGTACTTATTAAACATTGAAGTAAATGTAAAACATTGAAATACTTGTAAAACATTAAAATAATTATCATGCATTCAAATATTTGTTAAACCTTCAAATACTTGTTAAAAATTCAATAACTTGAATAGTTATGAAACATTAAAATACTTGTAAAACATTGAAAAACTTGTAAAACATTGAAGTATTTGGTAAACACTGCTTATTTGTTGAACATTGAAATATTTGTAAAGTATTCAAAGACTTGTTGAACAAGCAGAAGGGTGCAACTTTGCGGCCTTTGCACAGGGCTGAACATTAGTAAACAAAATAGAACTTACTAGATTAGAGATTCTTTTTTGAACATAAAGAAAGGCAGACTTGTGGTTGGTGCCTAGATATGATAACATTACTGCGTACAGGGACGTTTTGAGTCAAAACTTTGGATTATATTTATTAGGACTTCAAGGTGATCAGCGTTTCTGAGTGAGCTAAGTATATCTTTCACATGCCTTCGTGTGCGTGAATTCGTTCCCTATGAACTTCGAAACGGCTGGGCTGAGTTTTTAAAATTTTCACGCAAGTGTACTTCATGAATCTGTAAGTGTCCTTAAATACGTTTTGTATTGGAATGCTTCCGAAAAGTACTGACAATCGATAATCAAATGGATCCCATTAAAGGAAGAACAGCTCAACTTGGAACAAAATTTACACCCTTTTATAGCCTAACATTACAAGTGCATTTGAGAAGTTTTACCACCGCACAAATCAGAAGGGCCCGTCATATAAAATCAACAATAGGTTCTTTGATAAATCAAAGGATGTTCAAAATTACTGTTTATACTTAGAACAGTATTGAACTATAATACTTGACGTTTGCATTTTAAAATTTTAATTCAAGCTATTTTATAAAAATAATTTGATAAAATACAAATAAAGATTATCAACTGTGAAATATAGACTACAATGTAATGTGGACTTAGTCACTGCGAAGAGGCATGTGAAATTTCCTCTTAGTTGATCGCGGTGGGTTCCCGACTAGAGCAGGCAATCAATCGATTTGATTGAAAAATGATCGATTTCACCGACTTCGATGACAATAAAAGTATTTGATGTGTGGAACATTCGTTGATCATCATTTAATCCCGGGCAACATCTATTCTCCCTGCTAGTATGTAATTAACACTTTCTTTTCACACAGCAATAGATAACATATATCGTCAAATATAAACCAAGTAGATGAAAGAATTATTTGTGATAAAATATTTGATTTTCACCTGAGCCTTGTTGCTCTCACATCATCATATTTTTTGTATACTTTAATCACGTTGAAGAGTTGGAATTTAAGAATGCCCTGTTTTTGTTGTTGTTGTTGTTGCTGATGTTGTTGTCGTTATTGTCGTTGTTGTCGTCGTTGTTGTTGTTGTTGTTGGCGGTGTTGTTGTTGTTGTTGCTGTTATTGTTGTTGGCGGTGTTGTTGTTATTGTTGTTGTTGGTGGTGGTGGTGTTTTTGTCGTTGTTGTCGTCGTCGTTGTTGTTTTTGTTATTGTTGGTGGTGTTGTTGTTGTTGTTGGTGGTGGTGGTGGTATTGTTGTTGTCGTCGTCGTCGTCGTCGTCGTCGTTGTTGTTGTTGTTGGTGGTGGTGTTGGTGGTGGTGGTATTGTTGTTGTTGGTGGTGGTGTTGTTGTCGTTGTTGTTGTCGTCGTTGTTGTTGTTGTTGTTGTTGTTATTGTTGTTGTTGAGTGAATCTGACTTTTGCGTAGAGCCTACAACCATCTTGCTTTTAAGATTGTCTAGTCTTCATGAATTCCTTATCGTTGCTATTTATTAAACCTGCAAGATTGCATATTTTTATCCTTAAAGACATGGCGTGTTATGCCGCGTTCTTTCATGATTCTAAAATCCTAAAGGTTTTGCACGAAAAATAAAGAATCAAAACGGAAAATGATTTTTATACTGTTCTTTGAATACAATGTTTTGTATTATTTAAAAAATTTCGAGAGCAGGTTCATAAAAAAGCACGCACTTTGACACTTTAATAAACGCAAGAGTTGGCGCACTAATACAATTTATTTTAGTAGAATGTTGATATTCTTTTGGTACAGATGCAGCAAACTGCCCATCCCGTGCTTGAGGAAGCAAACTGGTGAACATCTCGCACTTTGATAAGAGATCTAGCTCTCTTCATTCTCGATTCTCTCTAGATCGGTGATGTAATTCGGCGAAAAAACAAATGATAGTTTTAACTTTGCTACTCAATAACATCTAAATGTGATAAAATCAGAGGCTTTAAAAAATGTAAAAGACTATAATTTATAATAGTAGTATGTAGACATTCTATTGGTACACTTCTATCTCATATCTGCAGGCACCTTCCCACCCCCCGCTGGAGGGCATAAAGGAGGAGCCTCCACTCTTTTCAATTGTAAGTTGTGTTTTGTCTTTTTCTCCTGAATCTCTCTCTCTCTCTCTGTCTGTCTGTCTGTCTGTCTCTCTCTCTCTCTCTCTCTCTCTCTCTCTCTCTCTCTCTCTATGATGATGCTGATGATGACAATTTTGAAAATTATTTTTAACACATTCCACTATCAACAAACAATACGATGTTTATATTTTCACATTCATCCTGACTTTAAACTTATTAAAGAGAACTCCAAAGTGTGACGTCTACTCACACCCTGCGTTTCATCTCGTTACGATCTAGATTATAATTCTTGTTCATTTACTCGCCTTTACAATCACATCTAAGTATTCCCCATGCACACAGAGAAGCAAGGTCCAACAGTTGCATACGAGTGGGGGAAGATTTTGCGAAGACGGAAAATAATGATAGTTACAGATGCTCATTCCAAAGATTTGCGGTTCCGCACCCAACACAGTATTGTTAGGCACGGACGCAGGGGTCAGAAACGACCAGGGGACAACGAATCCCGATGAGTGGGTCAGCGGTTGTAAAGCGGAGGATCACGTGAAATGTTGCATTTGCGGATTTACAGCTGAATAATCGCCGGTCACGTGTGAAGCAATCGATGCGTGTGGACGACAAGGATACAAAAAAAAGACGAGACGGAATACTGAAGTGTGATCTTTGTTTTACTACAGCAAGATGATGAAGATATAGAATTGAATTAGTGCGTCACCCGTTCCATATATTTATGGGTCAAATTCCGCGAACCTGACTTGAATTCCCTTGTAAATAAAACATGTAAACGTTCATCAAATGCCATAAAGATATAATCTGTTGTTGTCAGCGACAGTAAAACAAAAATAAAATAACAGATCCATATGTGAGTAAGCATAAAATCACAAGAAAGAAAAAACGGAGGAAAAAGGATGAGGAGACATGTCGGCTGAATTGATTCTCCTGACGAAGTTCAGTTGCCACCATCGAAACGTAGATAGACGCTGACAATCAGTCATTGTTAACATTGTCAAATGGTGAACGCGAATCTGAGCCACATTAATCTCAGTAATCATTCTATTGTCAAGTGACTTAACTGAAAAAGAAGAAAAAACATGCTAAAACACACACACATGCACACACACGCGCGCGCACACACACACACACACACAAAGGACATACACACAGACAAAATAAAATATATTTAGGGTGCATTATAATAATAATAACAAAGAGACTCGACGTTGTTCGGGATGAATGGTAGACACTATTATGCCCGTTTTCACTAGGTTGATAAGAACATACTATTTTCTAATTTTTATCCCCGCTGTCCCCCCCCCCCCAACAGACACCAAATATAGACAAGAAAAAATTAAATTTTTTGGAAACCCTCCACTGCCACTGGAACCGAACAGCGCTGATTCAAGTGCGACCTTGTTAAGAACTGTGCCACCTCTGTTTCAGCATTATATGCTTTCAAGACGGAACGGTGGCAACTTACCCCAACTCCCATGACGCAATTTAAATAACAAAAAGGTTGATATGCCGTAATAAATACAAATCAAACATAAAAACCTAACGAGAGAGATTTTGAAGTTACGCCCGAGGAGATCATGCCTCGAACTTCACTCACGGCGCCTCTAAATATTCATCAAATAGAATGATGTCCGTCTTTAGAACTGCGGTCGTGCAGTCCTCGAGGTCATGATCAGAGAAATGCCAACGTTAACATCATAAACAACGCATTCATGCCTACCGCAATGAACCCCGACGACCCTTAAAAATAATTATTTGCTACCCATATATTCCCGGATACCACGCTTCAGTCAATACCCGTTGACTTTCGCCTTCCTTGTTCGTCTTCGTGCATTATTAAATGTCTGCAGAAAATCCCCCGCAGAAAATGTTACATTTGTCCTCCAACCCCACTTACCCCCAGCCTTCCAAATGTAACCCCTCTTTCAATCACTATCCACGTGCCCTGAAAATGATAGAATATTAATGGGACGAGAGAAGGAGAAATTTTTAGGAAGCCATATTGGATGTCCAGGTGACCAGGCTGGGTAACTTTGTTAGCCAGCTAGGCATTGGCTCGACGTAGGGTTGGATTGCGCTTGCGAGTCAGTTGGTCGGCGTCCTTTGATGAGGTTAGGTGGATGGCGTACTAAAGAGAGTTGAGGGTATTAGAGAGAGAGAGAGAGAGAGAGAGAGAGAGAGAGAGAGGGAGAGAGAAGTGTGTGTGAGAGAGAGGGAGACAAATACAAAGAAAGAGAGGGAATGAATAAATAGTATGATATAATAAAGTGGACAGAAAGAGAACCAGAGGATAAAAAAAAAAGAAATAAAAAGGTAACCACTCCATCCTAACCATACTACGGATACTATACAAGAGCATTGTGAAATGAGCATTCCGGTCGTAAAATACGCTTAAATATTATATTTTCATTAATGCAGACTTCGTAGTTATTATTATATTATATTGGATTCAATATATAGTAATCATTTAAAAAGTATTAAAAAAAATGACTCGCCCCCCCACCACCACCACCGAAAATCGAAACCAAAACGTTTAGATTACGATTTACTTTTTCCTTTGATCTTAATGCCTGACGTATGATGACATGTTTGATGCAAGGCCAAAAAGTTAAAACATGAACCAATAGCTACTACGTTACGCATGTATATTCGTAATGCCGTCGTTCGATCTTCACCTGGCAAATTTAATTTTTTTAAATTTTAATGCTTTAGACCGATTTTTGCTGGCTAAAACCCAAATATAAAGTTTCGCATGGGTTTGAATACCCTATATATTAAGTTTCATGTCTGTAGATCAAAAACTGAGAAAGGAGCTTGGCAGCCAACATTTATTAAACGCATACATAAATCCATATATATAGAAAGAGGTTTTCGTTTACTATAACCTTTTTACGCAAATATTATGCAAGTGTAAATCATGAAAAATATCTGCATGAATATAATTACACGTCATAGTTAACTAAAGATGATCATCGCATGAGAAACGAAAACAAACTAATAGGGAGTTTATTAAAAGGAATGTTTAAAAGAATATGCAAATTAGCTTAATCTCTTCTAGATGAATGCAATTCCACAACTTATATATAACAAAGTTTTATTTTGTTTTATTTTTAAATAGATAGAAAAAATATGTTTTTAATATGAATGGCAATACACTAAAAAGCACACATCTATAAGAGTATAGAAGATAGAAACTTAACTTCTAATAATATAGTTAACTGAGTTAATTTTTAAAAATAGTAATAATATAGTTTCGTCAATTACCAGATCTCTAATCAAAATAGGAGAGAGAGTCAGAATTAATTATCTGCCCTTTGCTGTAGATTCTTATCAAAATATCAGTTAACATCATATTTGAGAAAATTTTGAACGATTTTCTTTTGTGACACCAAAATATTTCTCATATCATCAAAATGAATCTTAATTGAATTATTATTATATTCAAGAGGACCCTCGACAAAAATTTTATACATTAGACTTGCAAACAATCATGTCATAGTCAACCGAGAAGCCTAATAGTTCCATGAAATAAAACTTTACTTATTGAATTTTCGTTTAGTTTTAGGCACAGATAGAGAGTAATGGAAATCGTTGACAGATGCTGCAGCTAGACGAGTGCTTGTTGTGAATGTTTTGCAGGTGTGGAACTAAATAGAAGCTCAGTCGAGCATCTGTCATGAAAATAATCATAGAGCTGAAATAGACTCGCCAAGTGTCTTCTGCGAGAAAGAGGAAGTACCGTAGAAACCCAGGATATGGCATTAAAAATTAGTAACAAAGTACAGTATATAATACATATGTATATGAACAAATACCATTATAAATAACACCGTAAGGCAGAGCAAATGCCATAACTAGGAGCCGGAAAAACATCGTATTTTACATCGCAACCTTAAACAATCGCATCCTAAGGCAACCATATTCCAGGGATCTATTGTATATCTGCAATAATATAGTGAACTGACCAGTAAAGTATGACAATACTATACGTCCGGCATCAGACAGGCAAACACCAAATCCCCTATTCAAAATAGATATAGATGGGGTCAGAATTAATTATCTACCCTTTAAGTTACATTTTAATCCGAATGTCAGTTAAAACCATCTTTGAGAAAATTTTGAACCTTTTTCTTTCGTATCGTAACTTCCACGGCAAGTGCTCGTCTGAGCTGCAGTCTCTGGCCCACCCTTGCTAATCTTTCTCGAAAAACACCTGTCTAGCTGAAACCACTGTTAATAACTTTCTCCACTCTTTAACTGTGCCTAAATCAAAACGTAGATTCCATGATCAATGCTTCTTTCTTAAAACTGCACGCCTGTCGAACTCTCTTCCGTTTGACTGCTTCCCAGCTGACTACAACTTGGTTGTCTTCAAGTCCAATATAAACAAATTCTTGATGAACCGCCCCCTTAAGTAATCCAATCTACCAAATTTCTATCCATAACGACTACTACGATATTATACCATTGATTAATGTACACTCAATAACCCTTATCCTAGAGTGGCCTCAGGGCCTTGATAAGTGATGACTCCCATATAAAATAAATAAATAAATAAATAAAAAATACTTCTCATATAAAAATGAATATTAATTTAATGAACTACTGAGATTATCGTACATTCTCAAAATTTTAATTTCGATAGTTTTTTTCAAGGGTCATGGAGGTCAACATTTTCATTTTCGCGTTTTAGTCTTTAAAGGAGATTAATCATTTCTGCATTTGTCAGTTGAAATCGATTTTTTTTTATTATTAAGCACTTTATTTTTGTTCACGTACTTGTTTTTGTGAATTTGTCTAGAGTTGAAATCATTTTAATATTTTGATTCATGTGTTTTATATTAGATGTCTAGAACACGTGTATCTTACATATAAATACACAAATAAATATGCAGGGTTATTCAAAATGGATAAAATACGACAATATGGAATTAAAATGGAGGCGGAAAACCTAGTGTCTTATGCGGGCTTTCTCAAGAGGGATGGTCAATGACGCCAGGGCCGAATGTTTAGGGCTACACATATTAACAAGGGGGAGTCTTTATGTAAAGTAAACATTTATATACATACTACCAGTTCAGCCCGGCTTTGCTCGGGCCCTATGTACTGTTCATAAATTTATGGGCATTTGTATGTATATATATATATATATATATATATATATATATATATATATATATATATTTAAAAGTTTGACTCATATCAAGGTAACCTACATCTAAAATTTCAAGTGTTTTGATCCAAAATTGGCGGAGAGGTTTAGTAAAGTCTGCAAAGGTCAACTCTTTCAACTTTGACCTCTTGGCAGCCAAATTTTCGCCCAAACACTGATAAAAAAAACTTACTACATATCTGAATACCCTTTATGTAAAATTGCAAAGGTCAAATCTTTTAAACTTTGACCCGTTGATAGCCAAATTCTCGGCCAAAAACACATTAAAAAGATTGTCTTATGTCTGAATACACTTTATGTAAAATTTCAAATGTTTAGATCAAAAATTGGTGAAGTAATTTGGTAGAGACCGCACAGGGCAATTTTATTTTAATTTTTCCCCAATTTTGACACTTAACATTTATTGTTTTCGGTCCAAATTAAATTAAAACGTTTGATCCATGTCCAAGTAACCTACATCTAAATTTCAAGTGTTTAGACACAAAATTGGCGGAGAAGTTTGGTAGTGTTTCAAAGGTCAAATCGTCGTACTTTGATCCCATGACAGCAAAATTTTTGTCGGAAAACCGATTAAAAAGTATTTCTCATATCTCAAGACCCTTATGTCAAATTTCGAGTCTGTAGACTGAAAATTGACAGAGTAGTTGTGTAGGGAAATGTACACACACAGACACACACTACACACACGCAAAAAATTTCACTTTTACAGATATATAGATATACAGTTTATGATGGCGTAATATATATATATATATATATATATATATATATATATATATATATATATATATATATATATATATATACAAGAAATTAAGGATGGAATATTTAGGTTTATCCTGTATCTAAATTGTTTTCGTTAATAATGATTTTCGATAGTGAGAAATATTGAAGAAGCCTTTTCTTTGCTTAATTGTATTAGTAGATTGGGAAATGCGAGCAGATTCAATTAAACGATGTGTTGATTTATTGTTTTAGTAGAGTCAAAATGGTGATCATTCTCCATAATGTGACAGAAAATAGCATTAAGTTTAGTATTTTCTTTCACATCTCTTTTGTGTTCATACAAACTCTTATAAAGATCGCGTTGCATTTCTCCTATGTATATTTTGCCGCAATCAATGCAAGGCATGGAGTATACTCCGGCTTTGATTTTAGTGATCTTAGATAAAGATTTCCGAGTTAGACAGACGAAACGTCGAGCCTTTAGTTCTCTACGACTCCATTTTAATTTCATATATATGTGTGTATGTGTGTTGGTGTGTATGAGTGCGTGTGTGGGTGTGGGTGTGCCCGTGTGTGTAGTATTTACTTCAATAGTGCTAAATATTTAGGTTGGTTGTTTTTGTTTTACGGCATATCAACCCTTTTCAGGTTATTTAATGCCGAATCCAGTGATTTTGAAAAAAAAAAAGTTTTTCGTAGAATATATTTGTTTTTTTTTTCTTTCAAGTCGGTTTCTATTTAACCCATAGTTGGGGCCCTAACATGTACTACCACTCAAAGTTGACCTAGAAGCAATGGCAATTAAAGGATAGCTCCACACTACCCAAAGCCTGCAAGCTCGGGTCTCACCATCAGATATAGTTTAAGGTCATATCCAGGACCTCAATGGTGTTAAATATGTAAGTAGAGCGAGATAGTAAGTTATATATATATATATATATATATATATATATATATATATATATATATATATATATCGATTCCCGTGGGTCTTCTTGGTAAGTTTTACCTATATTTCTCGTTGTGTTCATAAAATACTGCCAGAGGGCTTAATTAGGAGTGATTTAAAATAAGTTTAGTTTATGTAGGGAGTCTTTTTTTGTTTGCAATTTGCTAAAGAACTCTAAGCGAAACATTCCTTATTAACACTTGGAATTTATTGATGAGTTTATTCGGTGCATTTGTTTTATGCTGGGAACGTTTTTTTTATTTTTAATTATTCATCACGCAAACAGATGTTTTTTTTTTAATAGAAATGCTGAAATAATTTAAATTGCAACCAACTAATAAATAAACAAACCACTAAAATGCCAGTATCTTGAAAGACATCTTCATTCCATCTTTCTAAAGCAACTAATATGGTATAAACAACCACACAAAAAGTTTTTTGTGCAAAAAAAAAAAAGTTGTATATTAGTGACGTGAACAGCGATTAAGTTAGCTAGTGTAACATCACGTGGTTTCCACTTGACAACGATCGCTGACCCCCAACGTTGTACATCGTGGATTTGTTGTCCGTTGTCTTTTTTTCTGAGCGTATTGTAGTCTCTCACATTAGCGGCTGTGGAGGGACGCGCATGGATTCACACTAATAAAAAAAAAACAAATTAAAAACAAAACCCACACTTTGACACATTCTAGAACTTGAATGCCTACTGAGGAGAACTTGAATGCCCACTAGATACTTTCCTCCAGTGTCTAAGGTCTCTCTGTACAGGGGTTTGTCAGAACAACCTGACATGATGATACTTTTTCCATAGAAGTAAACCCTGACCAAATATTCAAAATCAAATAGCATTCGCTGCCAAATTAAGATCTCCTCACTATGGCTAACCCACGTTAGCTTTTATGAGGAACGGTGCACCTTCTCCAAGTGAGGTTACCTCAAGTAACAGCACGAAGCTGGATACTCCACAGACTAGATAAATTCTTGTCCTGGAATCCAATAGGACCAAGAGACCAACATGAAAGATATACTACAACGTATAAAAATGGTTAATTGGGGAGCGGACAATTTATGTTCTCAGTTTCTTTACTAACTCAGTGTTTGAGAGATAAAGAACTTAAATGGAGCATTCGAATATCTATGTATCTCATATAGATTTCAAGTGTTAGCCCCAGGTTGTGGGCCCCTTGATTTCTGAGAAGTTCGACTGAAGTAAAATGAAACAAATACCAGTTGCATTCGCTAAGATTCACAACAATGCTAGTCAGTTTGTGTCAGCTCATCTTAATCTCCTAAAGCTCTTTTGATCTGGTCCAAGCCACGACCTGCATATCTAGTATATAAGGGGGTGAATCATGGATATGCCGAATATCTGGGAGAGGGGGGGTCAAACTAATGTAGGTGAATTTGAACTGTACTGGGATCTTAAAAGAAATTTGGAATGATAAAGAATAGGACATATGAGGGAAAAGGCGATACTAAAATATGGGGAGAATGGTGATGATATGAAGGACAGAAACAGAAACAAAGGAAAAAAACCTGAAAAAAGAGGTCGAAGACGTAACCAATAAGCAAAAGGAATAGATACAAAAATGGCTGGTCGATAACTCTAAATACCGAGGTATAAAAAATATATAACACTTCCCCAATTGATATCTTTTCCTTATTACATCGGCAAATAAATCTATATATACCAATATATGATTTGTCTTGTCTATAGTCTTATTATATTGGTGCAAAAATAATGTCCTTCTTTTATCAGATATGTACGCGTGAAAAAAACGATCTTATTTTTTCACCAACATTTATTTATTTAAATGAAGTTGCAGTGCGCACTATGTTGGGCGAACATCACAAAGATTAGATTTTCGTTTGAAACAGCATGTGCCTTCGAAAATTCGTTATGCAAATTTCTCGCCGTCGGATGTTTTGAATAATACGTATGGTTCTGCGATTTGCGACCACCTTATAAATAACCATGCGTGTGCCACGAATTTCAGTGTCGACATGTTCACTATTTTGAGCAGGTCACACTCTCCATATCATTTAAAAATTCTAGAGACTATTTATATTAAGTCGATGAGACCTTCTCTTTGCAAGCAAAAAGAAAATCTTTTCGGACTTAATTTGGTCTCTATGTAATTTTGTTTCCCCTGTTTATTTTTGATTTTTTTTTACCCTTTCCCTTGCCATATTCATGACTTTATTTTTTTTTTAATCGTATTGTCCTCGATTTGGCTCTGTTGAGCAAGGATCGAAACCGGGTTAGCTGGCCTTTATTTTCATTTTTTAATTTTTAAATAATCATTATGTATATTGGTCTATATGTAGCCATGACTATATATATATATATATATATATATATATATATATATATATTTGAAAATCTTTCGAGGGGTACAGAATTTAATGATGGCTACATATAGACCAATATACATAATGATTATTTAAAAATTAAAAAATGAAAATAAAGGCCAGCTAACCCGGTTTCGATCCTTGCTCAACAGAGCCAAATCGAGGACAATACGATTAAAAAAAAAATAAAGTCATGAATATTGCAAGGGAAAGGAGAAAAAAAATATCAAAAATAAACAGGGGAAACAAAATTACATAGAGACCAAATTAAGTCCGAGAAGATTTTCTTTTTGCTTGCAAAGAGAAGGTCTCATCGACTTAATATAAATAGTCTCTAGAATTTTTAAATGATATGGAGCGTGAGACCTGCTCAAAATAGTGAACATGTCGACACTGAAATTCGTGGCACACGAATATATATATATATATATATATATATATATATATATATTGGACCCAATATATAGTAATGCTTTTAAAAGTTAAAAAAAGAAAATGACTCGTGCGTCACCATCGAGAACCGAAACCCAAATGTTTAGCTTACGATTTACTTAATCCTTTGACGTTAATGCTGAGTTATCAAGACGTATTTGCCGCAAGGTTAAAAATGAAAATATGAACCAATAGTTATTACGTTACGCATTCATATTTCTGATGCTGCTTTCGACTTTCATCTGATAAATTCCCTTTTTTTTTAATTTCATAGTTTTGCACCGATTTTCTCCGGCTAAGACCCAAATATAAAGTTTCACATGGGTTCGACTACCCTATATATGAAGTTTCATGTCACAAACTGACAGTGGAGTTTAGTATGCAAAATGTTTTAAACAAATATATATACGCATACATAAATATATATAGAAAGAGGTTTGTACTTACTATAAGCTTTTTACGCAAATATTACGCAATTATAAATTATGTAGAATATCTGCATGAATATAATTACACGTAATAGTTAACTAAAGATGATCGTCCCATAAGAAAACCGAAAAAAAACTGATAGGAAATTAAATAAAATTAATGTTTATAACAATATGCAAGTTAGATAAAACTTTTGCACATAAAAGCAATTTCAAGACCCATGTATCAGAAAGTTAATGTATTTTCTTTTTAAATAAATAATAAAAAAAGGCTTACCTTTTTTCATTCTTGGTGTTCGGCCGGGATTAGGTTATGGTATCTATTATGATGGGTCGAATAGTCCTTGGTCAATGAAGAGGGACACTCTATACTGAGACTATTATTCTTTTTTGGTTCTTATCAGAGTGCCCCTTTTATGAGGAGCTTGTTTTCCCCCACATGAAAAACGACCTTGTGTCACCATTTGCTTTCGTGGGGAAATAAATAAATGCCAATAGAAAAATGGTTTTTAATATGATTATCAATACAAAGAAAAAACAATTATAAGAGTCTATGTAGGATGTTATCAATTTTACCCAACTGAAAAAAAAAAGGATAAATAGTTAACCAATTTTAACCAATGGAAAAAATCTTTATAAATTGTTCTAATATCAGTGAGATTAATTTATCCCTGAAGATGAATCCTGAAGAATTCGAAATACTCGAACTTTCCATATGGTGATTGCATCAGCCAGTTCCCAGAAGTGAAGATTGTTATTCGGAAGTTGGATAGGATCGAAAACAGATTTAATAGACAAAAAACGTCTATTTTATTTAATGAAATATGCCATATATATGTGTGTGTGTGTATATATATAGTTTTTAAAATATAATTATCCACTGACACGTGTTTCGTCGTCCACGACTCATCAGAGTGGCTGAATCTGTCAGTGAATAATTATATTTTAAAAACAATATATATGCCGCTCCCCATTAAAGAGGGTACCAGATTGGTCAATGGGAAAATTATTACCAACAAGCATTTAGGTAAAAATGCACTTTCGTATAAATACTTGAATTCATTCAAGAAAGTATCGCTAACAAAAACAAATAAACACACACACACACACACACACACACACACACACACACACACACACACACACACACACACACACACATATATATATATATATATATATATATATATATATATATATATATATATATATATATATATATATATTCCATTGTTTAAATGTGTACCGAGTTGTAAAATACCCAGCAACCAGACTTGCCTCATAAGAAACATTGATTCTAATTCGCTGTCATTATTGTCACCAAAAATAGATTTCTTTTGAAAATAAAGCATCGCGTTGCTTTATTCTATGGCAGAGACGAAGGAAAGGTGTGTAGGAGTATCAAGATAATCGGGTAGAAGAAAGAGGGAAGAAGCGAAAGAATGAAATGGGTACAATATAAACTGACGTTGAAATGAATAGAATTGAAAAAAAAAAAGGAAGAACGAGAATAAATTCAAGGCTTTGGGAATTTGAATTGTTGGATGCGTGTCATGTTTTTTCAACGAAAGATGCGTTAACAGTGGAACTGGCTTGTTTTCTACCGTTTGTATTTCTTTTTGCGAAGCTTACGATTGAGAAAATGACAATGGCATTGGAAAACAAATAGATGCATTGTTAAATAATGTTAGTTTTACATTATGCAAGAGGGATTTTCTAATGAGAATTTGCAGAAAGAAACGAGGTTTGTACACAACATATGTATACATATATGTCTGAAAAGTTTGATATCATTTTTATTATTTATAAGCAGGGGAGCCCGGCATTGCCCGGTCGAAAAATATATTTTAATTTATGCAGATTGCATATTTATTATTACAGAGCCAATTCTCTGTTGAATATTATATTGTACCTAATATATATATTACTGATTTCAATAGTTAAAAAAATGGCAAGGGTGCCATCAGGTAGAATCGAAACCAAAATATTTTCTCCTCCAGCCGCGTTCCATATCATTTGAGCTATCGCCAGATAGATGAAAAAGATTTAAAATTAAATTACTACAATCTATGAATGAATTTGTGCATGCGCAAAAGTAATAGACATATGTCGACAAGTTGAAATGAACATTTTGCCTTTTAAATTGCCGTCACATTTCTGTACGCCTTATTAGTCAATCCAAATCAAGAATTTATTCGTTATAAAACATTCTTGGTATATGATTACTATTTCCTGTTAATTTCAATGATATGTGACCAGTAGTTTAAAAGTGTATCAAGTAAATCTTTTCAGATACACATAGACACATACATATACTTTTTTATTTGTATAGATTCTTCTTCTTCTTCTTCTTCTTCTTCTTCTTCTTCTCCTCCTTCTTTTCCTTCTTCTTCTTCTTCTTCTTCTTCTTCTTCTTCTTCTTCTTCTTCTTCTTATTATTATTATTGGTAATACTAGCAGGACCCATTAACCGGCGATGCCCGGTGGTAGTATGCCCCATCACCCCCGCGTAAAAATTAAAGTATTTTTGTTATTGTTGGTGTTGTAGACTAATCAACAACTTCCTCACGTTAAGAATGGCTTTCAAAATGGACACCAGTAACCTCCCTATGCTAAGAACGGCTTCGGAATAAACACTTACTTTTGTAACTGGGGGAGTGATTGGTCATTTTAAGACTTTTTAAGTCGTTAACAGGCAAAATTTATGGCATGTTGACTTAGAATAAGTGTTTTTCGCCAAATAGTTAAATATAGTAAAATTTGTGTTTACTTTTTGCATTAAATACTAATCCTATGCATGAATGTGCATTGAACGGATTTAATAATATTTAATTCGTTGCACGTTATCATAAGAAAGATCCATACAAAATTTCAGCAGGATCGGTACAGTACTTTCTTAGAAAATTTCTAGAGTAACTGTGATATTATGGTGCCTAAATTGTATTAATCTCGATGCATCAAACAAATAACATAACATTTAATTCGCCGATTCTTATCATTATAAAAGTCCACATAAAATTGCATCCAGAACGGCCCAGTAGTTTCATAATAAACTTAAGGAATACATGTGCTATTGTAGTGAGTAATCCCAATTGAACTCTGACTCTGCATTGAACGGTTACGAGAATACTTAGTTCGCTGCACCTTATCATAAAGATGGTTCGTGCAAAAGTATATCAGCTCAGTAGTTTCAGAACGAACAGACGAACAAACAGACTTAGAATATTATAAATATAATATAGATTATTATCAAAAAAAGGGAAAGAAGAAAGAGGAAGATTAGAAAAATATAAGTAGGTATAAACATAAATAAGTACAGACTGAACTTTCTACGTGGAAAAATAGGGATGTAGGAAAAACACTAGAGAAAAAATAATTTTGCAAGAGGATTACTGTTTGTGTCATGATGTCATGTAATTTTACAATGTCTAATATTGATTCAAAGTCAAAGAAAAATTATCTCATTCAAATGGATGACATTAAACAATTTACAAAATTGGAAACTAGACAAAATATTCGTATTATTTGGATTCATCGAACTACTGTTTTCATCATGAGTGTGATTTTCACAATATTTCGGTCGATGTAACCCCCGACCTTTTACAGGTGTTTGAACTGATTCAGCTGTGAAATGGAGCCTGTTGAATTTCAAGCAGTAATCCAGTTTTTGTATTTGAAAGGACGCACACCACAGGAGACTTTTGATGAAATGAAAGAAACTTATGGTGGCAATGCCCCATCATATGACCTTGTAAAACGCTGGCATCGTGAATTCAAACATGGCCGGAAGTCTGTGGAAACATCTCGCAGACCTGGTCGCCCCCTTTTGCCATTGATGAGGCATTTTTCTGTCAAGTTGAGGCTGCCATTTTGGAAGATCGGCGCATTACTATTCGCCAAATAGCCCAAGATGTCAAGGTTAGTACAGGGTCTGTGGAAACTATCATTCATGACCATTTGCATATGCATAAGGTGTCTGTCAGATGGATTCCCAGGTTACTCACATTATTCCAGAAGCGAGAACGCGTCGAGAGCTCGAGGATGAATTTGGAGATGTGCCAAGAAGATGAGTCAAAGTTTTTCAAAAGACTGATTACACAGGATGAAACCTGGTTCTGTCACTATGATCCAGAGACCAAAGCCCAGTCAATGCAGTGGAAGCACTTGGACTCACCACCCTCAAAGAAGGCAAGGGTGCAGCCCACGCTGGCAAGGTCATGCTCACAGTCTTCTGGGACCAGGACGGTGTAGTGATGACAGATTTCCTGGCAATGGGTACCACAATTACAGGAGCCTATTATGCTTCACTTTTGAGGAAATTAAGGGAAGCTATCAAAATCAAGAGGCGATGCAAGATCAGCAAAGGTACCCTCCTCCTGCAGAACAACGCTCCGGTCCACAACTCGCATGTCGCACGGGTGTGTGGTTATGAAATATCCCCATCCTCCCTACTCTCCTTACCTTGCACCCTCTGACTTTCACATCTTCCCAGCCATGAAGTTGCTTTTGAAAGGAAAGCATTTCCCAGATGATGCAGCTTTGATTTCTGAAGTCACGTCGTGGTTGGAGGACCAACCTGGGGTGTTCTACAAAACCGGTCTCCAGAGCTGCATCAAACAATGGGAGAAATGCATAACTATGGGTGGTTCCTATGTAGAGAAAGACTAATAACTGTGCCAAGTTTCGTTGCTCTACTACTATGGCAAGCGGGACAGGGACATTACTTATTGCACACCCCTCGTACGTTGGTGTTGTTTTTTGCCTGTCATGCAATATCCTGCTCTGAAGAACAACTGAAAACGAAATATTTCTATAACTGATTAGTATTTATCGATTTTTCCATCTCCAATATGCATGAAAGGTTATAACGGACGTACGCACAGCGTATTGCTATATATTATGTTGGTTAATAAAACATCTTACCAATACATTCTTCATATTTTACTGATTCACGCAGTCCTGTTATATTTTAGACCGAGCCATTCGTATTTTATGAGCTCTCTAGGTGTGTGCGCATGCGTCACAATAATGCTAACACACCGTTTGACATTAGCACTCGTTTGACTGCGTTGTACCCCCTGCGTATTAATAATTTAGAGATCTATTCAACAAATAGTCCCTATCGATTGGAACATTTCCTTTTATTTTATCTTTATTCAAAATTCCATTGAGATCGAATGAATGAAATGAATATTAATTCAATTTAAAGCAGGAATAAAAGGTTAAGCGCGCGCAAGCGCGAGCGAGCGAGCGAGCGAGCGAGCGAGAGAGAGAGAGAGAGAGAGAGAGAGAGAGAGAGAGAGAGAGAAGAGAGAAGAGAAAGAGAAAGAGAAATGATGTAAATGATTTGCCTCTCACGTCTATCCTAAACAGAATCCTTAGTTATTTGAAGTTAAAAAGAAAACTCACTTGTAGATGAACTGAACTTGATGCCGGTATGTGTGATCCTTTATAAATAATCAATTATAAAACTCAGATTGTCTTGCTTGTGCGTTGAACTCATGTATCTGGTTTCGGTTTGGGACTTCTGGTTTACGACTTCCGGTTTCAATAAAAACAAAGACATCAGAGCTTTTTTTTAATCGACAATTTACGAGATAGTTTTATTATTAATTAATTAATTTTATACATTTAATTTTTCTTCAGTGCTAAAATCGAGAATAATTATTTTTTAAATGTAGTTTCCGTTACAAATAACGAAAAATAGTGTTTTACTTTTTTTTCATTTAAAATAATAAAATACACAAATAATGTTTTCATAATTTGCCGGTGATTGTTAAAACCAAAATACTAAGTAAATGTTATATTTATGTATTACACAAAATAAAATAGATTAAAAAAAAAAATCATAGGTTGAATTGTGCGACCACAGGTGTATTATTATTTTTTTCGCATTTGTAGTATTTTTTTAAATATGCAAATACAAAAAAAACTACGAATGGATTTTGCTTTTTTTAAATCGACATTTAACGTATTTTATTTTTATTTTTTATTGTAAGTTGGAACAAAAATGAACAAATTAGTAATAACATCTAAACAATATAATATAAATGTGGGAGTACCTCAGGGGTCTATCCTTGGACCTTTATTATTCCTGATATTCATAAATGACCTCCCTGATAAAATTGTTTCGGAGATGGGTATATTTGCGGATGGCACCACTCTCTATAACAGGCATGAGGGGAAACATATGAACACACATCTAAGGAAATGGCAGAAACACTAGAAGATGACCTCCAAACTGTAGTGGAATGGGGACAAAAATGGATGGTCACATTCAATGCTGCCAAGACTAAGCTTGTTTCCTTCAATAACTACAAGAAACCTTCTCTATCACCAATAGCAATGGCCAAGAACACATACTTCTTTTAAACTCCTCGACCTAACGTTTACAGGTAATATAAACTGTAATAGATACATTGAGAGTATTGCCAAGGCTGCTGCAAAAAAGGTGGGCTCTTTCTACTTTGCTAGAAAATTACTTACGCCTGAAAGTATCCTGTACCTCTATAAGGCCACCATTCGCCCATGTATAGAGTACTGTTGTCACATTTGGGCTGGTGCATCTGCTGCCTGTCTCTCAATCCTGGACAGGATTCACAAGAGAGTCGCCAACCTGATAGGTCCTGAACTGTCATCTAGGTTTCAACCTCTGTCTCATCGACGAAATGTTGCATCGCTCTGCCTGTTCTACAAGTACTTAAATGGTGAGTGCTCCGACAAACTGCAAGCACTTGTGCCTCCTCGACGTAACTACCCCTGACAAACCCGACAAGCAACTAAGTCCCACCCCTTTACAGTAGAGATCCCTAGGTGTAAGAAAGCCTTTTACTACAATAGCTTCTTCTCTAGAACTGTAAGTCTTTGGAATTCCTTTCCGGGACTCTGCTTTCCCAACTGTACTGATATGCAGAAGTTCAAGTGTAATGTGAACACACATCTTGCTACTCATCTCCCTTCATAATGCCCCCGCAAATTATGTCCTCGATAATAACCCCCTACTTCAAAGTAGCACTGTGCCTTGTTTGGGGTGAAAATTGAATAATAAAAAAAAGATCTAACGTTTTTTTTTTTAGACTGAAGATAATTAAAATCAACATGTACGGTTTCAGGGTTCATTGCAAGTTGGAATTGTTTTGAAACGAAAAACAAAACAAAAAAAAAACAAATGTTTTTCTAATGTAAAAAACTACCTGCTCAATTTAGATATTTAAAAAAATATTTTCTTTGCACAAGTAGTGCGTAATTAAAACTAGAACTTGATAAAAACAATTGTACGTTTTTCGCGTCTCAAATTGTTTATTTACGGTTATTTTATTTTAAAGTATTTTTTGTATTAGTGGGACTATTATTCTTATCTTGGTCGTTTTTTCACAATGTTTCAGCCGATGTAACCTCCGATCATCTTCAGGTGTATTTACACTGGATATTATTATTATTTGGAATACTGAAAAAGATAGTTTGTTTACTTGCTTTCCCAACGAACACAGCCGTAAGAAATTTAAAACGCAAATAGTACCAAGTCTTTAAAAAAACGCATTAATAAATCCAGGTCCATTTCGTTTTCTTTTGGGTGGAGATGAGTATTTATAATTATTTCTTATATTATTTGGACTATTAATCTCATCTTGGTTGAATTTTATCTGTACTTTTGCTTTATTTTATTTATTTTTCATTTTTGCATTATTTTATTTGTATTTTGTATTGCAAGTTGGGATCGTTTAAAAAAAACAATGTAAACAAAAAACTACTTGATCCATTTACATATTACAAAATTGTTATTGTTTTACGACTTAACCCAGCATAGTTTAGCTCCTAAAAATAAATAAACATCTACTTTTTTTTTGGTTAATACGTTTCAACCGCCTTTAAAATTAATAAAAAGAAAGAATTTTTTTTAAATATTAAAAAAAATTAATTGTAGAGAAGGGAGATCACTCTCCTATATAAATTTTAAATAAAATGGGCACTCACTTCTTGGCCACGTAGCGGTAACGAGACATGTAATCGTTAGCAATTTTCCAAGTTTGGTGCCGGGGCCATAAGTTCCAAACTTATGTTTAAAATACGTAGAAAAAAAATCAAAGTGTGTGTTGTGGGGCGGGGGCTTTTCAGTTTCTTTTCTTTTTTTTAAGTATTTGCTTTGTCGTCGTCTTTTCTAGTGCGATGTTTTTATTGTTCAACTTTGTATTTTTTGTTTTTGTTGTCAGACACCCATTTCATGTGAATGATTGGCCCTGAAAACAAAGGTAAAAATTAAAGATTTATTAGTTTATCGTAAAAACTGGCCGAGTTAGTTTTTTAAAACCAAATGGAAAATGACTTAAAAGTTGAAAATATTCAACTTCGAAATTTGAAAAATTTACATAGCCAAATCTTATCCAACTTTTAGTATAATATTGAGTAGAACTAACCTGACATAAAACTATAAAAAGCATTGCATTTTTTTGTGTCAATTCTTGCGTGGATCCCTTTAAGAAAGAACAGTTGAAAATAAACCATACACCATCTAGTATTACTTTGCAATTTCTACAACTACGTACCTATTAGACCTGACATAGTGCTAGGGGCAAGAAGGAAACAACTGTAATCTTAGTAAAAGTTACTGTCGCCAATGATGCGGTATTGAACAAAGCTGATAGGGAAGATATAATGAAATACTAAGGTCCTATGTATGACATAAAAAACAACAACACTCTTAAGAATATTTCCAGCATCGGGTGACCCCCCCCAAAAAAAACAAACAAAAAAAACAAAAGCTAAATGGAGGCACTCTAGAACATATGCTGTAGAACGGAGAAAAAAAGGCCAAAGACCTTAGTGTTTTGATGTGATGTTTTGAATATAATAAACTAGCTATGACCTAAGTTTCATTTCATTCGGACAAAACACTAAGAAACGGGGCCTAATTAGAGTTGGGGCCCATTTTTGGGGGTCACCCTGTATAAGAGCAACCGAACTAATGATAAATAATTTAAAAAAACTACTTGGCAAATATATCCGATGAACGAAGCGCAAGAAAGAAAAAAAAATAAACTACACTTAAATAGGTGGTTAGAATCTTAAAACAAACATCTCTTGGTTGGAATGTATGAGATAGTGGGTACGTGTCTGAAATACGGTAGGATGCACCATCTCCAGCTAGAAGAAAATGAAAAGAAAAGTATGACAAACTGTCCGTTTCGATTCCTTGCGTATTTGTATGTTATCTTAGCGGCTGGTTTGTTGTTGAGGAGGGAGGAGATCGAAAGGGACTAGTGGTATGAGAGTGCTTCTGGGTAAAGAAATTCCTGAAAAATTGGAACGTCGAGTACATTTGTTAAAATGGAATGCATTTTAGTATTGTTTAACTTTGAAAAAAAAAAGTTAAACATTAAAAATGAAAATTTAAACCAAGAATAATCCAAAGTCACTTCGGAATGAAAAAAGAAATCATAAAATCGAAAATTAACATTTAATACAATGTACTGCAGGAATGTTCTAGCCAACAACGCGAAAATCGTTTTGTTGAACAATAAAGAAAATATTTCGGATTTTTTTTTTTTAGATGAGTATTGATAATTTATACCACAATAGTACCCCGGGATACGTTGGCCATAGGCTAGTTTTTTTTTCAGGTTACGATGTGGAATACGATGTTTAGTTGCCCTTGGTTACGGTATTTGCCCCGCCTTACAGTGTTATTTATAATGTTGTTTGATTATGTACATGTGTATTATATACTGTTCTGTATTTTGTTACGACTTTTTAATGCCGTATTCCGGAGTTTTACAGCATTTCGATTATAAGGACTACTATTCTCACAACGTTTTGGCTGATGTAAATAGTCAAAAAAATATTCAACGACAGAAAGTAGGAATAATGCATTTCCGCTTAGATTGCCCGTTTTTTCTTTCTTTCTTTCTAAAGAGAGAGAGAGAGAGAGAGAGAGAGAGAGAGAGAGAGAGAGAGAGAGAAGCATAGATCAAAAGGAAAAACGAAGGAAAGAACATAAGTAAAATATATAGAGACGTGTTTAAAAGAAAGAGGCGGATATATAGAGATAAATGGAGTGAATGGAAGAGAAATGGGACAGAGAGAGAGAGAGAGAGAGAGAGAGAGAGGGAAGGGTTGCGGGAAAGAGATGAAGAGAAGGAGAGAGAAAGAGGAAAAAACTTAGACAGACAGAGAGAAAGACAAAGAAAGAGAGAGAGAAAGAGAGAGAGAAAGAGAGAGAGAGAAGGGTTGCGGGAAAGAGATGAAGAGAAGGAGAGAGAAAGAGGAAAAAACTTAGACAGACAGAGAGAAAGACAAAGAAAGAGAGAGAGAAAGAGAGAGAGAAAGAGAGAGAGAGAGAGAGAAGGGTTGCGGGAAAGAGATGAAGAGAAGGAGAGAGAAAGAGGAAAAAAACTTAGACAGACAGAGAGAAAGACAAAGAAAGAGAGAGACAGACAGACAGACAGAAAAACAGATAGAGAGAACGACAACAGTTTCATAAATTACATAAAATTGCCATTAAAAAATATCAACAAACAACCCAAAAGTGAATGATATTTTTAGCTGTTTGTCATGGAACCAGATTTCTTTAAGGATTTCAACGTAAAGGAAATGACAATCTTAATTCAGATGCGTCTATTAATATTGAAGTTAATTATTAAATGGCTTAGTTTTCGAACGAGAAATGCAAAAAAAAAAAAAATAAATAAATAAAAATATCGCGCACAGCCAACAGCCCCCTCCCCCATAATACACACCATTTATTAAAGCACGTTAATTGATAAGAACTCAAAGAATCCCTGACTCGATTCCCGATGGGCAAACGCACTTGAAAATCGTCACAGGAGCTGAATAAGAAAATACCCGCTGTCAAATTAATAGTAAACCTCATTAAAGCATTTAAAAGAAAGGACAAAAAAATTAAATTAATTCCGATAAAGATCTTGAAAACCTTTACGAATAAGTCCAATACTCGACGGGTGCTCAGGAAAAATAGCTTTGTAAGTAAAAAAATATAATTTGTAGTTCATGAAAAATAATGATTAATTGAAAAACACCCCATTTCGCTTCTTGTATTTTGTAAGTAAAATTTTGTTTCCTTTACTATTGATTTTGCTGCGTGCTTTTTACTCAGTTTTATTAGCAAAGTTTTCAAATATCAAGTTGTATTTTTTTGAAGGTTAATTATAAAATGCAAATGTTATTCAAGATGTTTCAGGTTTTAAATTGATTTTTTATCATCAGCAAAGTGCTTCAGCCGATCATTTTTAGGTTCGTTTTACAATTGAATTGACAGAGTTTCAAAATATCAATTTGTAATTCGACGATAGTAATTAGAAATCTGAGACTTTTTGAGGCGTCTCGTTTCATTTGTTTTTGGGTTTTTTTTTTTCAAACAAAATAGTTATATTGGTTTATTATCTGGCCTTTTCTCATATACAGTTTCTGGCAGAATTGGCATGCATGCAACGGCCCTGCTGTTTGAACAGCGTCTGTGACCACAGCTCTCCAAATTGTAGACCCATGGAAATCTCGGGAAAACAAGTAAAACGATAGTTTTTCGTTGCTTTTCGTCTTGATTCGAGGGTATGTATTTCCCGGCATGTATTAAACGAAGTTTCTACGACTACATACAGCGCCTAGCCTTCCCAAATGGTCACCCATCTGGTACTGGCCAGGCTCATCGTTGCTTAACTTCGGAGAATCGGTGTGTGAACGTGATTGTGCCGTATTCAAAAGCTAAGGACATATTAAGTTACTAGACATCTTAATCCGTTAAAAACCGGCAAGAAAGTTATAACATGTTGACTTAGAATAAGTGATTTATGCTGAACCTCTAGAGTGAATGTGGTATTCTGGTGATTTATCCCTATTAATCCCTAGCTGTATATCGGACGGATACGATAATACTAAGTTCACCGCACCTTATCATAACAAAGGTCCATACAATAGTTCCGCTGGATAAACCAGTAGTGTTAGAGGAAAAAAATTGAACGGATAGACATACTAGGAGAAATATGATATAGATTTATTTAAAAGTTTAATTATAAATCGCACATTTATAACGGTTGCCTTTTTTGTATTATTTGAATTATTCACGCAACTATTCGGTAATAATCCAAAATACGCCCATAAAAAAGAATTTTAAAAAATGCAAAACATTTATGGTTTACGTACTCGTGACCGAAAAATAAATCTTACACCAAAAATCATGAAAATTGATCAAGGAGTTTATTTAAAAAAAAAAGAAAAGAAAATTAAATGTTCTGGCTAAACGACGAGCTACGATCTTTGGGTGCCATTGTACACTCAATTTGAAGAGCAAGGAATATAATACCAAATAATTCAATCACATGGGATTTTAGAAAGCCATTCTTAACACGAAAAAGAGGTCCTTGGAAAAACATATCCATCACTGGTTAACCACCGTTAAAACATGCTTTCAGAAATAATTTAAAATCAGCTTAGTACGTCATCGTAGTGCTTACGAATTCCTAGTAATCGTTTAAAAATGATGTGTGTTTTTTCTAAAAGTAAAACTACTCGATTAATTTATGTGACTTTTGGAGTACGATATTTTTGGGGTACGGTATTTGCTACTCTGATCAACTTTTAATAAAGCATATTGCTATGTGGTTACTATTTGGGGTCATCTCTATAGAGAAACTAAGTAGGAAGTTGAGCAGCGAGATGTCTGTCCATATTAAATTCAAATTTCAATATGTCAGTTCAGTAAAAAAAAAAAAACAGGAAACAGAGAGAGAATTTCAAAGTCTAGCAGTTCGAAGGAAGAAACTATTAGAATAGAAATCTTTCTCGTACCTAGAGGTATCTACTGAGATTTGGATGTTTGTCGAGTTAGTCAGAGATATTTACGTCTAGAGGGCACAGGGGCTAGGAGTTCATGAGAGCACATTCCGTTAAAGTACTTGTAAAACAAGAATAGGGATGTATAATTGTGGCGATGAGACGTGAACTTAGGCTTGGTTGATAGTGCATGATCTGTCAGACTGAAACCCCTTTTTTCAGATCCTTTCTTAGAGGAAGAAACTATTGATAGATGAACTTGCCCGAATATGGAAACATTACTTCAGGTATATGCGAATGATGGCTTTGTAGAAATACAACATACTGTCAAGTAAATAGTTTTCTAGCACGGTCATGGGAACCACCCTTCTTTGCAGCAGCCTTGGCAATATTTTCGCTGTATTTGTTCCAATTCATGTTGTCCGTGAATGTTAAGCCGAAGAGTTTGTAATATGATCTCTCAGGTAACGTGTTATTGGTCATGGTTGAGGGTTTCTTTTTTGTAACTGTTAAAGGAAAAAAAAATCTTGGTCCTATTAGCATTAAATGTTACCATCTATTTACAACCCCATCCCAATACAAACTGAAGGTAATTTTCTAAGGTTTCAGATATTGTATTGGATATGCACACGTTTGTTTTTCTCTCATGTCTGTTTCAAAGCGTGGAGTCATCAGAAAATATGCACATGCCGGATGTAATTTTATCATAGAGCTCGTTTATGAAAATCAAGAATAATAGCGGTGCTAGGATCGATGCCTGAGGTACAACTGTATTAATTCCAGGCTGTTCGGGACATACAGCCATCAATGACAACCTAGATTTTTATCTTGTCTAAGAAAGATATGATTATATTAAGCATTCATTCAATAATACCGTATTATTTAATTCTCACAAGAAAAAACTTCATGCCAGATCTTGTGACAGGCTTGCTCTCTGTTACAGCTACATCTATAATATAAATATCACCTGCCTGTTTACTCTACAAAGAATAATTTGAAAGTCTTACAAATCGACATCGACACAAAGGCGGAAGTGGCGAAAGCTTGTACGTGAAAGTTGTGATGCACTAGAGAAAAGAAAACAGGCCCACAGCAATCTGAAGCGAGAGCTTCGCAAAGGTTTTATTGATGGTCTTAACCATGACACACAGAGCTGCAAATGCGACACTTGTGAACGAGTGCTTTTGTCAAAAGCTGGCTTCGCCAAACACCTAAAGTCGCATAAAACTCCTGTTCAAGTCAACTTTGCACCTATTAGTCCGAATCAAACGATCTGTTTAACACGCAGCAAATTTTGCAAGTTTACTGCTGGTTTGAGGAGACGTGATTGTTCATAGGAATACCCTTCAACCTCCACAGGAAGTCAACTCTATGGAAATTGCTTAATTAGTATGTCACATCTGCTTTAAGATGTGCAACTCTGCGGCAGGAGTGCAGAGTCATCTGAGATGGCAGTGACGACAAGATTGGGAGAACTCAATGTGCCGACGATCATCTGGAAAAGTGCAGCAATCATCATGTATGTATGTATGTATGCATGTATGCATGTATGTATGCATGCCTAAAACGTTCGACAGAGTTGACTTATTTTCACGAGATCGGTATCATTTTAAAGCTCGACGTCTCGGACGACAAATATCGAAAAAAAATGGCCAAAAGCATTAGTTCTTTCACCCTCAACTGGACAAGGAGGGGTACATTCTTTTGCGAGCCATTTTTGCAAGTCCCCGTATCGGTTGGATTTACCTTGTCTAATTTAAACGTTCCGAACTTTCGATCGTGCTATGGAGTAGCGGTAAGACGTCAGATTTTCTTTCACTTTCTTTTCCGCCTTTGTGTCATGAGTTAGAGCCTGTCAGCAAACTACCACTTTTGTTTTTTTGATTAACACACATCTCCAAACACCCGATCAACGCCGGGCAGCCAGGCAAGTACATGATAAATATCTTACTTTATATTTGTTTTTTTCATTGGAGTGGTGTTATGAACTAACACATACTATTCTCCTCTTGGTTGTCATTTTCTAAACGTTTCGGCTCACCCACCATCAATTATAAAACACATTCCTAACTCAATCGTAAGAAGACTCAGTAATAACTCAAGCGATGAAAATGCATTTAAAGGTCACCCAATATCCACGAAACAGCCCTAAAAAATAGTGGATACAAAAATATCGATATCAAATATAAGCAACAAAACAGCAACAAGTATAATAAAATTAAAAATAGAAGAAAAAGAACTATAATTTGGTATACGGCCCCATACAATCAAATGTTAAAAACAAAACTTGGCAAGAAAGTTCTAGATCTTATTGAAAAACACTTTCCCGCAACCAACCCCTTACACAAAATCTTCAATAAAATACTTAAAGTTATCCTACAGTTCTTGCGAAAATTTAGAGATGATAATTAAAGCACATAATAACAAAATACTAAATAAAAACAATGTAAACAACAACAAAATAAACATGAAAAAAGTAGACACCATGACAAAAATAAAACTAACACTAGCAGAAATAATAATAATAATAATAATAATAATAATAATAATAATAATAATAATAATAATAATAATAAACCAACCCCGGACAAGAATAACCATACCATAAATAAAAATACAAATAACGAACAAGATAAATGCAACTGTAGACACCGCACACTTTGCCCAGTTCAAAATAAATGTCTAACAAAAAGCGTAGTTTATCAGGAAACAATATTTGCGAAAGAAAACCCGCATAACAAGAAACATTACGCAGGTATGACTTCCTTAGATCTCAAAACCCCATACTATGGCCACAAAAGTACATTCAACAATAAAAAAAAACCACCGTATAAAAACAACACTAGCGAATAAATACTGGGAACTCAAAGAAAGCGGACATTCGCCGGTAGTCGAATGGAAACTAATAAGACAAGCTACCACGTGTAGGCATTTAGAAGACACCTGTAAATTATGCCTTCATGAAAAATTTGCTATCCTATACTTTAAAGAACCCCAAAATCTATTAAACTGTAGAAGAGAAATAGCAAATAACTGTGTTCACAAAATAAAACTTACTCTAGGATAACGATACAAAATAGCTTTAAAACTAACAAAAACAATAGAAAATAAACAAATAAATAAATTAAATAAACATGAATATGCATAAACGATCACACATATATGTATGTATATATATATGTATATATATGTGCATATATGTATGTACACATTTGTATATTTATATATATATAAAAAGGAAAAGATCTGCCTTAAACCACTAATCTAGTTCTAAAACAGATCCTTTGTTCAATAAAATGCATGCCCATTGGCTGATAGGAAGGGGCGCGGTGGATACTAGAAAGCTGATTGGCTAACTAAAATCCTCACCAGAAGAGGGCCATATAAAAACGATAAACAACCACAGAATTCGCGCATAAGCCTGAGGAAGCCTAGAGTGGATGAAACGCCGAATATTCAGTGTAGCTTAATCGCCATATATATTTTATAAATTACTAACTAGCTCTACCTACGTATTGAGCACTTTTTAAATAAATACTTAAAGTTTACGCATAAATCTATACTTTCGCATATTAATTTTATGTCAGTAAATGAATTAGTTATATATATATATATATATATATATATATATATATATATATATATATATATATAGAGAGAGAGAGAGAGAGAGAGAGAGAGTTCGAGTTCATGAAAGGTAATTCCAAGTTCAAAAAGATGCACTTATATATATATATATATATATATATATATATATATATATATATACACATATATATGCACTAACACACACGCATATATATATATATATATATATATATATATATATATATATATATATACTAGCGGGGGGCCTGGCTTTGCCCGGGCGTAAAATACGGTTAAATATGATATTTTTATGTATATATTATATATTGATCGACAAATCAATCATATTTGCGTATTGTATTTTGTAAACTTAATTTTCACAACGATTTATTTTGTCGCGTTTCTTTTTACTTAATTAATTAGCAAAAATTTTAGAAAAGCAATTCATATTTATGAAGATTTGTTATGTTGTATTATTTAATACTTTTCGAATTGTTAATTAATGTTTTATCAGCAAATATCTACAATCGATATTAGCAGTTTCAAAATATTAATTTACAATTCGACAAAACTAATTATCATTCTGACACTTTCGGAAATCTCGGCTCATTCATTTTTTCTTATCAAACAAAACATTTCGGCCGATAAATTCTTCGATCTTCTTCATATACTTTTTATGGCAGACTTAGCAGAGTTAATGGAATGGATTTTTAGTTTTTAGAAGTTTAATAATTGAACTATGTTATTACATATCTTTTGTTTTTGTTGTATTATTTGAATTATAAGCATTCAGGCTCCTTCAGTCTTGGACAGACCAAGGATACCCACGAAGGGTTGCCTGTTCGTCAAATTTTTGTGGCAGGAGGTGCGCAATCTCCAACCACACCTCTTCTGAGACGACATTGTTAAATACCAGCGGCAAGTGAAGTACAGGATGACTGGAAAAAATGCCGAGATAAGCAGAGAGCACATACAGTGCCTAGAATTCCTAAATGGTCGCCCATCTGGTACTAGCCAGGCTCAATGTTGCTTAACTTCGGTGATCTGACGAGAACCGGTGTGTCAACACGATTATGCCGTATATAATTCAACGTTGCGTAAATTCGGTGGTGCAGTGGGAACGTGAATATGCCGCATACTAGTGTCGTTTTGGTCGTTGTTTTCACAACGTTTCGGACGATATAATCTCCGACAATCTGCGAGTACATATTTTCGTATCTTTATGCAGAAACCAATGTGTGCTGCCTAAATATCAAACAAAGAGAGTATCAGCAGGGGCATTTGTCGTACTTTATTGTACATTAGTCGTGCCTTAATTTGTTGTACATATATAGCAAAACCTGGGAGTATAGAAGGCAATATCGGAGCAGCGATTAGCAATTTGTATAAGTCAAATGCTTTCTACCATGCTAGAAAACGAATGAACACATATCCAAGCTAATGGCGAAAACCCTAGAGGAGGACCTCAAGACAGTAGTGAAATGGGGGCAAAAAACAATTGTAACCTTCAACGCTGCCAAGACTAAGCTCATTTCTTTTAATGATTACAAGAAACCTTCTCAACCACCAATAGTTATGACTAAAGATATATTATCTGAAAGTACTTCGTTCAAACTCCTCGGATTAACGTTCACAGGTAACATGAGTTGTACCAGATACATCGAAGGCATTGCCACGGCTGCTGCAAAGAAGGTGAGCTCTCTTTACCGTGCTATAAAGATACTGCTAGAAAGTATTCTGTACCTCTACAAGGTCTCAATTAACCCATGTATGGAATATTGTTGTCACATTTAGGCCGGTGCATTTGCTACTAGTCTCTCACCTCTGGACAGGGTTCAAAAGAGAGTCGCCAACCTGATAGGTCCTGAACTGTTATCTAAGCTTCAACCTCTGTCCCATCGACGTAATGTTGCATCCCTCTGTCTGTTTTACAAGTAATTTAATGGTGAATGCTCTGGCGAAATACAGACGCTTGTACCCCCTCGACGTAAATACCCCGAATAAACCCGACAAACAGCAAAACCCCACCCCCAAATTGCGCACAAAATAGACGGAATACGAGTTTATTATAATAATTGTTTTCATTCCTTTCAATATATATCTTAAAACTTTTCTATATAAAAAACATATACTGAGCGCGTGTGTGTGTGTTCAGCTCGCTTCAATAATCAAGTATGCAAGTTGATTTTCATGAGCAAAATAAAGGAGTGCTAATCTTAATCTGAATATAAGGTTGACAAGAAAATTTTATCTCGACTCAAGCAAAAGTGTATTGATTGGAATAAGCACCATAAGAATCAGCACACGTTTACCAACACAAAACACGTGTATTCATGTCAGTTGCGTAAAAATCTGGAGTTTAGGTGGCGACGAAGTTGCTGAAGATGTTTTTGATATCGCTTACTTTTCTGAAGTATTCTTAATGCAAAAAGTTGTCGAGATGTTTAAAAAGTCATAGTCGATAGGTATAATGTCTGGAGAGTATGGCGGATGAGGCAGAGTCTCGTAGCTCAATCCGTCCAACTTCTGCATGGTCGGTTTAGCAACGTGCGGTTGGGCATTGTCATGGAGGGGAATTAGGCCTTTTCTGTTAACTAATGCTGGATATTGTTGTCGAAGCTTCTGATGCCTTTCATGCTTTTATTAACACTACCTCCGCCGTAATGGGATCGTCTGCATTCAAAAAACTGTAATGTAACGGTCGCAGACCACCAAACAGTCAGTACGACCTTCTTTTCGTTCAACTCGGGCTTCGGGAAGTGTCGTTGAGCTTCGTTGGCGTCTAACCACTGAGATGAACGTCGCGCATTGTCGTTAAGAAGCTACTTTTCGTCGCAAGTCAATCCGCTCGAGAAAGAGTCGTTCCTGTTGCGTAAAAGAAGAGAAAATGACACTTGATAACGGCGTTTATTTTGGTTGTCGTTCAGTTCGTGGGCCAGCCATTTATCAAGTTTACTTTCTGTCTTTTCAATCTCTCTCGAGGGGTTGGAAATCGTCGTATGCGTTATGTCTAATTCAGAAGCAAGTTCTCGAACAGTCGTGCATGGATTAGCTTCGACTAAGTCCCTTAATTGTTCATTGTCAGCATTCGATGGCCGACTACTACGCTATTAACTTTCAAGACTCTCATCGCAGCCACGAAATTTCTTACACGACCACTATGCTATGCGTTCAGTTGTGGTTCCTGGACCAATCGCTTCGTTAATATAACGAGCTGTTTCAGCAATTTTTCGACCTAGCTTGAATTGAATAAAAATTGTGGGAATTTGCTTTTTTTTCATCTTGTATCCAACATTCTTTTAAAACGATTGTAGTTAAAACGATTACGTAGACCGAATAACGCTTTTTTTTAAAATGATATATAAAGTAAAAGGTATTATACCGAAAACTTATTTGAAAATATATTATTTGAAATCCAAATTAAAAATTCCGCAAGCATTTTCTTGTAAACCCAATAGTTATTAATCATAATAAAGTAACGAATAATCCGGTATGGAAATTTAATTTTATGAACCGACGATAAATCCTTAATCTTAATCCTAATAACAACTGATGATAATAAAGAAAGTAAAGACTGTTTATTATACAAATTGATTTATTATGAACAAAGATGGGAGGCTTAATATTAATCCTAATGCCTTCTAAAACTCTTATTTCTAATACTAACAACCACTTCTGCAAGGTCTGACGAAGCTGTGTGATAGTAAACATGGTCCAACATCTGAAACATATGTGACCAAACAGATAAAAAGGTAATAAAGAAATAAAACACGTATTTGCTCTGCAATAGTATTGAGCACTCTCTTCAGGTTTTTACTAATTACCAGTTTTACCATATATATATATATATATATAGATAGATAGATAGATAGATAGAGAGAGAGAGAGAGAGAGAGAGAGAGAGAGAGAGAGAGAGAGAGAATGAGAGTTGTGGTTATTATTTGTTTTTTTAATTTTCGGATTATCGTAAAAACAAATATATGCATATAAATACCTTTGGGGTGACTATTGATTTTTTACTGACAGCTTAAAATCGATATTTATCATTAATACCAGCAATGATTTTTTCAAAACATAAAGAAAACATAAACAAAACAAAAATAATTAAAATTATCGTTACTTGCATCGTAAATTAAGTATACTTTTTTTTTCAAATACGATACTGATTTCAATACCCCCACCCCCAAACGTTCCGATTTTTTTTTTCGATTCCCTGTCCCAGTTAATCGTCTACACACTAATTGTTGTTAATAAACATAAATTATCTACTACTCTCCCGGGCAACGACGGGTAATCCTGCTAATAGAAAACATGTAAAACTATGATTTTACAATTGCATCAAAATGTGTTTAGATTTTTTTTTTTTTTTTTTTTAATTTTTTAATTGATGAAGAAGACGGCGAATGTAATACACTCACAGGAGAAGCAAACAGACGCGTTCAAACTTTTTTTAGAGATGTGAACGGAAATAATGGCGAGCTCAAGAATTAATTCGAAGATATAACAGATAATAAAAGATGAGATTAAATATAAGAATAATTATAATTATAATTATAATTTTGCGGGACTTCAAAAGAAAACAAAGGAACTCCCTAATAATAGGTATAAAAGAATGTGATTTCAAGAAAATATTTTAAAAATAATAATAATAATGGCATACACCGTTTTATGTTAGATAGAGAAAAATGTAACAATGATGTACGAGCGGGACATGTGGAAATTCCACGGCGGCCATTTTCATAAGTATATATATTGATGTTGGCATTCTGTGGATGTTCAGCGTGAATAGAGACACCTTCATATAGTAGCTCTTTTGTTAAAACTGCAAAAGTATATATCTAAGCTAGCAGGGACTCCCGCCGTGGCCCGGTCCTAAAGTACTCTTAAATATGATATTTCAATTTATGCAAATTTCGTATATATTATTGTAGAGTAAATTTTCTATT
Organism: Euprymna scolopes; assembly: GCF_053919585.1. NCBI lineage: Eukaryota > Metazoa > Mollusca > Cephalopoda > Sepiida > Sepiolidae > Euprymna > Euprymna scolopes. The sequence goes on from NC_136518.1 coordinate 45,483,856, forward strand.
GATTATTATCTATAAATATAAAAGCGAAAATGTATGTATGTATGTATGTATGTATGTATGTATGTGCGTTCGCTTTTTTTGTATGTCTATAAAAGGCTTTTTTTTTCAGAGAAACGGTCGCTCGCTTCACAACTTTTTAAAACTTTTTATATCGCATATAAATCGTAATATCTCACAGTTAACAGCGAAGCTCGCCTGTCTATTTAATTTGGTCGATTTCGGGAAGATAAATATTCAACATTTGTCGCTCGCCGCATGTGGATTATTCTTTTTCCTATAACATCTTGGGATGGGGGGGGGGAAAGCGTTCAGCAGTAAATACAACCCCGCAGTCAAACTTGACCTCATTAACACATTAAAACGGGCACCTGCCAAATCCAAGTAATTAATAAATTTAAACGTGTTTCCGTTAGCATCTCACGGTGGGACAATGGTTAAGTCGTACTTTTTTTTTCACACTTTAATTTACAATTTTGCCTCAACGGTTCGGGTTAGATCCTCATACTTACTTTTTTTTATCCCACCCCCACCCCCGGAGTTTCCACACACACCTCCAAACACCCGGGCAACGCCGGGTACCCCTCGCGAGTATATTATAAAGTTGTGATTGCAATATATATATATATATATATATATATATATATATATATATATATATATATATATATATATATATACGTATGATTTGTGTGCATCAGCTTGAATTGAAACCGAAACAAAAAATATAAAGGAATATATATATATATATATATATATATATATATATATATATATATATACATATATATATGTAACGTAAGTTCCTTTAGCTATAATCGAAACCGAAACCAAAACTTTTGAAGAATTCTTGTTAAAATTATTTATAAAAGACATAGAAGGTCATCTTCTATAATATAAATCTCACCTATATGTTTAAGCGTATGTATGTATGTATGTATGTATGTATGTATGTGTGCATGTATCTATGTATGTATGTCTACCTAAAACTTTCGACATAGGCAACAGATTTTCCCGAGACGGGTATCATTTTGAACCTCGCCTCTTCGAACGACAAATATCGAAAAATTGGCTTAAATCATTAATTCTTTCATCCTCAACTGTGCACTTTTCTACAGAGAGGGATCGTCACTCCCAGTTTGGCGATGGGCGCAACAACTTACGCGTCACTTTTTTTTTTGTTCACTTTCTTTCCTCCGTCACAGAACCGGTTCGACCCTTCCTGTCTACTATTACTTTTTTTGCGCTCGCAATTTTCCTTTTTTTCTTTTTTCTTTTTTGCTCAACCAACACCCTTACACACACCTCCAGTTTCTTTTCCGCCTTCGTGTCACGGGTTCGAGCCTGTCTGCCCACTAAAACCTTTTTTTCTGAACACACACATCCAAATACCAAGACATGCCGGGTACCCAGGCTAGTCTATAATATAAATCTCACCTGTCTGTTAAAATGTATGTATGTGTGTATGCTGGTATGTCTGCCTAAACCTTCGACATATCGAAAAATTGGATAAAAACATTAATTCCTTCACCCTCAACTGGGCGCTTTTATATAAGGATGGATCGTTTTTTTTTTTTCGCCGATATTTTCGAAAGTTATCCTCTCTTTTCGATTGACTAGTCTTAATTTAAACCTTCCCACTTCCGGTTTGGCGATAGACGTAACGGCAAAAATGTCACCTTTTTTTCACGTTCTTTCCCTCCTTCGCGGTACTGGTTCGAGCCTGCATGTCTACTACCACTTTTTTTTTTTTTTTGCTTAACACACACCTCCAAATACCCGGGCAACACCGGGCACCGAAGACTAGTAACAATTAAACAACAGTCACCCGAAAGAAAAAAGATGTAAGCGTGACACAAAATAACACACACGCTATCGTATTAATATATAGATTATTCTTGAATGTATTCACAAACGACAAATATTCGTCAAAATACGATTCATCATTGAATACGACGTTCCGCGAACGACTTGCAAACATTGAAAAATAGACGAAGTTTTCTTCTTCACGTATCAAGTCTGTATCGAGCCGTTTCACCATAATATTTTTTGCAGTGTAGTAGCTATAGTAAGTTTCAATTACTTGCTATGGACGCAGTGCTCATACAAAGCGTGCTGTCTTGGCCATTTTACCCCAATCATGATCTTTTTGCCTAACACAATGAAAAGTTGACCAATTTCGGAAAAAAATATCACCCTGCCTGACAGTTCATCCATTACCTGCCTGCCGAGGGATCTAAGTGGGTACTTGAACTTGCCGAGGAGTCTCCCACTCGTTATCGTAGGGGAAGGGACCCTTTATTGCTCCTGATAGTGGAAGAGCTCCCACTCTGCCACCATATACAGCGCCTAGTATTCCCAAATGGTCGTCCATCTGGTACTGGCTAGGCTCATCGTTGCTTAACTTTAGTAATCTGATGAGAATTGGTGTGTTAACCGTTTAACATAACACAAATATAAAATAGAAAGAAAACGTCTTAATCTAACATTTAAAACAACTTCATTAACTCATGTAATTAAGATGGACTAAAACAGAAGGTTGTAAGTAAATGAATAGGTTCATGAGTATGGACGGAAATAAAAGATTAGAAAATCCACGTAATAGTAAGTAAATGCCCCATTTGTACGAAAAAGCGTTCATATACGAGAATACGCCTGTGGAACTCTGTTCCGTCTGCTTGCTTCCCACCTGACTACAACCTGGATGTCTTCAAGTCCAACGTAAAAAAATTCCTAATGAACCGCCACCTCAAGTAAACACTTCAATAAATCTCTACACTAACGTACTGTACTTGCAATAACCCTTATCCCTGAGTGGCTTCCGGGCCTTGATAAGTGGTGACCACCGTGTAAGAAAAAAAAATTCTTACCCACACAGGTGTTAAAATGAGTCTGTATGTATGAAGGTTTGTGATTGTTAGATTATTAAATTCACGTGTACGCTGAGGTATCCATATTGGATTGTTGTGCCTTGGTTGTCGAAGTCGAATCTAAACGACACGGGGGAAAAGTTTTGGACCAAAAAATAGTATTATTCGGGACATAGAAATTTTTCCGATCATTAAATTTTGCTGAAAATTACTATTGTTGATGTTGATGCTGTTTTCGTTTGTAGTCGCTGTTACAAAATTCCGTCAGTTTCTTTTACTTCGTTAATAATCGCTAATCGGTAACTGTCCATACAATGCTGCATTGATAATTCATATTTCATTGATCATCCGTCTCTGTTTTGACAAATTGAACGAACCTTGTATTTAAAAAAAAAAAAAGTTTTCATTGAAAAAATATTTTTCTTCGGAAATTTTTTTTAGATGAAAATTGATTATTTGTATTATTTAAATTATTCGAACTACTGTTCTCGTCTTGAGTATTATTTTCACAACATTTCGGCCAATGTAACCGCCGACTTTCTTTAAGTATATCTTGCTAAACTTGAGAATCTGCAGTTTATTTCAACCGACGCCTTTTATTTAATACACAAGAGTAGTATGCTCTCGTTCCGTCAGCCACGATCCGACTTATATTTGAAAAAAATCGGATGTTACATCGGCCGGTGCGTTGTGAAAATAGTTCTCGAAGTGAAAATCGTAATCCGAATGATTTAAAAAAGAT
>NC_136518.1:45492464-45509964 GCF_053919585.1 Euprymna scolopes
AATTCCGATACAATTAATGATTCCGATTCTTTATCAATCTCTATATACTTAACTACAAAGATGTTATTTTTCCCGATTTCTGTAAAATACGCGTTAAAATATGCAAATATTTTCCGAAATTTTATATTACACTTGTGGAGGATGACCTATAGATTTTAGCTTTACTGATAGTTAAAAAATCAATAAGTATTTATTTTTTATTATTATTCCAAGCAATGGAATATTTTGTTTAAAAAATAATTAAAATAAAACAATTAAAAGAATCGTTTTGGCTTCGGAAAATAGGCATGAATTTTTTAAATTCCGATACCGATTCCGATACCGATTCCAATACCCTCATATTTGTCGATTTTTCCGATTCCCGATTCCTATTCCGATTAATCGCCCCAACACTAATATTAACCAAATAGTTTTCTTTTAAAATTATACATTCATTGAAATGTTTTATAAATTTAAATCATATTTAAACAATTAAATAGTCTTTCATCTGATAGGAAAAATAGCTACCAACTAAATATCTTTTAATTAACGAGACGAATATTTTACCCGTTAAATGCATTCATTGTTACAATTTAAATTTTTGCAAAAAAATAATAAAATAAATAAATATGCCACAATTATTATCTTCGCGTAGAAATAACTGTTAGCTGAATTATACTTTAAATAAATGAAATTAATTTTTCTTTAAACATTAAATGGCGACATCATTTAGTGCTTAATTGTATTTTTGCACTAAATTTCAGTGTTTGGCAATAAAATGATTTTTTCATCATCATCATCATCATCATCATCATCATCATCATCATCATCATCATCATCAACCGCAGAAATTTAACAGTGCTTTCTGTATCAATAATAATAATAATAATAATAATAATAATAATAATAATAATAATAATAAATACCACCAGGATTTTCAGTCAGGATATTCAAATGGAGTTTGGCATGGAAAAGTGCACACTACCAGTTATAAGAAAGGGAAAACTAGAGACGGCAGAAGGCATGGAACTACTCAACCAAACGGGGATGAGGACACCAGGGGAGCAAGATGCCTATAAATACCTAGGAGTACTGGAAGTAGACACCATCAGAGCAACAGAAATGAAAGAGAAAATTTGAAATGAATACCTCAGGAGAACAAGAAAACTTCTCGAAACCAAATTATATAGGATGGATGGATGGGTTATTTAATCAGCATATCAACCTTTGTGGGTCATTTAATGCTGTTTTTTTTCTATCAACCCCTTCTGGACAATTCAATGCTGAATCTAGTCATTTTGGGGATAGTATTTGATGTTGTATCCAGTTATTTTATAGAAGACCTTTATTCTTGAGGCTCTTTGTATTTTCAATCGTTAGTTTGTAGCTTTTGGTTTGGTTGTTTTATAGTGGATTTTATCATGTTTGTTCTCTGTCTTGCAGGATGCTTTTGCAGAATATAAGGGTTTTGCGGGTTATATTTTTTGAAAGAGTCCTATTTCTTTAATGTAAGCCAAATTATATTGGAGAAACCTAATAAAAGGCATAAATATATGGGCAGTATCACTAGTACGATACTCTAGACCGTTCATAGGGTGAACTGAAGAAGAACTGAGAGGGGACTGGTGTGTATAGAAGACTGTGTGAATGACAATAAAAAAGAACTAGAAAAATGCATAACGCAAAACACTGAAAGAATAATCATAGCAGCAAGTGACACTGAAAATTAAAAAAAAAACAACAGAAAACAGAGACAAAGAATAAGACAAGAAAAAAAAATTGTGAAGAGAAACAACTGCACGGAAGATTCATAAGGATGACAAAAGATGAGAATAACGAAAACACTTACACACGAATGCGAAAAAATACACACTACCAAGTAGGGGAGGGTAGTACATTGGGAATTATGCAAACAACTGCATCTCGAACGCACAGGAAAATGGTACAAGCAAAAACCGGTAATAGTACTGGAAAACGAGAATCACAAAATCCTATGAGACATGGACATAAAAACAAATAAATCCATCCAAGCAAGAAGACCGGATGTCGTAATAATTAAGAAGAAAGAGAAGTCCTGTTAAATCGTAGACTTTGTTGTTCCAGTTGACCGCAGGGTGAGTATCAAAGAAAAGGAAAAACGGAACAAATACACAGAACTGAAAGGGATCTGGATAATGAAGAAAATCAGGATAATACCTATAATAATAGGAGCACTAGGAACAATTCCGAAAAGCTTTGAAAACAGAGGAATGGCTAGAAAGATACAACGAATTACAATACTAACAACAGTTGAAATATTTAGGAAAACCCTTGAATGCGGAGATTAATACACATGAGCCACATGAGCGGGTCAGACAAAATGCTACAAAGTCTAAAAATGAAGTATTACATGGAATCAAGGACATTAATGCTGCGTATCTATAAGTTATCTATCGCCTCGCCCATCCCTTACCATTGCCACCGCTCCCAAAAGAGTGATACCAAATAGCCAAGAAGGGTCAAGAAGGATGGAAGAGTCGAGAAGAGAGCACTGACCAAACCTCCGCTGGACAAGTGCTAAGAGAACTGGGACCTTGCGGACGCTTATTGCCACTCAAATTGTAGTGAAGACCAATGGCCGCTAGTAGCGAAATATCAATAGTAAGAGGCTGTTGCGACAACGCAAATTCATTTTGCAAATGTTACCGAAAGAGGTGGAAAGTGTTGGGAACCCGAGGAGACTTGTTACTCCGCCTCCAGGGAACAGCATAGGTTATTTTCAAGGAGAGATCTTTGATGGCTTGTGTGAAAGATCCCTGTGAGCCAATGATAATAAAAGTAAAGCAAAAATACAACAAAGAAGACTGAAACTGCAGAATTAGTGAAACTGGAGGTGGACTACTGCCCTCCCCCTTCAATAAAATGTAGTTCCAACATCGGTTTGCACCACACCAAATGGTTAGAGGGGGAAACCAGACGGAAAGGCAAAGGAGTTAGGTTCGAAAGGAGCTGGAACTTTTGGAGGACTTATAGCTGTTATTTATTCACAACGGCCGGTCGTTCTATGTGCGTTTTCAGTCTATATCATTTCTATTTCGATTAAGTATGGCGGGTGTTGGCATTACTGACGATTTTCGCTTTCTGTTGTGTTGATTTATATAAACATAATTTCATCCTGGACTGTTTAATATTCCACATTTTCTATTGCATCGAACTTTTGACCGATATCCTGTGACATTTTTCTGGCCAAATTATGCATTCCAATAGACAATGGTGGAAAGCTTTGTATTCCTTAAATGGAATTAATTGGCATGTGTGCAACCGATCGAATGCCTCTCTTTCCAAGGTCGCTTGCCAAATATCCAACATTGCCATTCGAGTTCCAGTGAAGACCACTGGTGATTGCTAGTGAGATATCAATGGCAGACGTATGTTGTAATAATGCAAACTCATTTACAGAGGTTAAAGAAAGAGGTGAAGAGTAATTTGGGGAGACTTGTCATCACGCTAACTCCAGGAAATAACATCAATTATTGTCAATAAGCAGTCCCTGGTAAGGAACTGTGTGAGAATTCTCAATGTAGTCGACCGAAAAATACAATTCCAATCCAGTCATGACTGGCAAAACAAGGACAATGTGACCCCCATGAAATAAATAAAGGATTCCGTTCAAAATTCCGTCCAAATTCCCGTGTTTGAGAGAAACATTCCCGAGTGCGACAAGATACACCCGAAGAAGGTCGGTGGTTACATCGACTGAAATGTTGTGAAAATGAAACTCAAGATGGGAACACTAGTCCGAAGAATCCACATAATATGTATTTCTTTTTTTGTACCAATAATTGCCACCATTAGTTAAATACCTTTTAAACAAGTGGCAAGAATATATATCTCTTTTTCTTTCTTTTCTTTTATCTATTAATTTAAATTTTTAGAAATTTATTGCTTAAAATACTCGTTGTTCTTCTTACCGTAAAAAAAATAATTAACATTCTCCAAATCAATAAAACGAATGACACTTTTCTAAAAAATGAAATGCTTAAAATTGCACTATTTTTTTAGTTGATAGGGTGAAAATATGTTTTTGAAATAATTAATTTTAACATGGTTAAAAAAGACATCAGATTAATCACCAATCACCATCTTGTTACTTCCTTAAAAGGTTTCACTTTCATCTCCTTCACCTACACGTGGCGATGGCCGTTCAACCAGAACTCTTCATTCTTCTCTGTACTCCGCAAGTTTGACGGCCTCGCTCGGCTTCAATCCTGTCTATTCTGTGATGTCTTCACATCTCTTTTTCTGTCTTCCTCTCTGTCTTCCTCCTCTGGCTTTTACTAGCAACGTCTCTCCTTTTGTTACGTGACCCCGAACCATTTTAGTTTGTGTCTCCTGATTGTGGTCAGAAGATCTTCATAAAGACCAATGGCTTGCTTCTTCTGCTTTTTGACTTCCTCATTGGTTATGTGGTCTTTGTAAGAGATGCAAGCAGTCTTCTCAAACATCTCATTTCTGAGGCCTGAATCCTCTTCTTAAATTCTGCTGTAAGAGTTCATGCTTCACACGCAGTTTTTCTAAACTGAATGGACAACGAGACGCGTGAGTTTTATCTTTGAGCTGAGTTTGATTGTCTTGTTCTTTCAAATTTTCAACTTTGCCAGCGTTGAAACTGCCATTGAAATTCGGGCTAATACTAAAGCTTTGAAACCCTCATCTGAAAATATGGCTCAAGGATATTTGAAGTTCTCCGCTCGTTTGATAGCCTCGCTCAATTTCAATCCTATCCATTCTATGATGTTACCTTTCCATCTCTTCTTCTGCCTTCCTCTCTTTCTCTCTCATCTGACTGTTTCCTGGGGCAATGTCTTTGCAAGCCTTTCGCCCGTATATATATATATATATATATATATATATATATATATATATATATATATATATATATATATAATGTGTGTGTGTTTGTTTGTGTGTGTGTTCTTTGTAAGCTATGCCAGGTGGTCTTCTGAAGCATCTAATTTCTGAAACTTGAATTATCTCAGATTCTGCTGTAAAGGTCCATGTTTGACAAGTATATCAGAAACCTGAGTGAACAAGGGAACACGTGAATCTAATATATGGGATAAGCTTCATTGCCTTGTCCTTCCATATGATGTTCTATTTAGCTAGTGTTGTAGTTGTTATAGCAATTCTGGTTAATACTTCCGGTTTGGACCCATCTGAAACTACTGTTTCAGGGTATTTGGAATTCCTCGCGGTTTCAAGCTGTTCTCCATAGGCAGTGATGTCAGTTCGGGTTTCATTGTCACTATTAGTCATCAGTTTTATTTTGTTGGCATTGATTACCATGTCGTCAGCTGCAGATAGTCTCTCCAATTGATTAACCAGTTCTCCAGTTCTTGTCCTGAGCCAACGAGTCTGTCTAAATATATTAAAAGGTATTTAGCTAATAATGACAATAATTGTTACGGAAAAAGCAAAATAAAATTATCGGCTCTTTTAAATTGTATTGACTTTGAGCAAAATTTATTAATTTGAGAAAATTATTATTATCTTTAAACTGTGATTGCTTTATATATAATCTTTATATTGTGATTGCTTAATATATAATCTTTAAATTTTGATTGTTTGATATATAATCTTTTTATTGTGACTGCTTGATATATAATTTTTATATGTGATTGCTTGTTATATAATCTTTAAATTGTGATTGTTTATTATATAATATTTAAATTGTGATTGCTTAATATATAATCTTTATATTGTGATTGCTTGGTATATAATCTTTAAATTGTGATTGCTTTATATATAATCTTTATATTGTGATTTTGTTTGTTTTTGTTTGTTTCAGTTATCACCGCGGAACGGTTAAGCCGACTCCACCCATTGAGTTAGCTGCATCTCGAATTGAGGTTGACCACGTCCAGCGATCCGATGCCGCAGTAGCCATTAGCGAGAGCCATTCCCGATTCCAGCGTCGTATTCAGTCAAGTTGAGAGTCCAGAATCAGCCCAGAGGATTCCTTCACCGTCCTGATCAAGCTGTCATCCGCGTCGCTTCTTTCAGCCTTGTAGTAGAGGCGGTTCAATTGCTTGGCGGATGAAATCGGTCGGCTGTCGACGAAGGGCATGGCCAAACCAACGTAGTCTCCTCAAGCGTATGGTTTGGGGCAGAGAGGGCGTCTTGCAGCGCTCGCGGACATCAGTGTTGGTGACAAATTGCTGGCAGCGAACCCGAAGAATGCGGCGTAGGCACTGATTATCAAACACTTCAAGTTTTCGCTTATCAGCGACCCGCATAGGCCACGTTTCATAACCATACAGGAGGACGGTGCGGACGAGAGGTCGATAGATCTGAACCTTCGTTCTCAAGGTGATTTCATGCCGAGACTGAAGACAGCTGTGAAGGCGGTTGAAGGCAAGACGATCGTTAGTGATGCGATTGTTGATGTCTTCTTCGCCTTGGCCTGTTGCTGTAATAATGGAGCCAAGGTATTTGAACCGGTCAACCTCTTCAAGGATGTCCCCATTGAGAGTTATGAGATGTTTTTCGGTCGGAAGGAATCATGCAATCAGAAGCTTTGTTTTCTGCGCATTTATTTTCATGTCAACTTTAGCCGCAGTGGATTGCATCGTGTTAATGGCCTGTTGGATTTGGTCGAAGTCGCCACCAAAATGGCAATGTCACCGGCGTAGTAAAGGTGCGTTAGTTTAAGATTGGTCCTCACAGTACGCCAGGGAAACTTTCAAGCGTTGTGGAGGTTATCCAGTCAATGACGTAGTTGAACAGCGTCGGTTAGAGAACACAGCCTTGTCGAACTCCGGAGCGGATGTCGAAGAAAGAGGATCCCTGACCATAGTCGCTAACCTTAGTGCGGGTTGAGTGGTAATAGGCTTTGATCAGGTTTAGCAGCTTCGGTGGGATTCCATCTACATGCATGTGCGGTTGACGGAATACAAGCCCACTGCAAAGTCGATGAAACAGACAATGGTCTTCTGTTGGTAGCACCAACTGTTCTCGAGTACACGACGGAGAGTGAGAATTTGGTCAGTGCACCCACGGCCAGGCCGGGATCCGCATTGGTGTGGTCTTGTGCGCATGTCTGGTTGGTGTTGAAACCGCTTCAGGAGGACAGTAGTGAAGACTTTTGAGGCTTATATTTCTGTAGTTGCAGCAGCATCACTTGTCTCCCTTCTTGAAGAAGGGGAACAGGACGGCATCGCTCCAGTCCTGAGGAAGGGGTTCGGTCTCGCACACACGGGTGGTGATTAGGTGTAGGGCGGGTGCGAGTGAGTCAGAACCAGCTTTGAAAATTTCAGCAGGGAGACAGACCTCACCAGCCGTGATTGCTTGATATATAATCTTTAAATTGTGATAGCTTAATATATAATCTTTGAATTATGATTGCTTCGTATATAATCTTATAATTGTGATTGCTTGATATATAATCTTTAAAGTGTGATTGCTTCGTATATAATATTTAAATCGTGATTGATTTATTAAATCTTTTGATATTGATTTCTATTTAAATAATCTTTAAATTGTGATCGATTGCTACCCGGACCCGACCATGGAAGATCAAATAATAAATAAACGTGGATTTATGAGATCAAAAAATCCAACATTGATCGTGGCTCAGTTGATAGAGACGCTGAAGATCTACGGTTCCAGATAAAAATTGTCTGACGATAGCGGTTTCAATGCTACCAAAAGCCGGCCAGAGGCTTACTTGGCCAAAAACGTGGTAAGACGACAACTACGGATGGTAGTGATTGCTGAGAATGCAGTTGGGAGATTCGAAGTTCCTATCCGTCGCGGTTTCCACCTGACAAAGGCCAGAGAAATAGGTGGCCGAAACGTCGTGAAACAACAACTAATAAAGATGATGATTAGTCAGCAATAAATAAATTAACCAAAATAATTCGTTGACATCTAATGTCGAGCCCCCTTTATGTTTACTGTGTTGCAGATTGCCAGAAAACGTAATTTAGTTGTAAAATACTTACATAATGTTTTCCTATCGTAGTATAATTTTTTAAGGGTCGGAGAAAAGCATGACATTAAGGAGGCAGTGTTAAGAGGAATATGTTTTCCACAAAAAGTAAAATAGTAAGATGATCTTTGAACATGCTTTTCGCCTAGTCATAACGATCGTTTGTTTCCATCATATGATTTCTAGTTGAGTAAGAGTCTATAGTTAAAAAAAAACAACAACAGCAATAATAATAACAACAACAACAACAACAACAATAATAATAATAATAATAATAATAATAATAACAACCATGATAATAATAGCAACCATCTACGGCAACACATCAAAGGCTGTAAATGACAAAGTTCTCTCTGATTCTATATCCTCTGATCTCGAGCGCGTGGTTCAGTGGGGGAAGATGTGGCTGGTTACCTTTAATGCATCCAAAACCAAACTCCTATCCTTACATCATCAACGCTCTGATCCCCAGCTGGCATCAATTGTGATGGATGGCTCTCGTCTGGGTGAGGCTCCGTGTTTTGACAAGCTTCTGGGTTTGACCTTTACTCCTGATCTGAAATGGAACACGTAAATCAAGTCTGTTGCCAAGGTCGCCTGAAAGATGGTGGGATCCTTCTACCGCTCCAGAAGATATCTCACTACTGATGCAATTCTCTATCTATATAAAAGCCAAGTACGTCCAAGGATGGAATACTGTTGCCATATCTGGGCAGGAGCTGCTAAAAACAGCCTATCCTGTCTTGACAGAGTACAAAATAGACTTCGTGGCTTAGTGGGGGATATCCTTTTCTCTACCTTGCAACCTCTCTCCCACAGAAGAGACGTTGCGAGCCTGTCCTTGTTTTATCGTTATTTCCATGGCAGATGCTCGTCTGAACTCCAGTCTCTGGTCCCCCCTCGTCAGTCTTTCACGAAAAACACCCGTCTAGCTGAATCCACTGTGAAAAATTTCCCCCACTCTTTATCTGTGCCTAAATCAAAACGCGGATTCCATGAACAAAGCTTCTTTCCTAGAACTGCACGTCTATGGAACTCTGTTCCGTCTGCCTGCTTCCCTCCGGACTACAACTTGGATGTCTTCAAGTCCAATGTTAGCAAATTCCTAATGAACCGCCCCCTTAAGTAAACACTTCAGCAAATCTCCTCACTAAATTAATGTACTTGCAATAACTGTTATCCCTGAGTGGCTTCCGGGCCTTGATAAGTGGTGATCACTGTGTAAAAAAAAAAAAACCAGTACAGCAATAACAACAACAACAACAACAAAAATTATAATAATAATTATAACAGCAATAACAACAACAATAATAATAGGAGAGTAGGGAGAATGGGGAGGATTTCATAACCACACGTCCGTGCTTCTCATCTGGCGACATGCGAGTTGTGGACCAGAGCTTGTCCTGCAGGAGGAGGGTACCTTTGCTGATCTTGCCCCGCCTCTTGATTTTGATAGCTTCCCTTAATTTCCTCAAAAGTGAAGCATAATAGGCACCTGTAATTGTGGTACCCTTTGCCAGAAAATCTGTCATCACTACTCCGTCCTGGTCCTAGAAGACCTTGCTAGCGGAGGGCTGCACCCTTGCCTTCTTTGGGGGTGGTGAGTCCAAGTGTTTCCATTGCATTGACTGGGTTTTGGTCTATGGGTCATAGTGATGTACCCCGGTTTCATCCTGTGTAATCAGTCTTTTGAAAAACTTTGACTCATCTTCTTGGCACATAGCCAAATTCATCCTCGAGCACTCGACGCGTTCTCGCTTCTGGAATGGTGTGAGCAACCTGGGAATCAATCTGGCAGTCACCGTATGCATATGGAAATGGTCATGAATGATAGTTACCACAGACCCTGTACTAATCTTGACATCTTGGGCTATTTGGCGAATAGTAATGCGCCGATCTTCCAAAATGGCAGGCTCAACTTGACGGACAGATGCCTCATCAATGACAGAAGTTGGGCGACCAGGTATGGGAGCTGATTCCACAGACTCTCGGTCATGTTTGAATTCACGATGCCAACGTTTTACAAGGTCATATGATGGGGCATTATCACCATAAGTTTCTTTCATTTCATCAAAAGTCTCCTGTGATGTGGATCCTTTAAAATACAAAAACCGGATCACTGCTCGACATTCAACAGGCTAAATTTCACAGCTGACTCAGTTCAAACACCTGTAAAACAGAAACCACAATTAGTTCAGAGCTGTAATTTGCCATATAATCCGTAGGGATATAAGTCATTGTATATGCAAAATTTCAGATAGATCAGACAAATGGAAGTGGGTCAAGGGCATTACTAATTGTACACCCCTCGTACAAATTTAAAAATAAAAATAAATTGATTTGAATAGATCAACTTTTCTTTAATCAGCTTTATTTAACCATATCACCTGTTCATTGTTAACAGAAAGAGGACGTTCACAACGTGTTGATAACAATTGTCTTCAAAACCAAAATAGTTCTTTGTGTGCGTGTGTGCGTGTGTGTGTGTGTATGTGTATTTATGTGTGTGTGTGTGTGTGTGTGTGTGTGTCACTAATGTAATTAATTTTGTTTTGTTTTTTTTAATGCTGTCACCCGTCGGTATCCGTGTTTGATCTTTTTCATTTATTTTATGTTATTTAATTTATTTTGGTGTGGGGGGGGCGTTTGCAATTTTTGCGGTGTCTTATTTCGGGCAGCGTCATCCGAATGTCTCATCGCAGCGACTACACCGTCGGAAATCCGACGCAAAGGCGAGGAATGTCGGTAATTATTTCGTATGAAAGAGAAAACGCTCCCCCGCTCATCAAAACGCGGCAACAAAACCACAATGAAAGCAGGAAAGGACCAAGAAGATGGAGTAGTAGAATGGGGAAGAAATAGTAGAAAAGGGGGAAGAAGAAGGAGTAGGGTCAGGAGGAGTAGATTGAGGAGAAGTAGAATAAGGAGGTGAAGAAGGAGTAGGAGGAGTAGGATCAAGAGTAGAAGAAGAATAAAAAGATGGCGTAAAATAAGAATAGAATATTAAGAAAAAAAGACGAAATACACGAAATAAAATAAGGGGAAGAAGATGCTTACATAAACAAAAAAAAATGTGGTGCACGCTTGCTTTGTCCTCTGAACTTGTTGGAGATTGCGTATCATGTGTCATCCTTTCATATCCTCGAGACATTCCTCCGCTTTAGAACCATTCGCTAATAATCTATCCGAACATATGTTAGTGTCGTGACTCGTCTCTGTAAAGAGTTTGTACCGTCATACCTGTTTGATTGGCCCCCTACTAGGGTAGGCAAATGCCACAAAAGTGCAAGCATCGACAAAAGTGCTCAATCACGATCGAATCTTCCTGCAAGGCATCACTAATTAACGATGACTCGCTGTTTTCGATTACACACACACACACACACACACACATATATATATATATATGTATATATATATATATATATATATATATATATGTATATATATGGATATCTTATTCGAGCATGTATTTATATATATATTACCCACGTATATATATCTATATTATTCACACACAGAAATGTATTCTTCACACACATATTATTCCAAAACACACACACACGCACACATATGTACATATTGTGCTCGTTCAAACTTAAATCAAATTCTGAATTTATAAAACATTCTACTTCTTTAGTAAAATATATTAGGGAATTAAATAAAAATAATATCCACTATGGACTAAAATGGTCAATATTAGATAATAAATATATCTAACAAGAGAAAATAATATATTAGTGAAGTAGTTAAAAAATAATAGTCCTTATGAACTAAAAGGGTCAATATCAAATTAAGCACATAATCATTTAACAACACAAAAAGTAATTTATACACATTGAAATACTTCCATATAATGCTAACTTTTTAATAAAAAGCAAGAAATTATACAAAAGTGTCTCTATAGAATCAGATATATGCTATTCCATTTCAAACTCATATAAATCGTAGTATGACGATTTAAACTGAAATTATGTATATTGTGAGTTGTAGAATTATTAATATATTTTACTTTGTTAATAATCTAGTATTTAAAAAGTTTCAATTAAATTTATGTAATTAGTGTCAAATATAGTTCATGCAAAAACAATTACTTGCTAAGAAATAATGATGTGAAATTCATAATTAAATTAACTATATCGTTCTCTTGAGTTAATTTAATAGCCTAGACATGAAAGTATTTCTGGATATATTTTGAGTATATTATTCACCTTGACATGCAATATAATTATATTTTAAGAACATGTAGTAGAACATAGTAGAAAACATTAATGCAAACAATTCTAATATTCAATTTATGCAGGCGTTTTAGCTGTTGAGCAAATTAAAGTTAAATTTGATTAAATCTTCATACCAACATGTGTATCCACTTATTATTGGTTAATGCGGTTTAAAATTTTATATGTTTTTATATGTTTTCAGATATTAAAATTTTATGATTGAAAAATTATCTTTGAATATATTTGTTGTTTTTTAAATTTTTATATTTTAGAGATATTTAGAGTTTGATCTTTAAATATAGGTTTTAAAATTTATACAAAGAAATAGTAACATAAAGGTCATATATAGATGTATATGTATATATATATATATATGTGTATATATATGTATATGTATATATGTGTGTATATATATGTATATATATGTGTATATATATGTATATGTATATATATATATAGTCATCCATATACAGTAATTTTCGCTGTTTTACACAAAGAGCATCGCTTAATACGCTAATGGTAATTCGTGTATCACTTCTCAATATGCTCAACTCAAGATGAGGAGCATTATAGTCATCCACATATAGTACTGTTTTACAACTTATCAGTGCGGCTAGACAGACAACTACCTCAAGCTAGGATTGAAACCCGACAGTCAAGGCTACTAACCATTACGCTAATCGGCGGCTGCTTTGCGAGTTGTGAATAAACGATGTTTTGACATCGTCCGAAATACCTAAGCTCGATTTGTTTACACAAAGAGCATCGCTTTATATGCTAATGGTAATTCGTGTATCACTTCTCAGTATGCTCAACTCAAGATAAGGAGCGTTATAGTCATCCACATATAGTACTGTTTCGGTGTCACATCATTAATTCTTAGCAAGTAATTGTCTTTGCATAAACTATATTTGACACTAATTACATAAATTACCGTGGAACTTTTTAAATATTAAATATACTATTATAGCACTGGCAGGAATTAATATTAACTGAAAAATAAGAAACAACTTTTATTCTGACAATGAAGCATTTTGAACATTGCAATGAATTTAGTATAAAACTCAGCTCTTGAAAGTGCTTTTAAAGATAATAAATATAATTTTCTGTTAAATATTTTACATTTGTTCTCAACAATTCTTAACCTTTAAATGCGTAGGTTTAAACTATTATCTAAGTTTTTTATAGGTGCTCCTTAATTTTGAGCATGGCTTTATATACAGACACAAGATTCCATAAGCAGAGCTTCTGTCCCAGAGCTGCGAGCCTTTGGAACACTGTTTAAATACGTAGGTTTAAACTATTATCTAAGTTTTTTTTATAGGTGCTCCTTAATTTTGACCATGACTTTATATACAGACACAAGTTTCCATAAGCAGAGCTTCTGTCCCAGAGCTGCGAGCCTTTGGAACACTGTTTAAATACGTAGGTTTAAACTATTATCTAAGTTTTTTTTATAGGTGCTCCTTAATTTTGACCATGGCTTTATATACAGGCACAAGATTCCATAAGCAGAGCTTCTGTCCCAGAGCTGCGAGCCTTTGGAACACTGTTTAAATACGTAGGTTTAAACTATTATCTAAGTTTTTTTTATAGGTGCTCCTTAATTTTGACCATGGCTTTATATACAGACACAAGATTCCATAAGCAGAGCTTCTTTCCCAGAGCTGCGAGCTTTTGGAGCACTGTTCCGCTGGCCTATTTCCCGGTTGACTACAACATGGTAGCCTTCAAATCTTATGTAAACAAATTCTTGTTGAGCCGTCCCCATAAATAATCAAATTTTACCTAATTTACAACATTAATGATTACTGTCATACAACCTTACATTCATTAATCCTTATTCTTGAGTAGCCTTCGAGCCTTAATAAGTGGTGGCCCCAAAGTAAAGAAAAAAGTAAAAAGAATGAGAAATATGTTGAAAAAAGGATATGAAAATAAATGAAATCATACATTGGAAATGTAATAATTAATTTCAAAACAATTGTTATTAAAGTCAAACAATCCAGCTATGTGATTGCTAACGGGAGAATTAGATTAATAGGATTCTTTTCACATATAAATCTACTTTGAAATCATTAAGATATTTTAATTAATTTCTAAAGACACGGCGTTCTCATAATTATAAGTTAGACGGTGGGGGGGATATATATTTTTTTTTAATAAAAAATAACCCTCAAATTTTCATTAAAAAAATAAAAAAAAAAAAAAAAACAATAACATCCTATCGTTTATCTCTAAACAAAATGGCGAGACGGTTTGAAGGTCATGAAATTTAAATCAAAGTTGAAATGATATTAACGACGGATTTTTTCTACTATTTTTTTCGCTTTGTTTTGTTTAACTCATTAATTGTAACTTAGGAATGTTGAACCCTCGAAGAAAATTAAAATTAATTTAAAAATCTCCGTTCTTTAAAATGCCTTTGAAAAAATTATCCTATTTTTGCAGTTTTTACGTTGCTAGTAGCAGTGTTATTGATAGTAGTAGTAGTAGTAGTAGTAGTAACGATAGTAATGATGTCAACAATGACAGTATATTCTTTTCATTAGTTTTACTCTTTGTGCAATTGATTACTAGGGTTGTGACAACAGAATATTCTTTTTTTTTTACTCTTGGGTATACATTTGACACCGTTAGATACACTTAATCAACGGAGAACCACACCCTTCTATATAAAAACATATAAGATATTAACAGATATATACTCAAGAGTCAAAATAATGAAAAGAATATGCTGTTGTCACAGTCCTAGTTATTGCAATGTTGGGAGATGACGTTGATCTAGTGGTTAACGGAGGACTGACAGACTGGGTGTTCCATGATCGAATCCAGTTCGTTCTACAATCAATCGCTTTCACTTAGGATGATGGCAACGTTCACGTGGTCCCTCTCGTAATTCACGATGCATTTCTAGAAAGAATTCTGGGTAAGACTTGTCGAGAACGCTTTGTTCTACGGTTGTTTTAAAAATGGAACTGAAATTTAAATTTCGTCCCGTTTTAATTTTTTTTTTCTAATTGCGTATGCGCCCCCCAAAATCGAAAGTTATAGATACCTCGACATGGGGAGGTAGGGGTGTCTATTTCGAAAGTCTTCGGATTCAGATATAATGCGCAGCGTTAATAAAATAAAACCAATGAAAAAGCTGCCGTATATATTGTTAAGAACTTAAATCACACAAACATAAACATTTATCCCGTTAAAAAAATATGAATAAATATCTGAAATACAACTTTCAAACTCAAACTTGTTTCTATATATCATTCCAACATAATTTACAAGATCGACATTGTGTCCATATTATTTCAATATAAATTCCTAAAATTTTGGGGAAAATGCGAGCATGAAAAGTAATATGGTTAAGCTTAAAGATGGAAAAGTAAAGGACTAGTTGTTTAAACTGGAAAAGAAAAGGACAATATATTCTAGTAAAATATATAATAAATTTATAACTTAAAATATTGCAGCATTAAGAATTGATTGTATAATGTTATGAATTGAATTTAAAAAAATTCTTAATGCTTCAATATTTTAAGTTATAAATTAATTATACATTTTACTAGAATATCTTGTCCTTTTCTTTTCCAGTTTTAACAACTAGTCCTTTATTTTTCGATGTTCAGGCTTAAAAATATTACTTTTTATGCTTACATTCTTCTATTAGAATCCATGATTTTTTCAGGTTTCAAATAAATTCACTTGTCCTTTGTTTAATTTCAATCTTATTTTTTTTGCCCCAATAAACATAACATATGTAATAACAATGTATGGCACTCGTCTGCTTTCAATAAATCTCCACAAGTATCTCCCTTTCATGCTTTCATTTTTTCTGATTGAGTTGTGACTTCTCTTTTCGAATTAGTAGCAACAGTAGTCGCCGATGCGACGTGGTTGCTATGAAAACAACTCATAAAACGTCGCTCACCTCCTTACATATTTTTACGATTTTGAACACAAAATTCATCATAATTTTTGTTTTACTGAACGAAAATTGAACAAATTTTTCACAATATAACTGAGGTGATCTATAAACTGTAATAATTGTTTGAAATCTGTTCGAAAAATGAGTGAGCACTGAAGCTTTAAAGCAGTTCTAAACGACTACAACTGCCACTTAAACATTTATTCAAACACAATAGAACTATACGATCTGGTAACTTTTAATGCACCTAAAACCAAGCTTCTCTCTTTACATAATAAACATTCTGATCCACATCTGGCATCAATTGAAATGAATGGCTCTCGTCTTCAGGAGGTCTCAAGTTTTGACAAGCTTCTGGGCTTGACAATTACTCCTGATCTTAAATGGAACACTTACATCAAATCTGTTGCCAGGGTCGCTGGAAAAATGGTAGGATCTTTCTATCGATCCGGTAGATATCTCACTGCTGATGCAATTCTCTATCTATATAAGAGCCAGGTACGTCCAAGGATGGAATACATCTGCCACATCTGGGTAGGAGCAGCTAGAAAGAACTTGTTCTGCCTTGATAGAGTTCAAAATAGACTTCGTAGCCTCGTAGGAGATGTCCTTTTCTCTTCCTTGCAACCTCTATCTCACAGAAGAGATGTTGCTTGTCTCTGATGTATCGTTATTTTCATGGAAAGTGTTCGACTGAGATTCAGTCTATGGGCCCCCTCGCCAAAATTTCACAAGAAACACTCGTCTAGCTGAAAACACTATCAATAATTTCCCCCACTCTTTATCTGTGCCTAAACCTAAACGTAGATTCCACGAACAAATCTTCTTTCTTAGAACTGCACGCCTGTGGAATTGTCTTCCGTTTTCCTGCTTTCCAGCTGACTACAATATGGTTGTCTTCAAGTCAAACGTAAACAGGTTCTTGATGAGTCGTTCCATATAAGTTAACAAATTTACCGACTTTTCATTACTAATGATTACTATATTTTCCAATTTATACTGTACACTCTTTAACCCTTGTCCTTGAGTGGCCTCTTGGCCTTGATAATGTGGTGTAAAAAATATATTCCAAGTTCTACGGATGTACAAACTATCAATTGATCAGATTTTTCCAAGTTTCAACTAACTTCACAGATTGGATCTGATTACTATCTAAATATATCTTCATGCCTGGACTTCAACGTGAATATTCTATTTTAAAACTTTATATATGTATATAGATGTTATTTGTTTTTGTTTCTGCGATACTTTTTAAATGAATTCATTTATATATATATGAAAGTGCATTTTTACCTAAATGCGAGTTGGGAACAATTTTCTCTTTGGCCAATTGGGTACCCCCAAATGGAGAGCGGCATATATATTATTTTAAAAATATAATTATCAACTGGCACGTGTTTCGTCGTA
>NC_136518.1:45517464-45577464 GCF_053919585.1 Euprymna scolopes
TAGACATTTATGCTGACGACACTACCATTTATGGTAGTACATCTAAGACAATAAACGACCAAGTTCTCTCCAATTCTCTCTCCTCTGATCTTGAGCATGTAGTACAATGGGGAAAGGAGTGGCTGGTTACTTTTAATGCATCTAAAACCAAGCTCCTCTCTTTACATCATCAACATTCTGATCCACATCTGGCATCAATGGAAATGAATGGCTCTCGTCTTCAGGAGGCCTCAAGTTTTGACAAGCTTCTGGGCTTGACCATTACTCCTGATCTTAAATGGAACACGTACATCAAATCTGTTGCCAAGGCCGCTGGAAAAATGGTGGGATCTTTCTATCGATCCAGTAGATATCTCACTGCTGATGCAATTCTCTATCTATATAAGAGCCAGGTACGTCCAAGGATGGAATACTGTTGCCACATCTGGGCAGGAGCTGCTAGAAAGGACTTGGCCTGCCTTGATAGAGTTCAAAATAGACTTCGTAGCCTCGTAGGAGATGTCCTTTTCTCTTCCTTGCAACCTCTATCTCACAGAAGAGATGTTGCGAGTTTGTCTCTGATGTATCGTTATTTTCATGGAAAGTGTTCGACTGAGCTTCAATCTATGGTCCCCCCTCGCAAAACTTTCACAAGAAACACTCGTCTAGCTGAAAACACTATCAATAATTCCCCCCACTCTTTATCTGTGCCTAAACCTAAACGTAGATTCCATGAATAAAGCTTTTTTATTAGAACTGCACGCCTGTGGAATTGTCTTCCGTTTTCCTGCTTTCCGGCTGACTACAATATGGTTGTGTTCAAGTCTAACGTAAATAAGTTCTTGATGAGCCGTTCCATATAAGTTATCAAATTTACCAAATTTTCATTACTAATGATTACTATATTGTCTAATTTCTACTGTACACTCTTTAACCCTTATCCTTGAATTGCCTCTTTGACCTTAATAATGAGTTGATACCTATGAAAAAAAAAGAAAAGAAAAAGTCCAATGTGAACAAGTTCTAATTGAATCGTCCCCCTAAGTAATCCAAGTTTCAAAATTCCCACTGTTTACTATGCTAAAATCACAATGACTAATGTATACCTATTAACCCTTATCCTTGAGTGGCCTCTGGGCCTTGATAAGTGGTGACACCCTTGTAAAAAAAAAGACCTTGACCACCATATATATATATATATATATATATATATATGTGTGTGTATAGACTTGTATGTAATATACTGATTTTTACTGGGTTCGTGTAATTCAGTAAATTTTCATATACCAACAAGTTTTAAGCCAAAAAGAGATGACTTAAAAAGTAAGCTACAAGATTATCAGATTTCATAATTGAGCATTAATATACTGTATAAACAAAACTAAGACTTCAAAAAAAGGTGTTGATAGCAACAGAAAGTGTATTTCATTTTAAGTTACAATTGTTTCCATACCAGTTCGAAAATTTCAAGCATTTATTTTCACGGAGGATGCCTCCAGGGTAAATGTTTTTTCACATTCTTCTTTTCCGTTAAGGGAATTTACTTTAAACAATGTTCTATTGTCAAGAGTGTTTTTATTCAAGAAGTCTGAAGAAATGCTAGTTGTGAAAATTTTCAAAGGCCATAATGCTTGAAATTGTCGAACTGGTATGGAAACAATTGTAACTTTAAATGAAATACACTTTCTGTTGCTATCAACCCCTTTTTTTTAAAGTCTTGTTTTGTTTATACAGTATATATATATATATATATATATATATATATATATATATATTCACATATACATGTGCTTCTATATTCGCCTTTACTACTTGAACGATATTTAATTGTATAAACAAATAACACAACGTTATTTTTAGATAGCTCAATAGTGCAATACTACAGCTATAGATATTTATTACTGTCATTTTTAATTATATTAGTTCCAAGAATTCAACATCAACTTTAGACTACGATCGTTTCTGGGACAAACAGTTTCTATGGATTCCAATTTCTTTCTTTATCAGCTCAGATTCAAAAACACCACAATCAGATGTTGAACAAAAACACCAAAAATTTCAACATTATTCAATGGTATAATGGCTCTGGTTAAGCTAAAGCTTCAACTATTGAGCTGATTTGATACTTGTATTTCTTAAACAGCTTTCAAATTTCACATTATTTGCAAATAACAAATATTAACCGAATGGTATACGGCCCACCTTAGTTTATTAAGTTGATTCTTTTATAACACCCCCCACACACATACATATATATATATATATATATATATATATATATATATATATATATATATATATATATATATATATATATATATATGGGTTTTAACTAGTGTTGGGGCGATTATCGGAATCAGAATCGGGAAGGAAAAATCGGAACATGTGGGGGTATTGGAATCGGAAAAATACCATTTATGTAAAATTTAAAATTTTTAGATCAGAAATTGTCTGAGTAATTTGTTAGAGACCGCAGAGGTCAATCTCTTTTTAAACTTTGAATCCTATAATGACCCGTTAACATTTATTGTTTTGGGCTCAAATCAAGTTATTAAGTTAGACCCATGCCCAAGGAACCTATATCTTAAATGTCAATTGTGTATACCCAAAATTGTCGCAGGAGTTTGGTAGAGTTCTCAAAGGTCAAATCGTTGAACTTTGACCCCTTAACAGCCAAATTTCTGGCCAAAAACTAATTACAAATGTTTTCCTAAATCTTAGTACCCTGTATATCAAATTTTGAGTCTGTAGACTTAAAGTTGACATAGTTATTGCGTAGGGAAATATACACAGACATACACACAGACACACACAGACACGCTCACTTATATATATATATATATATATATATATATATATATATATATATATATATATATATAGAGAGAGAGAGAGAGAGAGAGGGACTTATATGTAATATACTGAGTTCGTGTAATTCAGTAAATTTTCATAGACCAATAGGTTTTAAGCCAAAAAAGGTTGACTTAAGGATTAAGCTACAAAATGATCACATTACATAATTGAGCATTAATATACTGTTGTGTGCAAAATCAAGACTTCAAGACAAGGTGTTGATGGCAACGAAAACTGTATTTCATTTTATGTTACAATTGTTTCAATGTCTAGTTCGACAGTTTCAAGGATTATATCGTTTGAAAATTTTCAGAAACCAGCATTTCTTCAGACTTTATGAATAAACACACTTTTGGCAATGGAGCCTTTTTCTCTTTTTTCTTTTTATTCAAACAATGCTACATTGGCAAAAGTGTGTTTATTCATAAAGCCTGAAGAAATGCTGGTTTTTGAAAATTTTCAAACGATATAATGCTTGAAATTTTCGAATGAGACATTGAAACATTTGTAACATAAAATGAAATACACTTTTCGTTGCCATCAACACCTTGTCTTGAAGTCTTGGTTTTGCACACACAGTGTATATATATGTATGTATATATATGTATATATATATATATATATATATATATATATATATATATATATAAAGAGAGAGAGAGAGAGATACACATGGTAGAACGATAAAAGTGTCGCCCCAAAGAAAACTACAGCCTTATTTTAATTCTTTTATTGAAAAATCGATCCAGGTAACTTGATTATGTAGTAGAGATGACATCTACTTAAAGTAGCCGCCTTCAGCTTCAATCACTGCTTTGATCCGGAAGTGGAAGCATCCCTTTTCCACAAGCGCCGTCGGAAGCTCCGCGAATACTCGGCGGATGGCGGCGGTCATGTTGGATTTGATGTTGTGGGAGGTCATGTTGGTGATGTTCTCGACGTATGACAAAACGGAGTTGTTGAACTGTTTTGGCTGAGGGAAAACGGAAGGGCAGTGTGAGAAAGGTACAAAGTCGTAGCACTCATTCTAGAGCCAAACCTGAGTCTCTTTGGGCTTGTGAGCCGGCGCTGAGTCTTGCTGCAACACCCAGGGTCTGACAGGGACCACGTGATTGCGCCAGAGGATCACTACACTTCTCAGCACATCCAGATACATTTTAGTGTTGACTTTCACATCTACTTCGAAGATGGGAGGTGGCATGATGTGGGTCTCACTATAAACCACTCCAAAGCCCATAACCCTGGCCGGAAATTTTGTTTTATTCTTGGAAATCTAGCGATGCATTTTGAGGCAATGGTCCTGTTGTCATAACTTGGATCTGTAGAGGACATGTGTCGTACAGCGGCGCATCTTCTATCTCGCTCGTTGGACATTGTGTCATTTCAGACATGATAGAAGGCTCCTATTGCTCTTAGGACTTGTATACAACTGGCCGATAAATAAATGTATTTTGCGCTGTACTTTGAAGAATATATTGTTATTAGATTTTATGGTGAGTATACCCAGAAATGGTATCGAGTTATTTTGTAAACATCATCGACGGCTGTATGAAAATAACGAGCTGTGAGCGAAATGACATCTTCGTAACGAAAAAGAAAATTATAAAAATGAAAGAGCACGTCCGAGAAGACGATCACCTTAGAGATGTGGATGACGTTCAAGAGCACGTTCGAGAAAATGACCACGTTATAGACGTGGATAACGTCCGAGGGTACGTTCGAGAATACGATAGCGTTTGGAATGACACAACCGTAACGAGAAGTTACACGTGGCGAGAAAATGAGGTATTAAATGTTGTCGTTGCAAAAAAGGAGCTCGAGTTATTCTTTGTCTTTGTGTCCCATGCGACGTAGACTGCATACAACGTGTTGGGTAAACGCAGTGTGTAGTATCACGTTACAACTTTCCTTGTTTAAAAAGAAAACTTTATATAGGCTTTGATCGTATTTTATTTTTTAAAAACATTTTCTATTTATACGTTTCCAGAAAGAAAAAAATGATTATGTCGTCAATATATCTATAGTAATCAGTAGTCATGCCTATTCTAAATTAGAAAGGGGCACATTCTAGAAATTTGATGATGAATAAGCAGACTTACTCTACGGACTAAATGGTATAAAGTAATTATTGAATGATAAAAAATGTCAGTTACATTGGATTAGAAGATGAGGAAGTCACAATTAAGGGGGAAACAGTTGTGTGCCAGAGTGTTCCACAACGAACGGGGAGTCCTTGTAAAGTAGCGTCGTATATAAAAAGTTCCTTCTGAATTCCAATCCTCTAATGAATTTGTATATATATATATATATATATATATATATATATATATATATATATATATATATATATTAGACCTCTTCAAAATTGACCTTTTTCTTCAAACATATGGAAACTGATATTATTCCCATTCTTCAAGTTCTAAATTAGCTAAATATACCAGTTATTGTGATCTTGGACCTTGGCTATGCCTGCCTCAAGAGCCATGTAATTTTATTGTTGAGGTTTTTCAAAAACGCTGCAAAATATGGGATATTATGTCCTTATTTTCCTTGTAGCTTTCCAGAAGTTGATGCTATAGCATTGAAAGTGGTACCAAATGAAAGCTAACAAAATTTTCTTGCATATGGTAGTAAGCACAATAAAACACATGAACACCTGTGTAAATTTTAACTAATTTTAATGCACAAACAGCTGGGACACTACAAAAAATCAGTTTGGTAGTATGATAGCACTGCACTGACACATATATTGCGTAAGAAACTGTCAGATAGGATGTTACTAATACATGTATTATCACTTGTTCAATGTGGCTTTTTTGAAATTGTCAAATTTTTTCCTGTGGTACTCCACAACTTGTAGTAAGCAGCTTCTTTGCTCTGGGTCACTTGTAATCTGAGTTGCAAAGTCACTCATTAGTTTCACACCTCTCTCAGCCACATCATTGGTAACTTTCACTGACCTCACAAACTTCTGTGCATTCCTGTAGCTGTCATTGTCTTCCCAGGTGTCAGCAGGAGTAGTGAGCCAGTTACATTTCACTCGAAGAGCATCAAACAGAAAGTGAGACTCTGGCCCTACCAGGTCTGTGAGAACTGTAGCTGCATTGATGACAGCAAACACTGGCTTGCCTTTCCTGTAACTCTCAGGTTTCTCTGTTTTTGACAGCTTGACTGCGAGCTGCTCTTTTGCAGACTTGGTCATGCTGGCATGTGAACTGAACAAGGTGAATGGCACTAGTTCCTGGGTCAGATACCAGCGATGGTTGTTCATTTCTTGAGAACAGAGGTTGCCAGTTCATAGTCATACTGCTTGTATTGCAGCATGTTCTTCATAAGCTGGAGGTCATGGATAGGTGCATCAGCTGCAGATATGGTGGTCACCCAGTGGCTGGTGTAGAATAAGGCCAGGAACTTGTTCATCCTCTCCAGCTTGAAGATAGTGTCCGTGTTGTATTTTAGTTCCTTGGAAAACATGAGCATCTTCATACAGTAAATGTTCCTGGCTATCCAGCGGGCTTGGTGAATGGCACCTGGCTTGGCCCAGTGGATACCTCGAGGAGATTCCTCACCAAGCAGGATCAGGCACAGTTCTGCCAACTCTCTGTAATCTGCCCTCGGACTTGCTTCCTCAAGGAAATTGCTTAAGACTGCAGTTGTGCTTGTCTTCTTCTGTTTCAAGTCTTGTTCAACTAGGCCCAGAACACTTGGGCAGTCCTTAACCAACTTGTTCCACTTCTCTTTCACATTACTGAACATTGGGTTGTCAGGACTCTTGACCTTGCTGAACACAGCCTCCCATACACTTCCAATTATTACCTCTGATATGTGATGGCGACAAGCGAAGTAGAATACCTTTTTGCATAGTTTTTCTTCAATAAGCTTCGCTGCACCCTTGTTGATGCCACTGTTGTTTGCTGTGGTATCAAATACCAAGCCTACAATGTTGTCTGTGAGACCCCATGCTTCTATCAGTTCCAATGTAGCATTACACTGTTGGATTCCTGTGGAACTTTCTATGAAGGGCACACCAAGCAGCTTCCCTTCTTCATACTGTGGAGTACCAGAGACGAGCACTGCAAGACTTTCCACTGGGTATCTTTCACCAAGAACATCCAGTAGAAGTTTTCCTTCACAGTGTAGTGTGCAGTAATCTGGCGGACTTTCCTTGAAGTTATTCATGTAACTTTGGAACAAGTTATGACGAGTGTTTATCCTATTTCGTCTTGTAGTAGAGGCTGATATAACAAAGTCATCAAGATCTGCGCATCCTGCCTTCAACACTGCAGACACCATGGCTGTAGTCTGGTTGTCAGAGAGTGACAACCGATCTGCAGTGCTACAAATCTCTTCACTGGTCATAACTGAGTGTGGAAAGTGTAAGGTTATCGTACTTGGTTTTGATGAACAGCTTGGTGTTGTCTCAGTGTATTCTGAACCCTCACTAGTACCAGAGCCTTGACTGTTCTCTGGGTCTTCATCACTTGAAATTTTCCCAACTTCTGCTGCTGCAGCAGTCACTGATGATAACATTCTCTCTTTCTCGGAAGCTTTTCTCTCTAGACTTCTTCTCAAACACCTTATCATGACCTGACATGTGTGCCAGGCGAGTGGTCTGTTGGTCCAAGTAGAAATTGACGTCCTCTTCCTTGGTCTCCTTTGTGAGCAGCCTGTTGCTTCTTATCTCCTCCACAACATCCTTTGCTCCAATATCAAATAACTTGTCTAAGTCCTTCAGAAAGTTAGCTCGTTTCTCTTCCTCTGGTTTGTTATTTTTTCCCTTGTTTTTAACAATTTTCCTGTACTTTTCATGGAGGATCATGAAACGGTTGACTGCATTTGGTCTAGTTAGTGTTTTAATCCTTGCCATATTCCAGAATGGCAAAACGACATCCACTGTATCATGGGTTAAATACCTATTGTCACTGTTGGGATTTTCATTCCTCAAATGCAGGAAATACTGGAACACCTGGCGATTAGTAGGAAGTTGAGAGCCCCTGATGCTGGAGCTGGGTTGCCCAATGAGATACACATCACTGAATGACCTTATGGCAGGAGTTGCCACCTTTCTTCTCTTTTCAGTTGGTTCATCCCGTTCACTTGTATCGCTGACCACTTTCCCACAGCGTAGTTGTCTTCCAGATGCCATGTTGTCAGCAGTTCACAGATCTTAACAAATCAGCTTTAACTTACAATCTGAAATAAAGAGATAAAACATACTTAGTGATAATAAATTATATACATGCATTAAGAGTAACATTTTTGAGATAAAGTTATGTATTATATGATTGCATCCTTTCCAAGCATAAAAAATATATATGTTTGTGCATTAAAATTAGTTAAAATTAACACAGGTGTTCATGTGTTTACTACCATATGCAATAAAATTTTGTTAGCATTCATTTGGTACCACTTTCAATGCTATAGCATCAACCTCTGGAAAGCTACAAGGAAAATAAGGACATAATATCCCATATTTTGCAGCGTTTTTGAAAAACGTCAACAATAAAATTACATGGTTCTTGAGGCAGGCATAGCCAAGGTCCAAGATCATAATAACTGGTATATTTAGCTAATTTAGACCTTGGAGAATGGGAATAATATCAGTTTCTATATGTTTGAAGAAAAAGGTCAATTTTGAAGAGGTCTAATATATATATATATATATATATATATATATATATATATATATATATATATAATCTTTCTTCTAACGACCAACTGACACCACACTGGAATTCTTTTTCCAACAAGATGGCGCTACATGCGACATGTCTCACAGATCAGACACGAGTTCATGGCATGTTTAAATCCCCTATTTGTAAGGCGTATATAAAAATAGTAAAAATGTGTTTATTATCTTTTGATATGAATCTCACCTGTCTGTTTAAGTGTATGTATGTATGTATGTATGTATGTATGTATGTATGTATATCTGCCTGAACTTTCGACAGATGCGACGGATTTTCATGAGATCAGTATCGATTTGAAGTCTGACCCTTCGGACGACAAACATAGAAAAATTGTCTAAAAAGATTAATTCTTTCAACCTCAACTGGGCACTTTTTCTACAAGGAGGAGGTCGCTTTTTTCGCCGATATTTTCGAAAGTCATCCCCTCTTCTCGATTAACTAGCCTTAGTTTAAACATTCGTCACTTCCGGTTTGGAGGTGGGCGCAACAGCAAAGACGTCATTTTTTCACGTTCTTTTCCTCCTTTGCAGTACGGGTCTGAGCCTGCCTGCCTGCACACTACCACTTTTTTTTTCTCAAGACACACCTCCAAACATTCGGGCAACCCCGGGAACCGAGGCAAGTTCTAAAATAAAACACATAGCATCTTTTTCCTAAATGAAGCGAACTTTTTAGGCGATCACGTGCGGTTTTACGTCTTTGACAGTCATACATAGGGTTAGTTTTAAAAATAGTTAAATGCCCTAAAAGGTTAAATAGAGGATTATTTTTTTACATTATATGTATATACGGAACTAATCATCTTCCTCCTACCCTCTCTCGCTATCACTTTCTCTTTCTCTCTCTCTCTTTGTAGAATTCGTCTATTTCTAGTTTGTTGCACAACACGAACGCATGCTAGACGTATTTTAGAAGAACAACGAAAAACTCCGTGTGTGTATGTGTGATACCCTTTAGCTACAGGGATTTCATCCTCTTCCTCATTCATATGGCGCGGCACGTATGCGACAGATAATTCAAGATGAAAACATCCAAAAACAAAAATAAAATAAAATAAAAAGACCAACAAAAAAAGATGGATCGCTTGAACGAATAGAATTGATATTGACGGAACAGATGTCAAATAGAGTGCAATTCTCAACCAGTTTCTAATGAAGTTTTAATCGTCCAAAACACGCGTTAATGTGTTTCTTTTGTTTTTTTATAGGAAGGAGGGGGTCGAGTGCCCTTTTTCTCTGTCCATTCACCACCCCCGTTCGCCTTTCCCGGCTGAAAGTGGACTCAGCGAGGCAAGAACAAAACTCTCCTTTACTCCATCACGTCTCCCCCTCTCCCCCTCTACCAGAATCGCCCTCCTCACCTAAATGCCCATAGCTTTTCCTTTTCAATATCCTCTAGTTGAACGTCCAACAATGGAAGAATAGGGAGAAAGGGTAACAAAGCCGAGGGATGAACCGGACAGTCAGGTCCATGTTAGACAGACAACGCAAAAAAGATCCAGGCTACGGGATCCTTTTGTGGCACAGGCATTGTAAAAATTCACCCTCCTCTCTCCCTATCTATTTACGACCCCTTACAATGACGTCACAAAGCTGGCGGGCGTAACGGTGGTAGTAATAATGGTGCGGTTGGAGGGGGGAGGGGGTTTTGTTGGTCAGTTGGTCGGTCGGTCGGTCGGATGGAGAACTGAGTCCAAAAGATTACTGCTCGCCAATTGCGATCCACTGCGTGCAATCGCGTCCAAAAAGAAAATAAATAAATAAAAAGAAACATTATATAACAATGAAGTCGCTCTTCTGAAAGCTTCACTGATATTTCTTTGCCTTTTTCGTCTTTTCCCATCAGCTAATGATCGATTTGTCATTTGGAATGGCTGTCGCCGTATTCGCAACAATGGCCGTTTCGTTTCGTACAGACATTCTCTCTCATTGTTATAGGCCAACTTCTTGACGAAAAAAATAAAAAATAAAAATAAAACACGCAATAGGAAATGCTATAACTGAAGACAAGTTATCCGACATAGACTCCGGGCCCTGTCACCACACACACACACACACACACACACACACACACACACACACACACACACACACACAAACAAATATATATATATATATATATATATATATATATATATATACTCGTGATAAAAATAATGGGGCAAACAAATTTTATACATTTTATTGCACTAAAAACTATATCGAACAAAGAACAATTGAAGAAAGAAACGTAAACGAGACTATTAACACGGAACAAGACATTTACTTTAATAAATGCTTAGTATGAAATCGCATTCCGTTTTGATTTCTTTAAAAAATCAATCCTTTTAGATATGTTTTCAACCAAAGTGGAACACTGCGAAAAAGGAGATACTATTCCATTCGCTTTGCACAGCTTCCTACAGTTTGTCAATTTTCTAAAAGGTTCTTCCAGCCAATGCACGAGATATTATGGACCAAATATTCTAGATTAGTTTTAAAGCGGAGCTTTGACCTGGCCAAAATATCACATTAATTGAATTATCAGAAAACCATTTTCTTGTGACTTTAGCAGTGTGTGCAGGGGCATTATCATGTTGAAAAATAATGTTCTGGCAGATTCCCAGCTTCTGGATACTTGGTAATAGTCTTTGCATTGATTGGCTTCTCACATCTAATAAGTTCCCCAACTTCTGCTGCAGTAAAAGTTCCCCATACCATTATCCCTCCATTCCCGTATTTTACTTTCGTTTTTATGCAACTTGGCGAAAATCTTTCTCCAGTTTTTCGATTGCACCGTTCGAGAGCATCGGGAGCATCACTAACAAGGTAAAATCTTGATTCATCTAACCAGAAAATATTCCTGAACCAGTCTGTATCTTTCTTGCCGAAACACGATAAAAATCTCTTTCTATCGGTGATGTTCTTCTTAGATAAAAATGGCTTCCTTGTACACCTTTTAAAAGAAAATACCATTTCTTTTATTCGTCTATATATGGTATATCTAGAAAGAGAATTTCTAGCGCCTGTTTTTAATTCTTTACTATAGTCAACATAAGTTTTCTTTCAATTCGTCAAAACAGTGTATTTAAGCCTGTGGTCGTCCTTCAAAGTGGATGCTCTAGGGCGACCAGATCCAGATTTCTCTTTTTACCAAGCGTTCGACTTCGAACCTTCGACCAATTCACTTCACTACAGAAAGAGATGTTTTCAAATTTTCTTTTTTTTAAATATCAAAAATCTGCTTGTAAATAATTTTCGACTGCCTTAACCCTGCAAATCGGTTTTTTTTACATCCTCGCCGAGATGCGGTCTTACCATTTTTAGGATTAATTTTTCCACTTATTATTATAAGCTATAATAATAATGATCTGCAAAATAGAAGATTTCAGTTAAAATTAACAACAATTCATAGAAAAATATTGAAAAATCGATTTTTTCCTTCTTTCACGCTTGGCTTATTTTTTTTGCTCATGAGTATATATATATATATATATATATATATATATATATATATATATATATACATATATATATATATACATGGAAAAATCAATACGAAAAATATATAAATGTTTATATCTTTTCTGTATTTATTTTCTATGTGTTGACGTGTAAGAACACAAAAATCTTACAAAAAAAAAGAAAAATGTTTCTTTCAAAAGCACATATTTTCGATCGATCCTCCGGTCTTTTTCAGTGTGTATTCAGACATATTTATATACATCAAAATTAATAGGCATGGATACTATATATATATATATATATATATATATATATATATATATATATATATATATATGTATGTATATATGTATATATGTATATATATAAATATATATATATATATATATATAAATATATATATATGTATATATATATAAATATATATATATATTCATATTTATATTTAGTTTTATAAATATGTATTAGATAAGAAGTTAAAAAATGTTTTAAAATATATTAACAGAACCAAGGCTTCAAAAAAGGAATTGATAGCAATAAAAGTGTATTTCATTGTAAGTTACAATTGTTTCAAGACCGGTTGGACAATTTCATGCATTATGGCGTTTGAAATTTTTCACATAACCAGCCTTTCTTCAGACTTCTTGAATAAAACCACTTTAACAATAGAACATTATTTAAAGAAATTTCTCTGCAAGGAAATGAAGCATGTGAAAACATTTATCCTGGACGCATCCTTTGTCAAGAGCTTATTTAAATATTAATATATCACCTAATTTTCGTATCATTATTTAAAAACCTGTCATATTCGTATTCGCCCTATGCTGGCTTCAATCTTTACAAAATATCGGCTATCTTAGTACTTAGATTTAAGACCAGTTTTAGGTTAATATTTTATTAAACAGGGAAATAAAGAATGACATTATATCGGCTATTGTACAAACAAGTATATGTATATATATATATATATGTATATATATATATATATATATATATATATATATATATATATATATATATATATATATATATATCAGTGATTGTCGAACTTTTCTTGATTTGGAACAGAACTCTATGGAAACATTCTTTTGGCTCATGCAACTCCTATACAATAATTTAGTTGTCCTATGCAGAAAACAGCATTGAAAAAGAAAATGGAATGAAAGAACTTTCATGATGTTTATAAGAATCTATAAAAGCAAATTAATTTCTTAAATATAGCAAGTTTAATTATGTAAAATTTAGTATATTTAAACGCCATTTGTTTTTTTAAATATGCATAAATTAATAAAATAGACTTTCTAAATCGAATTTAACATTCCCTTTATTTGTTTCCTGTTCGAATTTAGAAATTGCGGAATCTCTGGACTACACCGGACTATACCGCGGAGCACTGGCTTAAAAGCACTAATATATATTCATCTTTGCTAAAATGAATCAATTCATTTTAACTTTAAGTTTTCTTTAGTCCTTAATCTTTAACTTTAATTCTTAAGTACATATGATCTATATTCCTTCTCTTCCTCTCTTTCTTTTTCTTCCCTCTCACTCCTCACCCTCTCCGTTCTCTGTCCAACACTTCAATTCCTGGTTTTTAATACACATTTGTAATTTTTAAAAAGCTTTTATTTTTACTTGAATTATCTAAATAAATGGGCAGGATAATGTTGTTTTTCTGTCAATAGAAACATTCTGTAATGGTTTAAGCATAAAGAACAGATTTAGATCTACTAAAGTATTGAGCACCTTTGGTTCCCGTTTTTTTTTTACTGAATATACCTCTTAATATATATATATAAATATATATGTTATTTGCTTTTGCGATACGTTTTGAACAAATTCAATTTTTTACGAAAGTGCATTTTTACCTATATATTGTTTTTAAATTTAATCATCCACTGACGCGTGTCTCGTCGTCTAGGACTCGTCAGAGTGGTTGAATCTAGCGAGATTCGAAATCGGGACCCCTCGGTAAAGAGCCTGAACTCTTACCGTTCGTCCATCTCGCACGACTGTTTGGATATGTCGCGATTTACTTAGATGTAATTTGTTTTTGTTTTTTGTGATTCAGTTACTCTGATGAGTCGTAGACGACGAAAAACGTGTCAGCAAATAATTATATTTTAAAAACAGTATATATGCCGCTCTCCATATGGGGGGTACCAAATTGGTTAAAGGGAACATTATTCCCAACACTCATTTAAGTAAAAATACACTTCCATAAATAACTGAATTCATTCAAAACGCACCGCAAAAACAGAAACAAACAACATAATAAATAAATAATAAATAATAAAACAACATAAATCGCGATATATCCAAAACAGTCGTGCGAGATGGACGAGCGATAAGAGTTCAGGCTCCTTACCGTGAGATCCTGATTTCGAATCTCGCTAGAATCTTCCACTCTGATGAGTCGTAGACGACGAAACACGTGTCAGTGGATAATAACATTTAATTTATTAGTTGTTGCTTCTAATAAAGATGAGAATAACACTCCGAAATAAATAAATTAATATAAATAATACTCATCTCAATACTGAATTCCAATTAAAATAAGATGAATATTTTTTTTTACTTCACAGGTATAATTATTTTAGGTCACCTTTGTTTGAATATTTTCTATTCTTAATAATTTTCAGGAATGCTTCCTATCTATTAATTTCCCAGGGATCGCTACGATCAGTAGGCCATCCTTAAATATCCGTATTTTATGCGTTGTTGTTTGTTACTTCATTATCGATTTAATTTTATTTTTACACAAGTGACATTGCCAAATATGGTACGCTTTGCGTTATCAATGATTATTCTTTACTAAACTAGAACGATTTGCAATCGAACACATGCTTATTTTATCTTTTACATTCACTACTTTCTAATTCATGTTTCTAAAAAGATATGCTTCCATTTCAACCGCGTTTAAAAATATTACATATTCTTATATTTTAAGATGTCTATGGCTTTGAATATGTCTATGGCTTTGCTTCCGTAATACATTTTCTCAGAAACTACTGGTCCGATCTGGATTAACTTTTGTGTGGAACTTTGTTATGATAAGGTGCAGCGAGCTACGTATTATGGTATTTGATCGGTGCACAGTGCTGACATTTGCCTAAGTAAATTTTTAATAAAGACTAAAGACTTCTTTTCCCTTATGTTAACATAAACACATTATGCGTATTTTATTTTATCAAACTATATCAACGTTTCTATATGGAACTCATACTCTTGACGTTATTGTCGCGTTGCCTACGCACTGTTCCAACGTTTCGACATACAATCGCCGAGATACACCGCGCAGCTCTTTACAAACAGACTTTTCTTTCTCCAACATTTAAACATGGCAAGAAAGAAGAAAAGAAAAGAGAAAGAAAACAACATACTGCGTTTAGTTCCGAACTATACTTATGTTATAAATTTCAAACAAGTAAAATATTTGTTTATTTTCCTAATATTACGTTGTGATTTGGCTTTCAAACACACTTGATGCGTATTTTATTTCATTACACTATATTTTAGTTTCATGAACAATTAAAAACATAAAAACACAGTATTAGTTTTGCTTCCATTTACCAAATAAATAAACGTATTAACTAAGAAAACAAAACAACACAAAGTTCAGAATGAAAACATATTTTCAATTACAAAAGATCGGGATTAAGTATGAAATCGCCTACAAACCGATGTACCTTCTTTTTTTTTTACAAGAGCCTCACCACTTATCAAAACCGCACACCACTCGAGGATAAGAGTTAATGAATGTAAAGTGATAGTATGATAATCGTTAATGGTGTAAGTTGGGTAGAATTTTATTATTGAGGAGATGGCTCAACAAGAATTTGTTTACATTGCACTTGACGGCTACTATATTGTAGTTTGCCAGGAAGCAGACCAATGGAACAGTATTCTGCAGGCGGACTGCTCAAGGATAAAATCTGTGTTCGTGGAATTTGCGTTTAGATTTAGGCACAGAGTGGGGGAAACTGTGGATAGTCGTTGTAGCTATTCGAGTGTTTTTGTAAAGTTTGGCAAGGGGGACTATAGTATGGAGTTCAGACGAGAACTTGCCATGAAGATAACCATAGGACAGAGAAAGGCCCGCAACGTCTCTTCTGTGGAAAAGAGGCTGCAGGGAAGAAAAAGTGCGTCTACTGCTTGGTTTCGAAGTCGGCTTTGAACTCTATTAAGGCAAGATAGGGTTCCCAAGTGTCCTTTCCCTAGAGTTGCATGTTGCAATATTGTGTAGGAGGGGGTTTCATTTTTAAGAGATATGACGGGGGATTCATATTGGGCCAATACATATAACGGATATAATGATAGTGATGAAGGGGAGGGAGATATTTATGCATATACAGTTCTGTTCTGAGATGCTTGAGACTTTATATATATATATATATATATATATATATATATATATATATATATATATATATATACTGAGAGTGATAGTGTGATAGATGTACATTTCTTATATTTCTCATAAAACATATAGAGAGGAGAAGAGATACATATTCTTGGAAGGGTTACGCAATGTTCATAATAAGATGTTTAAAACATTACCTATTGGGTGTTGAATGATGACACGAAGACAAACATTTTTACAAAAACACAAAGATGATACTTTATTCCTTGGACCGGTCGAATGCTAATGACGCCAGGAATTCACATTTACATAGTTTAATCTTCTACCCCTCGCTTCCAAAGGGGAAGCTGACCACTGAATGCCAAGTGACTGACTCTCAACTCTCTCTCTCACTGACTAGCAGACTGACTGAATTCGAACCCATAGAACTATATGGAGAATCGTCCTTTGTCTATGACGTCAGAAGTAAGTTTCCCAAACGTGACCAAATCACACGTTTTTCCAAAACACATTTCTGCAATAAAGAATCCTAACCTATTTTTTAACCTACCCTATTTTTTTTAACAATCTATATAATTATAAAACTCAAATGACCTTGCGTACTTTCCGTTTACGACATCCGGTTGCACATGCACGCATGACCTTCGCACTGAAATATTAACGTTATTATTCGAAATTATTATTTAACATGGGAAGAGTAGGGTTTAAAATAACTTAAACGTAATATAGAAATGACCGATGTAGAAAAAAGCATTAACAATTGTTTATGTGGATAATTTAAACGCGACAAAAAAGAACAATTGGGACGCTGAAATATTAACGTTATTATTTCGAAATTATTATTTAACATGGGAAGAGTGGGGTTTAAAATAAACAAAAACAAAAGAACAATTGGAACGCTGAAATATTAATGTTATTATTTCGAAATTATTATTTAACAGGGGACGAGTGGGATTTAAAATAACTTAAACGTAATACAGAAATGGACGATGTAAAATAAGCAGATATATGAAAATTTGAATTTAACTATAATAAGTATTATGGTATCCGGTCAGTGAACATTTACCTGTAAGTATGGCCAACCACTTATAATTCAGTAACTGTAATATTTTTTCCAAAATAATAAATTATAATAAACAGAAGGATTCATAGAAAAATTTTTTTTTTTACATAGGCATCACCACTTATCAAGGCCTAGAGGCCACTTAAGGATAAGGGTTAAAGAGTGTACAGTAGAAATTGGACAACATAGTAATCATTAGTAATGAAAATTTGGTAAATTTGATAACTTATATAGAACGGCTCATCAAGAACTTATTTTCGTTAGACTTGAACACAGCCATATTGTAGTCAGCCGGAAAGCAGGAAAACGGAAGACAATTCCACAGGCGTGCAGTTCTAAGAAAGAAGCTTTGTTCATGGAATCTACGTTTAGGTTTAGGCACAGATAAAGAGTGGGGGGAATTATTGATAGCGTTTTCAGCTAGACGAGTGTTTCTTGTGAAAGTTTGGCGAGGGAGGACCATAGATTGAAGCACAGTGGAACACTTTCCATGAAAATAACGATACAGCAGAGACAAACTCTATCTATATTCTTTGTTTATTTTGATATACTTTCATAGAAATGTGTCTGTTATGTCAAAAAAAAAAAACTATTTTCTTTACGTCACAAGTGACATGAATTCCATAGCTAATATAACATACTGACCCAACGTAATTTTTAAATTTTTATTGTTCATTCTTTTAAGCTGACATTTTTAATATTCAGCTTTATAAAAGAATGAACAATCAATTCTTTTTACGATATAAACAATAGCTAACTATTTATAATAGAATTTGACAATTGACCTTTTTAACATTCTGATTTCTAACAATTCAAGCTTCGAGTCTCGGCTTATCCTAGGACTGGCATTGTTCATGTTTTATCCCTAGCGTAGGTAATTTACAGCATGTATATGAAATTGTTTTACCTTAGGGAGAAGAGAACAGGTAATATACAACATAATGTGTCTATATTACATCCCTGGCAACGCCTAGAAACCAGCTAGAACATGTATTTCAGTCAATCTTTATTACATCCTGGGCTATGCCGGGAAACCAGCTAATCTCTATTTAGTGACTTGACCACCAAAATACCTCCCTAAGTGTGTCCTTTCTTTTGAACTTATTAGATATAGGTATCTAGAAATTTGTGTGAAATTTTGTTGAATGCATTGTTCACTATGATTTTATTATTGTTCTACACAATATCAACTGTAGCGAAATAACACAGTAAACTTAGTGTAATGTTAGAATAAAGAGCAAAGGAAAAAATTAGAATCATATTCTGTAATTGCAAATCTAAATTTGCTAGCGTGTACCAGTATTTGCCAGGTTGTGGAAATTTGGAATTTATAACATATGTAGTGGCCTTTTCCTAGATACCTATTTTTATAATTGTTTCAGTACATTGCTACAAAATGTGACATTTGTTGGCGTTTGTAAAAAAAAGCATGAATTTGCTTATATTCCAAAAAGATTTTCACTTACCTAATATTCTTTTATTTACATGGAAAGGGCATAACCTTTTCCTGGAACATTATTCTCTTTTTAACTTCCGGCGATATTATTAAACTCAAAAGAAACAGAAATAGGAAAACGAAGACAAGGCGTTGATTATTATCTATCAAATTTAATTAAACAATCAGAATATCTTTTAACAAAGTACTCGCTTAAAAGGTCTTAAAGACTGATTATTTAATTAAAACCTACAGAAAAAGTATTTATAATTGGAATTCATTATTTACATGATCATTATTTATATTAATTTATTTATTGCGGACTATTATTCTCATCTTTATTAGTTGTTGTTTCACGACGTTTCGGCCAACTATTCCTCTTGCCTTCGTCAGGTGGTAACCGCGACAGATAGGAACTTCGAATCTCCTAACTGCATTCTCAGCCATCACTGCCATCCGTAGTTGTTGTCGTCTCACCATGTTTTTGGCCAAGTAAGCCTCAGATAGCGGTTTCAATCCTACCAAAAGTCGGCCAGAGGCTTACTTGGCCAAAAACGTAGTGAGACGAAAACAACTATGGATGGCAGTGATTACTGAGAATGCAGTTAGGAGATTCAATGTTCCTATCCGTCGCGGTTACCACCTGACGAAGCCCAGAGGAATAGTTGGCCGAAACGTCGTGAAACAACAACTAATAAAGATGAGAATAATAGTCCGCAATAAATAAATTCATATGCAGAAAAATCTTCAAAAGCTTTTTACTAATGTTTATATTTTTTTTAGTCTAAAACAAAATCAACTTTTTATACTAAGGCCGATAACTAAATTAGTATTTCCTCAGTTTAAGGTTGTTTACTTTTCATAGATTTACTCAGTTTAGAAAGATTTCTTATCACGAAAATTAATCTATTTTTGTCCTATTTCATGAAAGTTAATCAAATTAAATATCGTCTACATTGACATCTCCTACGCTTAGCAGCTGTTTTCAAAGATTAATAATCATCGGTTATTTTAAGAGTTAACCCTGCACATAAACTATATATATATATATATATATATATATATATATATATATATATATATATATATATGTATGTATATATATATATATATATATATATATATATATATATATATATATATATATATCCGTAGGTGTTAACTGGAATATCAGTTGTATAAAACAATATATTTATTTTGTATTTTTATTCATTCAGTATTTCAAACGCCTTGCGTCCTTTCTCTGAAATTAGTTAGGTTTAAGTGGAACCGCATGGCGTTCAGACGAAAATGAATTCACTTGATACAGGTTAATTATACGCTTAATTGCGTCCGTGGTGATATACCATATGTCTTTAGTAGATGGGGTCGGCTTAGGGTGTTGATTAAATGTGTTTATTTTTATACTAATTTAAGCAAGATTTTGGACGTGTACCAATATAGCTATTTATTGTTTTTTTAATTATTATCCACTTCAGTGCGCTGAGTTACCACCACCGAGAGACAAGTCCTGCTAAGTAAAAAATGACGTCACGCGTAGTAAGAAAAAGAAGTGATCTCAGTCAAGCAGTCAAATTGTTGATAATAGGTGACATTTTTTTTTTGCAATAGGATTAAACATTGTAGTTGAATATATCGAAAAATAAAAAATAAAAAACACGATTTATACTTGAATTTAACTTTATTCTATATAATTAAAAAAAAAGGAAAAACAAGAATTAATTGAAAAAGAAAGGTTGTACATTGTCCTTTTTTTTTTTTTTTACAAAGGCATCACCACATTATCAAGGCCCAGAGGCCACTCAAGGATAAGGGTTAAAGAGTGTACAGTAGAAATTGGTCAATATAGTAATCATTAGTAATGAAAATTTGGTAAATTTAATAACTTATATGGAACGGCTCATCAAGAACTTATTTACTTTAGACTTGAA
Source organism: Euprymna scolopes (assembly GCF_053919585.1). Lineage (NCBI taxonomy): Eukaryota > Metazoa > Mollusca > Cephalopoda > Sepiida > Sepiolidae > Euprymna > Euprymna scolopes. The sequence goes on from NC_136518.1 coordinate 45,538,222, forward strand.
CACAACCATATTGTAGTCAGCCGGAAAGCAGGAAAACGGAAGACAATTCCACAGGCGTGCAGTTCTAAGAAAGAAGCTTTGTTCATGGAATCTACGTTTAGGTTTAGGCACAGATAAAGAGTGGGGGAAATTATTGATAGTGTTTACAGCTAGACGAGTGTTTCTTGTGAAAGTTTGGCGAGGGGGGACCATAGATTGAAGCTCAGTTGAACACTTTCCATGAAAATAACGATACATCAGAGACAAACTCGCAACATCTCTTCTGTGAGATAGAGGTTGCAAGGAGGAGAAAAGGACATCTCCTACGAGGCTACGAAGTCTATTTTGAACTCTAGCGTTATAAGATAAAAATCGCGGTTTATCGTGGATTTCAAGTACTAAAAATAAAGTAATATATTGTATTCAACCACTCTGACGAGTCGTAGACGACCAAACACGTGTCAGTGGATGATTATATTTTAAAAACGATATATATATATACACACACATATATATATATATATATACACATATATATATAATAGATTCACTGATTGACATAATAGTCAAGGGATTGATTTTGCGCTACGAAAGAAACATATACTGTCAAGAATTGTATAAGTCAGTTGAATTAAAGAAATAAATTATAAGATGGTCAACATCATGAATGTTAGAATATAACTTTTTGTCATTTATTCTCTATATTGCTCTGTAAGTACAATGAGCTTCTTAAATAAGGATTGATATATATTATAAGAAAATATATTTCTTCAGAAATATATATATATATATATATATATATATATATATATAATATAAAGCTGAATGTCTGTGCGTGTGTGTGTCTGTGTGTGTGTGTGTGTGTGTGTCTGGTCACGAATAGGCTCCTATATGGTTGACTATTTTAAAAAACTGATTACATATAATGATAGAAGATGTATCGAGACACAGGAATGTCTATGTTTGATCTGGAAGAACAGTGGTTCATTAAAATTGTGGGGTCGGCGTTCGCGCCTGGTCCACAAAGTATGGAAATAAAAAATTTAACAATAAAAAAAAACAATGTTTACAAGTGTTTCTGATATAGGTACACATAAGAATACTTTGATAAGTATGTTTTAACTTAAATAGGGATGGTATAATATAATTGTGGGGTCTGTGTTCACGCCTGGCCTCCATAGAATGGAAATAGGCACAAACTTTAATAAAGACTTTTCACATCTATCTGTGTAAGTATACATTGATAATTATGTTTCAGTTTGAAGAAATATGGTATAATAAAATTATGCGGTGTTCGTTCGCACCTGACCTCCATAGAATGGAAATATGTCACAAAGTTTAACAAGGTTTTTTAATATAGATCCACAGAATATTGGGATAAGTGTTTCAGTGTGAACAGGTATGTTATAATAAATTATGGGGTTTATCAATTTATTTTTACTCCATCATATTTTGATTTGGTTTGATACCCCCAAATTTACAATCCTTCCTTTTCATAACCTATCATACTTTCATAAATCAGAGTCCATTTTCTGTAGGCTGTTTTTGAACCCAGTCAACGACCGGTGCTTTTGCTAATTGTCAAATACTCACGTTTTCCTTCTTTTATTTCCTGGATTTTTTTCATTACAGCTGTTTCATTGATGAGTAGGCAATGTTACGATTTATGTTTCCATAAAAATATCCTGTTCCCATAAACTTCTTCAGATGTTTATCCGTTAGATTTTTACAACAAAAGGTATATTTTAACATGCTGAACATCGTATTTGGGTAAAAAGATTTCCAAAGCCGTGCCTCCTCACTTCCTCTATCTTTTGGTGTTACGTTTCCGTCGCTGTAACTTCCGATCTAGTTGTACTTGTGGTTGTTTCTGTCGAACTCAGTAATTTCGACGAAATTTCGAGCGGAACCCTGTATTTACTTCACGGGGGTTACATGCTCGTATTCCGTCAGCCATGACTGAATAGAGGTTCTAAGTAATTCGCAATTGTATTTTCCGTCGTCCACACTGAAGATTGAACCTTCAATCTTCAGGAGAATATTCCTATTTAATATGGATTTTCAAAGTATTTTAACCACAGCGCTACGGATCTTTGCGGACAATTCTGGTACTATTAAAAGGAGACGTAAAGATATTTTAATTCTAGTTGTAAATATCACTATTTATGACTAATTATTACTATATATAAACGCATATCGATATATACATTTATGATTTTTACTTATTATTTGTATATATATTCTATTGTTTAGAAATAATAGTTCCAATGTCGTATTAAATTTTATTCTAGGTCTACTTAGTAATTGGTTAGTGCTCAGCACTAGGTCTAGTAATTGGTTAGTGCCCATCATATGTGCTGCTTCTTGGAGTCATCTTAACTGGCCTTCCCTGTCTATAATTTTTACTTCGTCCGATAATAACGAATCCGCATATATATATATATATATATATTTATATATATATATATATATATATATATATATATATATATATATATATGCGGATTCGTTATTATCGGACGAAGTAAAAATTATTCGTTATTATCGGACGAAGTAATATATATATATATATATATATATATATATATATATATATATATATATATATGCAGATTCGTTATTATCGGACGAAGTAAAAAATATAGACAGGAAAGGACAGTTAAGATGACTAAAAAAATATGATTAGCACTATATATATAATGAATATATATATATATATGCATACATATTTTATATCTATATATATTGTATCTTTACATATTGTATATATGTACATAGTGTATATATATTGTACATATATACTTATTGCATATATACATATTGCATATATATACATGTTGTATATATACATATTGTATATATACATATTATATGCATGCATATTATATGCATATTCATATTGTATATATATATATATATACATGTTGTATGCATATACATATTGCATATATAAATGCATATTGTAAATATATGCCTATTGTTTGTGTACATGTTATATATATACAAATTGTATATATACATAATGTATTTATATATGAATATCTTGTGTATATATATACATATTGCATATATACATTGTATATATATATGTGCATATTTTATATATATACATATACACATGTTTATATATACATAATATATACACATATATATTATATGTATATATACATTGTGTATATATAGAACTATAGCATATATACAGTATATATGCATATTGTATATATATACATATTATAGATATATATAACATATATTTTATATATGTATACACTTAGTATATATATGTATACATATAATATATATGTAAACATATAGCATATATGTATATATCTCTAATATATATATATATATGTATACGTATAGTATATACATCTATAATATATATATATATATATATATATATATATATATATATAGTATATGTGTGCCTATCTTATATGTATAGGATATATGTATAGACGTTACAAATACGTTTTTCTCTTATGGATAGAGAATATCTCCTACAATTTTTATCTTAGTGTAAGTTTTTTTTTTGCAGCCGAAAATTATTATAAATTTTATAAATAAAAGAAAAAAACTGAAAACTACTATTGCCAAATTATTTTGTTTACATGTTAAAAAACAACAGAATTTTCGTCTTCCTATAATGCATAGAGAATTTCCCCAATAAGTAATTCCTTTTTTAGTCACGTAATTCTTGCACATTTAAAACATATGATATATTATATAAAAAAAGAACACTGAAAAATTCTTATGCCACATTATGCAGTTTACATGTTATTAATTTTTTCATCTCTATCTGATTGATAGAGAATTTCTTTTACAATTATTCCTATTTTAGTCACGTAAGTTTTTAAAGCTAAATGTGATAATACCAAACAAACAAATAATAAAGGATTTAAATATATTTCAACGAAAGAAATAAAGTTATACCTTCGACTAAAATTTACACATTTTTGTTCTCAAGGAAAAACAGGTTATGTATTTACGCTTTAATTAATAAAAATAACGCCACTTACTTTTCTGGACTTTGTTGGATTAAAATTATCCTTTTTAAATGCATGGATCCACATGGATAATTGTTCTTTATAATCTGAAAAGTAAATTACGTGCACTTTTGCCGCTCCCCTTTTTTTTAGTCCCACGACAACTTGAAATAACGCAATGAAAAACTATTTTTCACAAATCAACAAAACAGGTGTACCAGATTGGCCGTGACTTTGTGTCTGTTAGCGTCTTTCTATACGTAAGGTCATAAATGTGTTATAAGATGGCCGTGGTTTAATGCGCGAGTGTTCGTAACCATGCCAGGAGCACATTTATCAGTTTTTTCTGAGGCACCCTCAGTGGTGAATGCCGACAGGACTACTCAGATATATTTTTTGTAGAACGAGAGTCCTATACCTCATTGAGTACTGACCCATTTTCCCACTTTCTGTGTCAAGTCCTCTCGCGTTTGGAGAGAGGTAAATACCTGGATGCGAATCAGCAATATCCTCTGATAAAGCGTGCATGTCTCGAGTTATCTTGGATTAATGTTTTTCTGACGTTTCCTCCTCTTTGAGTGATATAGTCCTTAAGCATACCACATTTCCAAGAACCTCTGGCACTGTTTTCGCGTTGGCATTAAACTTAAAATGCTAGAGGTATACCCGATGTATCTCACAGTTTAGTTTTAGAGAACAAGCAAAGATATTTAGATTAGTTAAAAACAAATAATTATATGATTATAATAGTAGCTTTCAATGTCAGAGTTGTCCTCCTTTTGACATAGGACTAAACTAGTAGATAAATAAGGTGCTACTTTTATTCGGGGATATATTTATAGAGATCGACGAAGTTAGGAAGTTGGGCAGCACGGTGTTCACATTACATTTAAATGGGTGTATCTTACTACTGTCAGGAAAACAGTGTGCAGGGAAATAATTCCAAAGGCAAACTCTCATACGAAAGACGCTATTAGAGAAAAAAAGCTACCCCACATCTACTGACCTTTACAATGAAGGTGCATTAATCTCCTACCAGTATGGTTTAGAAGAGTGAATTTACGTTGAATGGGTAGAAGAACAGTATCTTCGGCGTAGCATATTCCGTGCAAGTACTTGTTAAACAAATGATGTGTTTTCTCCCCAGGCCATTCAGCCCGTTGCTGACGAGGCATCCTTCTATATTAGAGGTCAGATTTAAAAAGAAAATAAATAAATAAAAATCTGTAGAGAATGAGAGACTCATAGAAACATGAATAAAAACAAAAATAGATGTTAGCAGGCCGGCATCCAGGATAAAAAGGGCCTCCTAACTTGTTTATGCAGAAGGTGGGAAGATGTAAATAATGAGGCAAACCTTACTATATCTTGAAATACACTCCAGTTTTGATAGAGACCAACCAGGGTAATCCATTAGGCCATGATGAAAAACAGACCAGCCCCGTATCTCTATAATTTTATACAACAAAAATCAGATAAATGTGAAGCTTGAAAGCCCAGCCATTCACTGTTGTTCAAAAGAAGCTTCCGCTGTTTTGCACCCAATCCTCTAAGTTTGAACAGTGAAGCAAAACATCAAATGAGATTCCTAAACTATTTAACCGATTCGTTATGCAGTTTGGAATATGTAATCTAGAAATACCTTGAGTAACATAGGCACACTATTTCTTTTTGTAAATATTAACATACATATATAAAGTTTAGTACCTCTGCATTTACTGACCCGGATCTCCGTGATGTTGGCTTAGGATTTATCGTCATCTGACGTAAACCGCAGAGATATTCCGATTGCTGATCAAAGTAAAAGACGCCAGGAAACAAATTAACAACATTTATCGTATACTTATAACAAAAAATATAACAAAAACCTATTGTAAGTCTTATGAATATTTATAAAAAATATACTTTTTAAAATTGTAAGTATTATTTTAAAAAATGTGATTGTTCTTGTTTTGTTTTAATTTTTAGATTTTTTTTTCAAACTTGTAAGAATTTTTACTGAAATATTGGTTTGTTTTATTTTGGAAGATTTTTTTTTTTTTGCAAAATTGCAAGAATTATATAAAAAATGTGATTGTTTTTTTTTTGTTTTAATTTTTAGATTTTTTTTCAAACTTATAAGAATCTTTACTGAAATATGTGTCTGTTTTATTTTGGAAGAATTTTGTTTGCAAACCTGCAAGAATTATTTAAAAAAATTTTTCTGAAGCGAACACTTCTGTGTATATAATTCCGAGACTAGTGGCTTTCTCTCTTGGCAAATTCTCCCTCCATAAAAAATATTTTAAAATACATTTTTCACAAAAAACTCGAATAATACGTATATATGAACCACTACTGCAATACCACATATATCCTGACTGCCCCTTTCGTATTCTCACTGCCCTCTTCAGCATCTTTGATAATTTATCTTTGAAACTCCCCTATAATATGCTAATTAGTGTAGTTTATCAGAACTAGTAGACTACTTTCTCACTAATTATATAATATAATTACATATAGTCTTAAACCTTCTCCTTTATTTAAAATTATTTGATTTTAAATAGAATTGTAGAAAGCGGTACACTGCAGAAGTAACGGAAAGACACAAGCTGAAGCAGGTGCGAAATTTATTAATGCAACTTATAAATACATGTGTACATATTCATATTTCATATACGCAGTATATTTATATTTGCACAATGGTCACCTGGGAAAGTCGGTCCGGTGGTATGTCCGTGTAATATAATATTTCGAGAAAGATCTCTTCGTCAGATATTTACTTGACTTTGACAAACGTGCTGTTGTATTTGATTTTATATTAATTTCAACAATTAATAAAATAAATAAAATCACATTTCGATTTTTGGAATACTTTCTAATTCACTTTAATATACAGATACGTTCGAATACACACTGCATTATAAATATAACAATCATTTTCATAGTTATAAATTTAGATACGTGGAAATATTTTGGTTTATTTTCATTCTCATTGGCATTTTACACCAATATTAAATTCTAATATTATCATGAAATACAGCTCTGTTATAAATCTATTCTAGTAGAATTAAATTTACAATATTTAAATTTATAATTGTAATTTAAATTACTGCAATTAAAATAATATTACCTTTATATCCGCACTGGATGTTTATACTCTTTACTGCTAACTAATAAGGAGCAGTATCGGAAAATATTCTATAGCCATTTTTTTTTTTGCTGAGGATTTCTTGGCTTATATATTGCGTATTATAAAATTGCGAATATGCATTCATATCTAAATAGCTAGTTGTCGCATTCGTGTTTGTGGCTTTCTGTGACTGCGTGTATATTTATGTGCGTTTGGACGAGTATGCATTAGCATACCTGCACCTCAGCTTGTTTCAAATCATATTTCTAAATCATAAACTTGGTATTAATGACTTCTTTTCACTTCTCTCCTCTTCTTTTTTTTCTTTTCTTTTTTTTCGTAAATGTCTCATATGAATTTGTATGTCTGGGTTGGATTGACCCCCATAGCCCAATAACTATTATAAATTTATTTATAAAAATATAATATATTTTATTTCTTTATAATTTCATTTTAGATGGGACCTTGGGGAATTATTTCTCTCTCGTAGTCAGTCTGTATTCAACTATAATTTTAATATTTTTAATAGGTTTATTCGTGTACCAATATCCTAATAGAAATGCATAGAAACTGGATCTCCCTATAATTTATCTATATGTTTTTTTTTAATTTTTCTATTTAATTTTATTTTTTAGAAATCGTTTAATTCCTAAGCATTGCAAACATGTTTTATTTTTTTGTACTCAAATCTTACACGTCTTTGTACTAAAATCTTAACTCTTTATTTCTCCAGATTTTAATCAGTTTTGTCCGTTATGTATTTATCGGGAAACATAAGTTGGAACAGAAACATTGAAAATATTGCCACGACCTCTGAGAGGAATGTGGGTCCTCTCTACTAGAAAATTTACTTACGCTTGAAAGTATCCTATACATTTACAAGGCCACCCTTCGTCCATGTATGGAGCAGTGTTGTCACTTTTGGACTGGTGCACCTGCTACTAGTCTCTCGCTGCTGACCAGGGTTTTAAAGAGACCCGTCGACATAATAGGCCCTGAACTGTCAGCTAGGCTTAAGCCTCTGTTCCATCGATGAAATGTTGCATCTCTGCCGTTTTAAAAGAATTTTAATAGTAGATGTTCCGCTGAAATACAAGCCCTTGCCCCCATTCGACGTAAATACCCCCGACACGCCCAATAAGCAGCAAAACCTTAACCCTACACGGTGGAGCTCCCCCATATGCCCCAAAGCTACTCTAATAGTTTTTCCCATATCTAAAAAAATATATATATTTATTTACAAGCAAATTTTCACACAAATAATAAACATTTAAAAATGGCGTCTGATGGTATTCAAAACCAGAAATGCCTCGAAAAATGTAACATACAGGTTCGTCAACATTTATGTTAATATATCCTTCATTTTCCTTTAAATACAACAAATATATAGAAGACATTGCCAAAGTTGCTGCAAAGAAAGCTGGCCTCCTTCTGCCGTGTAATGCAGAAGAGTGTAAGATACAACTGAACTATACCAAGTACTTTATCCATTACGCAACGGATCGTGAAAGTTTAGGTTCAATCTTAACTGCGAGTGATACTTAACATACAATTGTGAACCACTTAGAACTTCTACCTGGTCATGGCTGACGGATCGGGAGCTAGCTACATTTGAATTAGATAATGGGTTGCGTTCGGAATTTCTGTGCAGATTCCCGAGTTCGGGAGAAAGATTTTCTGAATTTGGCAAGCTATATCTGAAGAAGGCTGATAGTTACACCCACCGAAACGTTGTGCGAATAACACGAATGATGAAGAATTCAAATAATACGACCACTCATTCCACATCTCCAAAATTCATCACCATAATTAATAATTAATCTTCACCTTTTTATTTCGGCTTGCAATAGAATTGGGAGTTCTTTTATTCTATTTTTATTTTTGTCTCAGGTGTGGTAGTTGACATTTCAAACTACCTTGCAGCGATCAAAGAAAAATGCAGAGGATAGGGACAAGCAGAATGGCACGGAAGAATAGCGCAAATGTGTTTTTTCTTTTTCTCTCTTGTCGACAAAATGGCAGACCTTGGAGTCTAAAGCGGTCTTGTGCGCGAAAAGCTGTGGCGCCGTCGAAGACTGGCTGAGTGCAGAGACGTTCAAACATCCTAAGAGGGGTTCTCTCGTGTCCCTCCCTTGGGGGCACCAGCGCACAGAATGAGGCTTAACAGGCGCTGAATTAATTCGTAAATGTGATTTCCGCTATCAAAAGCAGACCCCACCCAGGATATCCTGCCTGCACAACATAAAAGCAATCGCACAAATTTATGTATATGCACGCACAGTGAGTGTAAGAGAGAGAGAGAGAGAGAGAGAGAGAGAGATAGAGAGAGAGAGAGGCAGACAGACATACAGACAGACAGAGACGGAGTGAGAGGGAGTGATATCTGTATAATATCAGTATGTATGCGTGTATGTGAAAGATAGGTAGAGAGAGAGAGAGAGAGAGAGAGAGAGAGAGAGAGAGGGAGAGAGAGGGGAATAAAAGAATAAAAAAGACAGAGAAAATGAGAGAAAGTGTGTCTTTGTTAAATAGGAGAGAAAGGGAGAGGGAATGAAGGAAAGAGAAAGAGAAAGTAAAAACAGTTAACGTATATGTGTTTGTCTTATATTGACCTGAAACAAGAATTAGAGTGTGTGTATGGGCATAATACAGGAGAGAAATAGAGAGAAAGAGAGAGAGAGAGAGAGGGGGGGAAAGGGAGAAAGAGAGAAAGTGTGTGACTATAATATAGAAAGGGGCCAGAGAGATACGAAAAGACAACGAAGAAATATATAAGGTGTCTGTGTATTATATCAGTCTGAGAGAGAGAGAGAGAGAGAGAGAGAGAGTGAGAGAGAGAGAAAGAGAGAGGAGAGATATAAAGAGAACGAGAGAAAGAATGCACGCATCTGTGTATTATATTAGGGAGAAAAAAAGAATAGAGAAGCAGAGAAGTTTATAGTATATGGAAGTAGAGAAAATGAGAAAGAGATTCAAAAAGTAAAGAGAAAAAATAATATATGTGTATGTATATGAATTCTGCCAGAGAGAGAGAGAGAGAGAGAGAGAGAGAGAGAGAGAGAGAGAGAGAGAGAGATGCGGGAGAGAGAGAAAGAGAGAGAAATGAGAGAAAGAAAGAAATTGTATGACTGTTTACTATTCAAGAGGGTTAGAGAGATACGAAATTACACCGCAGAAATATATAACGTGTTTGTGTATCATATCGGCCAGAGAGAGGGAGAGAGAGAGAGGGGGGGAGAGGAAAGGGGGGGGAGTGAAGAAAAATAGGAAAGAAATAGAGTAAGCGCACCTACGTATAATATCGAGTTGAATGAGAGAAAAAGAGATACAGCCGGAAAGAGAGCAAACGATATTGTATAGAGAACGGTGCACGTGTGCGTATAGTATCAACGAAATGACGATACAGCGAAAGTGCGAATATGATAGAATCTTTATACGTTTTATTCATCTCCTTTCCAATGGAGGTCAGACATAAGGTCAGGTGTGGTTTTGAAAAGCCAGCGAACAAATGTTAATGTACTCTCACCTACAAAACAAATCCAAGCAGCAACCGTCGGCCTTTCCAGGTAGGGGCACATAAGACGATTAACAATAAACAGAGAGAATGTACAGCCTGTGAGGGTAGACCGTCTGAAACTGAACAGAACAATTCAACCACAAAGAAGTAAAACCACACCTAATCAAGCTTTTTTGTGTGTGTGTAAGTATATATTTACTTGCTGCCAACCTCAGCATGATATGACACAAGATCAGAAAATGGGAATGTCCAGCCAGTATCCCTAAAGGAGGAACACTCTGGCCTAGCAAAAATTATCTAGGCATTCTCATCAGTATTCCTCCGTAGGGACGCCTAAGGCAAAAAGCGATAAACTTGCGCCACCCGAAAGCTGGGTGGCAAGACCTAAGATGGTGGACCTCCTAAGTAATACCCTGGCGGCATACCTCATATCTGATAGGTATTGGGTCAGTTCCTGGTCCCGCACCTGTCAGACTTATTGTCAAGAACGGATTCTTGACCAGTACTTTCTTACTCAGTCTCCAAGCAACCAACGCAGCAAGGAGACACTCTCCAACATCTTTTATAATACAAATCTCACCTGTCTGATTTAATATATGTATGTCTGTATGTATGTATGTATGTATGTATGTATGTATGTATGTATGTCTGCCTATAACTTTTGACAGAAGCGACGAATTTTCACGAGATTGTTATCATTTTTAAGCTCGACCCCTCGGGCGACAAATAGCGAAGAATTGACTAAAAACATTAATTCCTCCACCCTCAACTGGGCACTTTTCTTTAAGGAGAGGGTCGCTTTTTTTCGCCGATATTTTTGAAAGTCATTCCTTTTTTTTTCGGTTGACTAGCCTTAATTTAAACCTTAGTCATTTCCGGTTTAGCGATAGACGCAATGGCAAAGATGTCACATTTTTTTTGCACGTTGTTTTCCTCCTTCGCGGTATGGGTTTGAGCCTGCCTGCCTACTACCACTGTTTTTTTTTTTGTATTTTAGCTCAGCACACACCTCCAAACACCCGGGCAACGCCGGGTCCCCAGCCAAGTTAACAATAATCGGAGGGTGATTTTTTTTTAGAAGTAAAAGAAGAACAAATGTTTACGCTAATGCCAAAGAAAATACCATTGTGTAGGATTAAGGGACAGAGATATCGAATATGCATTTGGAATGGATGGAATGGGAAACAGAAGTAAAGAAAGATAAAGACAGTGAAATGTATGAAAAAGAGAGCGAGGAGAAAACGAAAGACTAAAAATGATGATGATGATGATGATGATGATGATGATGATGATGATGATGATGATGATGATGATGAAAGTAGAAAGCATAACTGAACCATGGTACTTGACTTTTGCATTTTAAACTTTAAGTTAAGCCATTATCTACAGGTAATTTTATAAAAGATCAACAGTAGATTATCTACAGTGCGATGTAGACTACAATGTATTGTGGACTAAATACATGCGGGGAGGCATGCGAATCTTCCTCCTAGTACAGTTTGTTGGCGTCCCTAATTAGAGTAGGCAATCAATCGATTTGATTAAAAAATGGGCGACTTCACCGATTTCGATGACGATAAACGTATGGAATGGTGGAACATTTGTTGATTCTCCTTCAATCCGGGACAACGTCGGGTCTCCCTGCTAATAGGCAATGAAAACAGAAGTGTTATACGCAGAGACCTGGCTGTTTATTTAGCAACAGGTAGAGTTATATACTACATCACTTTTAAATGCAATCGCTGACGGTTAGACGACTAGACACGTTAAGACGACCATGCCCTTGTCCACAGCGGCGAACACCTCCATGTTGGAGAAGAGCCTTAAAGAATCAAGCGTGTTATTTTATTATTTCGACTCAATCCAAACAATGCACACAATTATTAAAACGTTACGAGCTACTGTGTGTTAGATGCCTTACCTACAAGAACAATCGTAAGTGAGGAGTTGCGCAGCAAGATGTTTTTTCACATTGCGCGTAGATTTCTGCATGTCGAGGGAAACAGGCACCGGGAAAGGAACTCCAAAGAAAGTATCTGAGAAAACAGCATTTATACGATGAAAGGGGGTGATTTTGTTGATTGTCGTTTCAGTGCCGGATATTTAAACAGAGAGTGCACGAGTACAACACTTCCATTACATGTACAGCAACTTTATCAGAGCACATTCTATTAAAGTACTTATAAAACAAGCACAGGGATGCAGCATTGCGGCGATGGGACAGGGGTTGAAGCTTTGTGAACATTGTCGCACTTATTAGATCAAAGGATATCTTTTAACTTAAAGTCAAATAAACTTGTCACTCTTTCATGTCATATTTGACTCGTTAAGAGTTTTTTTTTTTTTTTGATTAATCACTTTAGAGTCAGTTCATGGGATTAAACACTAGTGGTGGGGTTTCTGTCAGGATTAGTGTGTATTGGCGTGATTCTACTTCTTTTTTACTACTAGAATTAGCTTTTTTTTCACCAAATGGCTTCATGCTTTGTTAGGAGCGATTCCACACAGTATTTAACAGCCATGTAATCGCTAATAGGCGTGACGTTTAATATGAAACGCACGACGGTATAATACAAATAGTGATTTTTTTTATAGTGTAATCCGTTGAAGGATGAAGACTTGGTACTGTAGGGGTTAGTCACTCCGTTTCACTTGATGAAACTGCCGATGAAAAATTAAGTTTGTTGGTAATAGATAAAACAGGCGCAGCAATAATACAAGCACTGCGTAAATAAGTAGAGAACTGTTATATGACCACTTATTTGAATGATACGCAAAGAAGGATAAGATTATAACATCACTAACAGATGTACACGGAGTTGCCCGGTATTAAACGTAACGTTAATTCGTTTAACACATTAAGTAAAAAAAAAAAAAAAAAATAGAAAGAAACTGAGACATGTACGTGCGAGTATTGTGTTTTTATCTTTGGTAAACTGTTCAGTTCTTCTTTTATTGAGATTGTCGGACTGACTTCCTCATCTTGGTTGTTATAGTCACAACGTTTCGCCCGTTTTGCCCTCCGGCCTTCATCAGGTGTTTTTTTATCGAACTGGGGAACCGTTTGTTAGGAGTCTCGAACCCAACCCTTTATTATTATTACGGGGGTACCGTGTTCCCGGTTCGATACAAAACAACTGATGAAGGCCGGATGGCAAAACGGCCGAAACGTTGTGAATATAACAACCAAGATGAGGAAGTCAGTCCGACAATCTCAATAAATGAAAACACCTAATCTCAAAAATACAGACAATTACTGTTCAGTTCTTGTAAGTAAAAAAAAAAAAAAAAAAACTCCAGATGGGATCGAAACCAAAGCCTCAGGACAGGGAGTCAAGTCCGATAACCATTAAGCAAGATTGTCACGCTTTAAAAAAGTGTTTTCAGACGTACGTATTTTTAACATGTGAACGATTTGCGCAAAAGCCGTAAAACAGTTGACAAACAGATAAAAATCCGATGACCCCAAGTACCATTTTTTTAAATTTTGACCACTTAACGGTCTTTTGCTAGATGAAAACTCATTAAAAATGTGGCCACACGTCTGAATACTCTATATACCAAATGTCAAGTCATTAGATGAAAAAGTCGTTGAGTATATAGGTTGAGAGTGGTCCTCACACATATTTAATTTTGGTGTGAGGTCGACGGATGGACTCAACATTGAGTGGTAAATCTAATATATAAACGGCTATATGTCTGTCTGTCGTTCTGTCTGTCTCCATATTTTCAAACTCTATCTCTCCCGAAACTAAAAATCGCAGAGCAGCGCTAGGGGCGTCAAATGATTGGATTTCTTATGGACCCTTCTTTTATCAGTCTTTAGCCGGGTAAAATAGTTTTTAAGGGGTCCAAAAGGGGTTAAAATTGAAAAAAAAAATTCACTATACATTTTGTACATTCATCTTAGTTTATTTATTTTTAGGTCCTGGATATGACCTTAAACTATAGCCAGTATTGAGGTCCCAGGTTGCGGGCTTTGGGGAGTGTAGAGACACCCTTTAATTGCCATTGCTCTCAGGTCCACTCTGACTCGGAGTGCTAGTACCTGTTAGGGTCTCAACTATGGGTTAAATAGAAACCGACTTAGGAAAAAAATATATATTCTATTAAAAAAAATGGTCCTTCCAAATAACTGAATTCGGCATTAAATAACCTGAAAAGGGTTGATATGCCGTAAAACAACAACAAAAAAAACAACAACCAACCAACCAACCTTAGTTTATTTTTAAATTTTTAATCAGTTCATATGCGTGTTACATTGGTACAGTAGTAACGTTACCAGCTTTTAATATTACAGAGTCCTGGATATGACCTTAAACTATATCCGATGGTGAGGCCCCAGCTTGCGGGATTTGGGGAGTGTGGAGTCACCCTTTAATTGCCATTGCTCCCAGGTCCACTCTGACCCGAACTGGTAGTACCTGTTAGGGTCCCAACTATGGGTTAAATAGAAACCGACTTGAAAAAAAAAACAAATATACTCTAATAAAAAATTGTTCTTCAAAATCACTGGATTCGTCATTAAATAACCTGGAAAGGGTTGATATGCCGTAAAACAAAAACTAAACAACCTTGATACTACAGGCATCCGAATATATTTTTTTAACGTTTTAATCACAACGCTATAATAATATATACAAAATCTCGACAAATTAAAATATCATATTTTAACGTATTTTACGACCGGGCAAAATCGGGCGCAACCTTCTTTCTAGTAGACTGTTATTAACTGGAATACATTTTGGATAATTAGTCTTCTAAATGTTCTGTTTCCGGAAACACATGGCAATAATTATCCTAAATCTCACAGTAACCAATTTTCGTTAGTACGTTTTATCCGCCACTGGTACAGGGGATAATTTCAATTATTTCATATATAAGATAAGTATACAGCGATAAAAAAACGATTATAGACATTTTTTTTAATTAATTAACAATATTATTTTATTAGATTTTGCTGAGAGATGACGATCTTCAGTGGTTAACGAAACCTCTTTCACTTAGGATGTTGGTAACCCTCACGTCGTCGCTACCCTAAGTACCTGATGTCTTTCTAGAAATGATTCTGACTACAACTATACCGCGAAAACCAATACTAAGAATAAAATAGTCGGATTAATACAATACAAGATGATGATAATGATGACGATGATGATGACGATGATTAGGTTCTTCTAATTAATAATATTAATACGCAAATAAGGTAAGTACTGGCAAGAAAAGCAAATTGGAGATGTGAACATTCACCTGACGTTTCCAGACAGTAACCAGACATTGACGTGTTGCCTGGAGGTTTCAAACATTGGGAGACAAAATGGTAGCCCACGCAAAGAATAAGAAACCATCGTCAAAGATCAATCTCACCTTAATTAAACTATGGACATTTCGATCAACCGACAGCGCTGCATCCGTCATCACAATACGTTTTATTCCGAACGCCTCGGGAAAATATATCTTTTACCTATCAAAAGTTTGGAAGGACGCCATAACTCCCCCCTCGTTCCATCTCTTTCCCTCTCTATCTTTTCCACTCTCTCTCTCTCTCTCTCTCTCTTTCTCGCGCGCTCTCTCTCTGTTTCTTTCGTTCTATCACCTCTCACTTTTCTTTTTCTGCTTATATATTCCTATATCATTTTAGCTTTCTATCTTTTTTTATATTTGCTCTTTCTTTATTTCTTTATATACCCCTCTCTCTCTCTCTCTCTCTCTCTCTCTCTCTCTCTCTATTGCTTTCTATATGTCGCTATCTCTACGATTGTTATTTTTTTTTACTTGTGTTGCGTAGAGGTACATAGTGGGCACATATATAACGATGGCGATGACAATTCTAATGGGAAGACATTTAAATATATTACATCATGACGACGACTGTGGGGACTTTATATTAATTCGGACTGGGATATATTGATACAGCAATTCTTATAACGCATAGTAGAGGAGGGGGAGACATTACATGGAAGGGATTGTATAAGAGTTTTGTATTACAATATGATAATAAAAACACATTTACCTTTTCTGTTGTAAAGAATGACGACACGAGACAAACACTTACACACATAGTTCTTTGTTTTATTCTTCAATCGACCGATCGGTGATGTCAGAAATTCAAACTTTGGTTTACATGGTCTATTTTCCTCCCTTCGCTTCTAAGGGACTCTCCTCTCCAACTGACTGTCTCTCATAAACTTTTGACTGACTCTAACCTCGAACCCTCAGACTCCTATATTAAGAAATCTCCTTTGTTTATGACGTCAGAAGTGTGTTTTCCAACGTGACTATATCACGTGTATTTACAAATGTTTTTCCAAACACAGTTTTGACAAACAAAGACCGCCTCATTTCTAATTGTTTACTATCTAACCTAATTTTAAACAATATTTTTTTTAATTTGCATTGTCCATTCTTTTCACTGACATATTTAATATCGAGATTTTAAAAAAAAAAATGGACAATCAACTCTTTTTCCGGCATAAACAATATTTAACTATTTCTAAAAGAATTAACAATGGACTTAATTTCCAACATTCCATTTTCCATAATTATCTTTAACTCTTGCATGCAGGGTTCGATTCTAGCTTTATCCTAATATCATTTTCACTTATCTAATATGTCTTCTTACTTACATGAGAAGGGGGACAGCCCTTTCATGTAACAATAGGGGGTCAACACTTACCAAGGCCGTAAGGCCACTCGAGGACAAGAGTTAATGAATGTAAGGAGTAAATTTAGTAGAATTTGATTATTTATGAGGACGGCCTAACAGGAACTTGTTTACATTAGATTTTAAGGCTACCATGTTGTATTCAACCAGGAAGCATGCCAACGAGACAGTGTCCCAAAGGCGGACAGTGTAAGGAAAGAATCATGGAATCTGCGTTTACATTAAAGCACAGATAGAGAATGAGGAAAATTATATATATTGGCTGTAGCTAGTGGAGTGTTTTGTGAAAGTTTAACAAGGAACTCTGTGTGTCTGTATGTCTATGAGTTGCTTTCCTATGAACTCGAAAACGTCTGAACCGATTTTTATGAAATTTCACACGAAGGTACTTCATGTTCTTTGTAATTTTCTTAGATAGGTTTTGTATCGCAGTATCTTCGATAAGTATCGATAATCAATAATCGAAACAATACGATGAAAGCTGGAACAGGCGATTTGGACCAGAGTTTTCATTTTATACAGCCTTACACTACAAGCGCATTTGAGAATTATTATTACTACACAAGCAATAAGGCCAGGCAAATAAAATCAACAGTGTGTTCTTTAATATGACAGAGACGCGTTCGAAATAAATGTTTCTTTTTAGAGCTCGATTGAGTATAATACTTGACTTTTACATTTGGAACTTCAATGTGATTTAGTGTACAATGCACTGTAGTCTATATTGCAAGATGGTCTAAATACAATCTGAGGAATCCCATACGTTTCTATAGCATTTTCCCAAGTTTAAAACATAATTTTTTTGCATATCGTTCTACTAAAGTGTCCTCTCGCCCAGATTGCATTTTTGAAATTCATTTGAACTTGAAATCATAAAAATTGCTCAGTCATCTCATAAGATGTATAGCAATAACATACTGAATTTTCAAAAGAATACACCATCAAATGCCCGCACAAAAAGCTTGAAAACTTATTTTAGCTTATATATATATATATATATATATATATATATATATATATATTATTTTAGTTTATATATATATATATATATATATATATATATATAATGGTTGTATAGTTTTGTTTCCTAGTAGTAGATTCGCTGAGACCTATTTTAGTGTCGCTTATTTTAGGGGGGGGGGGTCTGATGAGATGGGTATCTCTAAATTGTTATTCCACTAAAACATTGTATATATATATATATATATATATATATATATATATATATATATATATATATATATATATATATATATATATATATTAGAGTTTACACGATTTATCAGAATCGGAATCGGAAAAATTTTCCGATACCAAAAACGATTTTTTAATAAATCTTTTTTTATTTGACATCGTTTAAAACCAAATTTTTCACTGTTAATAGTAATAATAAAATAATAAATATGTATTGATTTAAAATTCTAGTAAAGCTAAAATCTATAGTGTGTTTTTGTTTGTTTTTTTTTATGCTTGAGAAAGTATGTGCATATTTAGGATATGTTTTCACTACAATCGGAAAAATTTAACATTTCATAGTTCAACATTCAGAGATTTATAAGAATCGGATGCGATCAGTAACTGCATCGGAATCGGGAATTTAGTATAAATTAGTAAATTGTATAGGAATCGGGAAAATATTAGAATCACATCATTAGTATATATATACAGGGTGACCCCCCAAAATTGGGCCCCAGCTCTAATTAGGCCCCGTTTTTTAGTGTTTGGTCCGAATGAAATGAAACTTGGGTCATAACTAGTTTATTATATTCAAAACATCACATCGAAACACAAGGGTATTTGGCTTTTTTTTCTCCGTTCTACAGCATATGTTCTAGATGGCCTCCATTTAGCTTCTTTTTTTTGGGGGGGGGATAACCCTGTATATTGCTTCTGAAAAGTTCTGTCAAACAGGGAGACTTTTATGAATAATGCAATAAGTTGCTGCGATCTGTAATTTATTTTTGTTTTTTTATTTCACACAGCAGCATTTTACAACAGGTGTATTTGTGGGCGGACAGTAGAAAAACATATTTTCAGATCAACATGGACAAGAAATATTCATACGAGAATCGGGGGGAAAAATGAGAAATGGAAGACATTTTTTAAACAAAGATAGCGCCGTTATTGTAAGTGCTTTAAGAATTACGGCACTACTTTTCTGATTTCATTATTTCATTTCTAACTTTTGTTGATAAAAACGACAGAAATTGCCGAAAATTTTCAATCCCGCAATTTGAAAATGAAAATGGAGAAATAAAATTTGATATCTAACAATACCAAATATATTATGAATATTACTTAATATATACGAAAGGCATTCTAAAAGTAATGCTTCATTTGTTATTCCGCCCGAATGGATCAGAGGAGATTGTCAATTGAATTGCTATGAAGGTTTAATCTCACTATTACAGATATTGACAGTGTGGGAGTCTAAGAAATAAACCCTGTCATTGACGTGCGTTGGAATCGAAGATGCGTCATTAAATTCGTGATAGTGACTGTGTAGAAAAATAAATTATAGAGTACAAAAGGTCCGGTCGTTTTTTGTGGTAGCACTTCCGTCTTCGTGGCTCTTGTTCATTTCGAGTAAAAAAAAAAAAAGTGGCGACTTTGCTTTTGAACCGACAGTTGTATGAAAAGCGCGCTCCGAGTGCTATATACAGCCATTGTCCATTGATGGAAAAATTGCACTGAGAATGCTGATGACTATGTAAAAAAAGGTATAATTTTCGTAGCTCTTCAACGTTTTGAGTTAGAAAAAAAAAAAAAAAGACGCTACACTTTTGGAGCGACTCTGTTTGTTATATTTATTTTAGAAGAGTTCCAATCCAAAACGCGATGAATCCATTTTGTTTCAACAAATACATTAAACGATAAAAAGGGGCGAATATATTAAATGTAGACGCCGATTGAAAGTTTATGTAAATTGAAAGTAAAACCAAATTAATTCCGCTATCGTCTTCTATAATATAAATTTCGCCTGTCTGTTTAAATGTATGTATGTATGTATGTATGTATGTATGTATGTTTAAAACTTTTGACAGAGCCAACCGATATTCCCGAAATTAATATTGTTTTGAAGACTAACCTTTTGTACAACAAATATCGAAAAATCGGCTAAAAACATTAATTCCTTCACCCTCAACTGGGCACTTTTCTACAATAAAGGGGTCGGTTTTTTTCGGCGATATTTTCGAAAGTCATCCCTTCTTTTCAATTGACTAGCCTTAATTTAAACATTCGTCCCTTCCGGTTCGGCGATGGGCGCAACAGCAATGATGTCACGTTTTTTTTTTTCACGTTGTTTTCCTCCTTCACGGTAAGGGTTCGAGCCTGCCTACCTGCTACCACTTTTTTTTTTTTGCTCAACACACACACCTCCAAACAGCCGGGCAACGCCGGGCACCCAGGCTATTATTATATAAAACATGATTTTTTAGGTTTGGTCGATTGTTGGATGCAAAATTTTTGTTGTAATGGCAACGAAATTTTGAAAAATGGCGTTATTGCGTTTTGCATTCGAACTTTTCATACGTCCCCAAAAAAGTCTAATAAAACTGGAGGAATTTATTAAACTAATGATGAGCTGTGGTAATCTGTAATTGACTTGATGTTGTAATTTATTTTTTAAATAACATGTTATTATCAGTACTATCTATATATTCATACCGTAGTATATTTAACATACGTACGTACGTGTGTTACCCTTTCCAGATTATAAATTATTCGATCGGGAGATCCTATTTATTAAAAAGAAGGGTAGAAAGCTATAACATAAGACGAATATTAAATTAGTATATAGATACGTTAATTTAAGGTTTGTAGTATATTGTCAGCTTCTATCCTCCTTTTTTAATAAATAGGCATTCCCGACTATCGAAGCCGCAAAATAATAACCTTCTATAATATAAATCTCACCTGTTTAAATGTATGTATGCATGTATGTATGTTTATATGTCTGCCTAAAATTTCGACAGAGGGGACAGATTTTCACGATATTGGTACTATTTTGAAGCTCGCCCCTTCGGACGACAAATATCGGAAAATTGGTCAAAAACATTAATTCCTTCACTATCAACTGGGCAATTTTCTACAAGGAGGGTCGTTTTTTTTTTTTCGATGGCATTTTTTGCAAGTTATTCAAACCTCGCGTCCACGACGTCGCACAAAAGGCGTTATTTCTACCGCCAGTTACGTCACAATCATGGTAGGCACATCGGTAAGACCATTTTTTTTCCACTTCTTTTTCTTCTGGCGCGTTACGGGTTCGAGCCTGCTTATTACTTCTACTTTTTTTTTTGTGCTCGCAATTTTCCTTTTTTATTTTTGCCCAAACCAGCACCCTTACACACACCTCCACTTTCTTTTCCGCCTTCGTGTCACGGATTCGAACCTGCCTGCCTACTAAAACTGTTTTTGTTGTTGTTGTTAAACACACACTTTCAAACACCCGGGCTACGCCGGGCACCCTGGCTCGTAAATAAATAAACGATGTTGCTTATTATGGGCCGCACATTTTGAAGAAACCCTTTCTTTTTAATGTTACGTTTATTTTCTTAGGTAAACCTTATCCTGTATTAATAGCCGTTTTCAGGACTGCCAGCAACCATTGTAAGAAAGTTATAAGGAACGCAAGAGAGTTGTATGCTCAATCTGTTAAGTCCAAAGTAGCTGAGCAGCGGCTTGGTTCCCACCAGTTTTGGCAAATAGCAAACAGAATCCTGAACAGAAGCGTGTGCTCCATCCCAACTATTATCAATGGACCTGAGGTAATCTCGTCAGCATCAGACAAAGCCAAACTCTTTGTCAAGAACTTTGCAGCTAATTCTACCCTTTGCGACCAAGACCGCCAACCCCCAATATTTCCTCCTGTATCAGAAAACACGCTATGTGATATACGTATATCTGTACGTGATGTTGCCAAGCTAATCAAAAACCTTGATTCCAGTAAAGCAACTGGCCCTGATGGTATTCCAATTATAGTACTCAAAAAACTTCAACCTGAACTAGCGCCCATACTTACAAAACTGTTTAAACGTTGTCTTAAGGAGAATAGTTTCCCATCTCCCTGGAAAATCTCATCAGTATGCCCTGTATTTAAGAATTCAGGTGATCGCTCATCCCCCTCTCAGTACAGGCCAATAAGTCTCCTGTGCGTCATGAGTAAGTTGCTAGAATCTGTGTTAAATACAGAAGTAATCAAACATCTCAACAAAAATAACCTTCTTAGTGACACTCAATATGGTTTCCGTTCTGCTAGATCTACAGCAGATGTCCTTACAGTTATATCGCATAGGATTAGCAAATCTCTCGACGGTTGCAATCTTTCTAGGGCAATTGCTCTTGACATATCTAAAGCCTTTGATAGGGTATGGCATAAAGGTTTACTTCATAAGATCGCTAGCTATGGTATAGCTGGAAAAGTCTTCTCAATTATTAAATCATTTCTTTCTGATAGGTTCATAAGAGTAGTAGTTGAGGGGCAAAAATCAGAAGCTCTCAGTATTAATGCCGGTGTCCCTCAGGGATCCATCCTGGGCCCAACTCTTTTCCTGATCTACATTAATGATCTTCCAAATCATATCCTTACATCATTTGTAGACATTTATGCTGACGACACTACCATTTATGGTACCACATCTAAGACAGTAAACGAGCAAGTACTCTCCAATTCTCTCTCCTCTGATCTTGAGCATGTAGTACAATGGGGAAAGGAGTGGCTGGTTACTTTTAATGCATCTAAAACCAAGCTTCTCTCTTTACATCATCAACATTTTAATCCACATTTGTCATCAATTGAAATGAATGGCTCTCGTCTTCAGGAGGCCTCAAGTTTTGACAAGCTTCTGGGCTTGACCATTACTCCTGATCTTAAATGGAACACGTATATCAAATCTGTTGCCAAGGCCGCTGGAAAAATGGTGGGATCTTTCTATCGATCCAGTAGATATCTCACTGCTGATGCTATTCTCTATCTATATAAGAGCCAGGTACGTCCAAGGATGGAATACTGTTGCCACATCTGGGCAGGAGCTGCTAGAAAGGACTTGTCCTGCCTTGATAGAGTTCAAAATAGACTTCGTAGCCTCGTAGGAGATGTCCTTTTCTCCTCCTTACAACCTCTATCTCACAGAAGAGATGTTGCGAGTTTGTCTCTGATGTATCGTTATTTTCATGGAAAGTGTTCAACTGAGCTTCAATCTATGGTCCCCCCTCGCCAAACTTTCACAAGAAACACTCGTCTAGCTGTAAACACTATCAATAATTTCCCCCACTCTTTATCTGTGCCTAAACCTAAACATAGATTCCATGAACAAAGCTTCTTTCTTAGAACTGCACGCCTGTGGAATTGTCTTCCGTTTTCCTGCTTTCCGGCTGACTACAATATGGTTGTGTTCAAGTCTAAGGTAAATAAGTTCTTGATGAGCCGTTCCATATAAGTTATTAAATTTACCAAATTTTCATTACTAATGATTACTATATTGACCAACTTCTACTGTACACTCTTTAACCCTTATCCTTGAGTGGCCTCTGGGCCTTGATAATGTGGTGATGCCTTTGTAAAAAAAAAAAAAAAAAATGGCCTCCCTGCACGATTCATCCTATGAGATTTGTTCTTAAAATTATAATGTAAAAATGATCGTGAAATATTTAATAATTCAGTAGTACCTGCAACGTTCGTATATGTGTCATGGGTAATTAAAAAACAATAGACTCAGGGTAAGTTAAATGTTTTTAATTCTATAAAAATATCTTTAATAAGAATAATTATTATTAAAACAATATCGACAATAATATCTACTGCCGCTGTGTAATTTCCACAGGCCCCGCTAGTTATTTTTATTATTATTATTATTATTATTATTATTATTATTATTATTTTCATTTCATGCATCCGCATAATATGTTATAATATTTACTTCTAAAGTGCTAAACAGGGAGGAAAACACTCACCATGCCACAAGCATGCACGCGATAAGATAAGTTTTTATATTAATCTAACATATTTTTAAAAAAAGCACGTGTCACCGTATACAAAATAATAAATAATAAGTACAATTCAGCCGAATTCTTGTTCCGAATAAAGCGCGGCCATTCCCTGATAAAAACATTAATCAGTGGACGGGAATAAAAATGAATATAATTGGCTAATGAGTGAAAAACTATATATATATATATATATATATATATATATATATATATATATATATATATATATATATATATATATATATATATATATATATATGTATGGAAGAATCCCGAAAGGATGAAACACTAGTGCCTGTAGGTATTTAATTATTATAGTAAAATATAATTATATATATATATATATATATATATATATATATATATATATATTAACCTCACAATTCCTTACGAGGATTGAACATAGAACCTGTATAGTTTATTTGCAATGTATTCTGATATATATATATATATATATATATATATATATATATATATATATATATCCAACTTTGTGCGTGTGATTTCGTTTCTTATAGACCTCAAAAGGGCTGAACAGATTTTCTTTAAAATTTACCAAATTTTAGTGCATAAGTCTGGGAATGAGGTTAGTTAAGTTTGGTCTCAGAATACCCTCGATAATTACCAATAATCGATAATCGAAACCGTTATTTTAATTTAACTATCATCGGTAAAGCTATTTTTCCATGTAATTGCTTAGCAACAAGTGTACGTTAAAATTCTACTGTGGGTAAGTTGATAGCGTGTTTTTTTTATTTTTATTTTTTATTTATTTATTTTTTTGCATGCAGTGATCTATAGGTTCAAACTCCGCACGTAAATTTCTTAATTTTTTTTCATGAACTGCAAAGACTTTTTATAAGACTTGAAAATTTTCGTGTTTTTTTTTTGTTTCTTTGTTTGTTTGTTTTTTGTTTGTTTGTTTTTTACATGGTGATCTGTAGGTTCGAACCCCGCACGTAAATTTCTTAATGCATTTTTTTTGTTAACTGGGCAGCAATTTATATATAATAATTTTATAAAAAAAAACAGTAGGTTCTCTAGAGTGTCATGTAGAATTACGTATATTTTTACTATGTTTTCTGCATGGGCGCATGGGAAGCTTCTTCACGGATTTCGATGACAATAAAAATATACGAGTGTGAAATATTCCTTGATCATCATTCAATCTCGGGTAACGTCGGGTCTCTCTGGTAGTATATATATATATATATATATATATATATATATATATATATATATATATATATGTGTGTGTGTGTGTGTGTGTGTGTGTGTGTGTGTGTGTGTGTGTGTCGATATATCTGTCACTTTCTATCTATCTATATTTTATTGTTCTCTCTCTCTCTCTCTTTCTTTCTTAAACATGTGTCCCATTCCTCCGTCGTATCTCCCTGTTAATATATATATATATATATATATATATATATATATATATATATATATAGTTATAGTTATGAAATATATATGGCAATTAAGCTACACAGAATATTTCGCGTTTCATCCACGCTAGAATTCATCATGCTTATACTTAGCGTGAATTAAATGCGGAATATTCTGTGTAGCTTAATTGGCATATATATTTTATAACTTACCTAGCTCTACCAACGCATTGAGCACTGTTAAAGTAAATACTTAAAGTTTACGGATAAATCTATGCTTTCGTATATTAAGTCATGTGATTAAATGAAGTATATATATATATATGTATATATATATATATATATATATGTTTCGCTATATCTGTCGCTTTCTATAGATTTCTATAACTATCTATATTTTATTGTTCTCTCTCTCTCTCTTTCTATATCTCTCTTTCTTTCTTAAACACTTGTCCCATCATTCTGTCTCGTTTACATTATGCATGTCTCTCCCCCTCCCCTCGCACTATCTTCTCAGTTAAGATCGACTACAAACGAACCCGTGATTAAATTGCTGGCATCGCACCAGCCAGCGTTCGGCAGACATTTATTCGATAGGGGTGTACAATTCACCTGGAGTGGGGAGGCGCACGTGACTTGAAGTGAGGGTAAGGTAGATCTTAAGCAGCAAACATTTAAAAGAGTTTACCACACCCTCGGGTTACGTTCAGGTTTCGACTATTTAGAAAGGCAAAACTCACTTATTTCAATGGCCTTTCCCCGGGGAGACATCGTGGAGCCCATGACAAAAGGCACTTTGGTAAACCCTAGAGTCTGACGCTGATAATCTAGTCGATCATCTTTTTCTCTTGTTGGGGCGTGATTACCTCTTAAATAAATAATCTAACTCAAGATTACATCAAATTTTAAGTAATACTTTTGCACTATTATTAAAGTAGTTTGTAAAATAACACTTTTATGAGTCGCATTTGGTCCTCCTAAACGTAACAATATATATATATATATATATATATATATATATATATATATATATATATATATATATATATATATATATATATAAACTAGCTGATAACCCGGTGTTGCCCGGTTGTACAATACGCTTAAACATGACATTTTAATTTATGTCGATTGCATATGAATTATTATAGAATCAATCCTCTATTGATTACTATATATTACGAGGAATAATTTACCCATTGAACTAATTTGCAAAAAAAAAAAAAGATGAATAAAAATAAAAATAAATATATAAATAATCAAATAAAATGCATAATGATAATGTCGTTCATCAAACTCTGTGTTTATTTACAATATCACGTCATATAAATGTCCTGGAAATGTCACTTCTGATTAATGTTTAATTTTAAGATATGCAAACGAAGAAATAATTTACGGCGATTTTAAATGGTAACTTTTACTTTATCGTAAGCAGAACTCATTAATAAGAAACATAAAATGGCGAGGTATACTCGGGCTTTAACAGAGGATAATTCGATCAGTAGTCGAATGCTCTACAATTAAGCTATATCTCCAGATTATAATAGATCTGTTTATTTTATTTTTTTAAGTAGTATGTATATAGGATTTTATGGCCTCATTTTGCCGGTGTAACATAAAATATTCCCCTGTAAAAATATTCTTTTTCTCTATAAGGGAGAAAAGCTATTTTTAAGACCAGATTTTTTCGATTTTCGATATTTATCGGGTCAATTTCCCTACAAACATACTACCGGACATAAATTAGCTTTATGTGAAATTTGCAAAAGATAGGTTAAACCTTTTTCGAAAACTATAAGGATGAAACTCACGTACACTCTCAAAGTTACTTTTATATAATTGTAGAGATAAAACAAGTGTTGTACATATGCGTGTCTGTGTGAAAATATTTAACAAATAAACTATTTAACTACTGGCGAAATAACGCTTAAATTTACAAGAAATGATAATTATGCATCAAGGGTAGTTTATGACGAGTAAATTTTGTTTGGATGTATGAATAACGCGTACAGAAGTATGTCAGCAAGTTGAAATGCAAAATGTTTATTTCAATTTGCCGACATATTTCTTTTACTTTTGCACATGCGCAAATTCATTCATCACTTGAAGTGGTTTAATTTTAAATCATTTTATCCATCTGTCAATAGCTCAAACGGTAATGTAACGTAGCTGAGGCGTTAAATGGGTTGGTTTCGATTCTAATTAATGGCAGAAACATTTACAAATCTTAAACATTTTGAAATCAATACTATATACTATAATCTATTATATAAATCTCACCTGTCTGTTGAAGTGTATGTATGTATGTTTGTTTGTATGTTCCTAAAATTTTCGCCAGAGGCGACCGATTTTCACATCGATATCGTTTTGAAGCTCGACTCTTCGGACGACAACTATCGAAAAATTGGCTAAAACATTAATTCTTTCCCTCTCAACTAGGCACTTTTCTACAAGGAGGAGTTGCTGTTTTCGCCGATATTTTCGAAAGTCATACCCTCTTTTCGATTGAATAGTCGCAATTTAAACCTTCGCCACTTCCGGTTTGACGATAGACGCAAGGGTAAAGACGTTAGATTTTTTTGTTTGTTTGTTTGTTTTCCTTCTTCGCAGTACGGGTCTGCCTGCTTGCCAACTACCACTTTTTTTTTTTTTGCTCAACACACACCTCAAAACACCCTAGGAACGCCGGGCACCAAGGCTAGTATCTAATAGAAAATTGTCTCTGTAATAGTAAATACGAAATTTGTATGAATTAAATTATATTTAAGTGTATTTTACGACTGGGCAACCCCCTTCCCCGGCTGCTTGTCTGGAATAATTCTAACGTCACGCTCTTACTTTGTCAGCATCACTTAAAAATAGGCAAGTTGACGTAATTCATCTTAACCCGACGATTAATTTGTTCTTATATAAGTTATCATTTTAACGCGTAAGAACGATTCGCTTCTGGTAATTAACTGATATATTACCAATCATCTTTTCCATTCTTCTTTCTTCTTTCAATTTCAACGTTTTGGATTATATGCTTTTTTATAAGCACACGACAATTGATATTTGCAAGTAATTTAATACAACACTTGTAGCTAGGAGACTTATAAACAAACATGTTTAAAAGAAATGTGTGTACATCGAGCTTAAACTGAATTTTTTCGTATGATGTTTTTTTGAATTTCATAGCATATGAATCTTTCAAAAAGTTTAAGTTCACTATAGATATATGTACAAAAGAATAACAGTATAGCTACATTCCAAGATGAAACTATTTATTTTTCATGCAAAACAGCTTTTTCACAATGTAAAAATTTCGGTACCTGTTTTAAAGATCCATTTCGTTACACAGAAACAAACGATATTATGTCAATACTGATTCTTTTCGGTCATGTACTCTTCAGAAATATTAGAAACTTTTTGCTTACATAGAAAAATGCATGACAACATAATGCTTCGAGAAAAACGAAATTCATTTTGTGTTTGTTTTGGCAGTCATATTTTACCAATATATATATAAATATATATATATATATATATATATATATATATATATATATATATATATATATATATTAAATATAATGGCCGGAAGTCTCTCGAGAGCTCTTTCAGCTATCATCTCATCAGGAGAAAATCGATAGGGTAAAATAATAATACTATGTCGAAAGTAAAGAGTTCTGATGGGGAACTATTGAATGTGCCAAAAATACGGGGACACTAAAATAAAAGATAATAACATTTAAAAAACGATTAAAATATTGACATAACGAGGGGGAAAAACCCGGGAGAAAAGATTCAAAGTTCCGCAAAGAGAAACAATGCGTTAGATGTTTCTTTCTGCCGGCACAAAAAGGTTTCCGCACCGCAATAGAGACAGACTCCAAAATCTTTAAATGGTTTCTGAAGTCCGCTATATGTAGCACCTCGAACCATTCTATATTATATCTATCGGCACAGCACGAGTTGTCAACCAAATGCTGGCCAATAGCAGAGTCCAAGGCCGCAGAAGGAGGGAGACTACCAGAACCCATCCTCCCTTATCTGATCTTCGATGGAACATGCTGGTTTATACGAGTCAAAAGATGCAAGGATGTTCGCCCAACATAACCAGCATCGCACTGGCATTTGAATTGATATACAATATTGCTATTTTGGATGTAAAGCAAACTATCCTTGCGAAAAGAAGGAAATGCAGGTCTCGTAGTATATACCAAACGCAAGTACACAGAATACAAGCAGTCATAAATACTTCTGCGAATCTGTTTGGAAAGTCTGTTACTCTTTTCCCCAATCCACGGTAATTTTAAATAAACCGGGCATTTCAAAGGTCCACAGTTTTTAGGGGATTTAAAATCCGCAACCTTTTTGAAAATACAGTCATCAATAAGGTCAACAGGATAACCATTATTGATGAATATTTCCCTGATCTTGTTCAACGTCCAATCTGTTAGGTGAACAAATCATCAGGGCTCTATGTAACAAAGTGTTAATTAAGCCGACCTTACGTGATTTTGGTACAAAAGACAACCAGCTTACATATAGGCCAGTAAATATCGGCTTGCTATAAATTGTAGTGAGAAAGCCCCCCCCCCTTGAACGTTCGACAGTTTCGAAGAATGCAATTCTTTAAGGGAATTAAATAAAGCAATGAACTTTAGCGCAAATGCAATATTATGATTTTCGGTCATTGGATACTCTCTGACTGCTCTCTCTCACTCTCTATGCCCGATAACTTGGCGTTGACAGACACTTAATTTTGTGTTAGCGAAACCCATGTCGCTGTGATGCATAAAAAATTTGAGAACATCAAGCAAAATTCGCAACACCCAGGATTAAATTGACTTTTGTGCGCAAATTCAAAGCTTTTTCTTAAGTTAGGCCTGGCTCAAGGGAATGTCTTTTATATGTTTACATCAACTTACAAACTGAAATGATTGACTATGTCGGTTTCCTTATCATTGGTAATTGAGCGCAAGTCACGAGGCGATAATCAAATTCTTATATTACGCAAGTTACCTACGTTTTGTGGTTGGCATTATTTGCAAAGTAAATATAACTTAATATGCTTTACGTGATTGCAGGCTCAGATTTATCAAGAATCTGTCCCACTTGTACAGACATGTTTATTTTTGTTTGAGGCATCATAAAGTGTTTATTGCTGAGAGGTGAACATTACTTAATGTCTTGTGTTACTTGAGAAAACGATCTGATCTCTTACAACTGGAGTCTAAAATAAGCAATAAGATGTTTTTTATTTAATTTCGAACAAACGGTATCTCTCTTCATATATATATATATACATATATATATATATATATATATATATATATGTGTGTGTGTGTGTGTGTGTGTGTGTGTGAGTGTGTAGTCATCGACATAAAGTCCTGTTTCGTTGTATCACAACTCATCAGTGCCGATAGACTATCACTTCTCCCAAGCCAAGGATTGAACCTAGAACCGACGTGTTGACAGTTCTTCCACTCGACCACGGAAGCGATGCCCGCAAATAACCTGTCCGAATGTCTATTTAAACAAACCTCCGTCCAATATTTTTAAATAATAATAAGAATAAATAAATATACGTCTTATATATATATATATATATATATATATATATATATATATATATATGTGTGTGTGTGTGTGTGTGTGTGTATATATATATGTATATATAGATATATGTATATATAGATATATATATATAAGACGTATATTTATTTATTCTTCTATTATTAGATTTTAATACGATCATAAAAATTATACTGTCGACATGCATGTTTCTAGCTCTCAGTTGTCATCAGCATAGGTTATAGCAAAGATCGAACTCATGACACCAGCATATATATATATATATATATATATATATATATATATATATATATATATATATATATATTAGTCCTCACGCGAGAGAGCAGGACATAAACTGTTTTAAATAATTATAATAGAATAACAATAAAAAAGACTTTTGCTGGCGAGGACTACTGTTGACCGTAACCAGTTATACAGTCCGTTTGAAATTTTCATCGATATTTTTCTCGTTATGTACTAAATATTTGTTAATGAAACCTCTTTGAAATATGTTCTTTATTAAATTTTAAAGATTTTCTATTCAGAAAGAAGTTTAAAAAATGTAGTTTAAAAAGTTATTTTAAAGTTTTTGTTAAAAAAATTCAGATTTTCACATTATTTAGACCTGTATTACAAAGAGGGGTTTGCAAAAATGAGTTGTGGTTTGAGGAGAAATACAAATTGAAACAGAGAGAATATTCAGACGTGTAATATCACAAAGAGGGGGTTGAAAATATGAGTTGTGGTGTAAAAAGAAATACAAACTGAAATAGAGAGGAGAATTTAAAATATAATCTCTAAAAGATACGATATAAATTAGAAAAACATTTCACTCAAGGCATGAAAATTGTTAAACAAAATGTTTTTACTATAGGCTTTAAAAATAAAGGTACAAGATTCAATTTGAAATTTATTTATCTGTAAAGTGCACTTTTATAAATTTTACAAAGTCAGGCAAAAAATTTTATTTAAATTGAATCAAAAAATTACCTTGGATTTATTATATGTAATGTACATTTTGTTGCAATTAAAAAATTATCTTTCATCTAGCAATTAATGATATAGATATTAAATTTTCAATGATATTTTTAAAGTGCAACAGAATGCACATTACATAAAATAAATCCAAGGTAATTTTTTGATTCAATTTAAATTAAATTTGTATACCTTACTTTGTAAAATTAATAAAAGTGCACTTTAAAGATAAATGAATTTCAAATTGAATCTATATTTTAAAAGCTTATAGTAAAAACATTTTGTTTAACAATTTTCATGGCTTGGATGAAATGCTTTTCTAACTTGTATATATATATATATATATTATATATATATATATATATTAATTTTATTTATACAAACATTAATGGCTACATATGTGCATACATGTTTCTGTAATCACCCACGTTGGGGGATTACGTCTTCAGGCCAAGAATTACCGTCGAAAGTGATATTTCCACCAAATACATTTTCCTATTTCGTTTATCAAGTTAGAATGCAACCTGGGTGGGAGTCATAAAAACGGTGAGAGGATAAGTTAGGTCTTTGAAGATAATAAACATCTTTTTCATTTCCCTTTCCCCCCATCCAACCTAACTTTTTGTTTTATGGCATAAGGTACTTGAGAATTTAGTTTTTTTTTGTCTTGGAGTCTGTAAATTAAGAACATTAGCTATGGTCAACTAAGTACTGACCGGTGCCTTTCAATCTACATCCATCCACACATACATGCAACACACACACAACACACACATTCACAGACACCTCCACACACACACACACACTCACGTTAATACATATATTCAAAAGCGAATCTATGCTGTACGCTTTTATTTTACTCACAACACACGTACTGAAACTAGGCAATGACTCTAAACTACGCAGGAATAAAGTTAAAATTACAATAAGATAAATAAAACAAAACAAAAAATAAATTAAATTAAATAAAAATAAATAAAAATAAAATAAAAATAAAAACAAATAAACAAACAAAATATGAATAAACATAAAACACGAAAGTTATCTAAACCCCACATGTACCTATATATATATTAATATATCAATATACTTATAAATGTCTACACTTTGCTACACCCGCGCATATATACACACACACATACAGACATACAGAGACAAATAATGGCATTTTTCTTTACTTCAGTAGCGTGGTAACCCCTTCATATATGCAATAGTATGCTACTACATTCCAGACGGGTGTATATATATATATATATATATATATATATATATATATATATATATATATATATACACACACACACATACACACATATATATATACATATATATACATATATACATACACATACACACATACATACATATATAACATACATATAAACAACATTCGTACATCCATACATTCTTGTAATCTATATTGTTACAACAATCATATACGAGACAGCCTATTCTAATAGTTCAGAAATAAATCATTATAGTTGAGATATATTAACAATTAACATTAAAAAATAAAATAAAGTTTAAAAATTCTTTTAAAAAGGACAAAAGATATGTCTTTCAAATGGTAATCTACTTCGTAAATTTTCTGCATCGATTCGTGTTTATTCGTCATTATTAGAAAACGAACCCGTAAGTACGGATATCTTCTAGGGTTTTATTTCGTTTTATAAAAACTAAAATATGTTATAATGATGTGTGCGCTATAATTTCGAGCTTTGAATATCTTCGCTTTATTAAACTAATATTTTATATATTTTCAATTTTTATTGATGACACGTAATGTTCAGCAAATGTCTTAAATGCCTTCAAACATGGTCGACCCTGCATGTATGTCTATGTTTAGCTTAGCTCTCATGCGTAATCAGACAAGTATATATAAAATGTGCAAATATGTAAGTTTTTAAATCAAACCCCCAAACCCTAACTCTTGTCAAATACTTCTTTTAATTTAATTTTCTTTGCGGCCATCTTTGTAATTTCTCGCTTCGAAGCAGGCAGCCTCGTTTCGATTTTGTCTCGGTGGGCGGGATCTTTCGTTTCCTTTGCTTTCTCTTTTATCTCTAGTTTTTCTGTCATATTAACTCGAGTGTCGTCATCGCTCATTCAGGAAAATAAATTCATGTATATTTTACCTACATTTATTTAATAGGTTTTATGATCAGCTGTCTTTGTCCGTTTTTGAGTCGCGTAAAATATGTCATCGAACCTGCAAGCAAGTTGTTATATATAAAGTTAGGCATATAAATAGTTTTATATGTTTGTCTGTGGTAAACTCCAGAGCAAAGTACAAGATAAACTTGAAGACAGTTCCTCCCTCTCATAATAAATACAGAGGTAAATCTAAAGCATGCGAAGTAAACCAAGATACCCTTAGTAATAAATACTATATTTCAGTCTGCATTACACTGTAGAGAACCTAGTGTTGATTCTATAAAATTATTTTCCATATATAATGGCTTGACTTAAAGTTTAAAATGGAGGAGTCATATAAAAGAATCTACTGTTAATTTTTTTATCTCTAGCCTTACTGCTTGTGTGGTGATAATTGCTATAATTTATGTGTAAAATGAAAAGTTTCATGGTGCAATTCTGCTTTAAAAACAAATATTCATTCCGAACGCGCCCCTGTCATATCAAAGAACCTACTGTTGGTTTTATTTGTAGGTATTTTCGGCTTTTGTGGTAATAAAACTTCTCAAATGTACTTGTGATGTTAGGCTGTGTAAGGTGTTAACTTTTGTCAAAATCGCTTGTTCTTTTTTTCATCGCGTTATTTCGATTATCGATTATCGATATTTATCGAAGAAATTCATTTACAAAACCTATTGAAGAAAATCGTCATGCAGGTAAAGCATGACGTACCTTCGTGTGAAATTTCATAGAAATCGGCTCAGCCGTTTTCCAGTTCATTATGAACGCCCTCGCACAGAAAGACAGACAGACAGACAGACAGACAGACAAAGGTTATTTTATATAATAGTGAAGATTAGACAAAATATAAGACGATACAGTCAAATATAGATACATTTATTGTTTATTTTATCAAATACATTTATTTAAAAAAAGTATTAATAATTGTGACAGTCATTTTAGCATGTATATTTTAAGCTAAGTCTAATGTTTTAATTGCACAGATGAAATATAACATTCACTTCATCTAAAGAGTGGAACGATAATATTGTCGTACGAAAGAAAACAACACTACAGCTTTATCATAAAAATAAATAAAATAAAAAAATTGTTGAAAAAATCAATTCAGATAACTTAATTATGTAGTAGAGCTCATATCTATTCAATTTATTTGTCTTCAGCCTCCATCACTGCCTCGATACGAGTCCGTAAGTGTCGACCGGAGCTATGCAAATATTCGGCGGATGACGACGATCAAGCTGGCTTTGGTGTTGTAGGAGGTCATGTTGTTGATTTTCTCGACGTATGACTAAATGAAGTAGTCCAGCAGTTTAAGATCAGGGAAAGAGGAGGGCCCAGTGAGGGAAGGGGACAAAATCAAAGCACTTCTTCTGAAGCCAATCCTGGGTCTCTTTGGACGTGTGGGCCGGCGTAGATTCCTGCTGCCACACTCAGGGTCTGCCACTGGCCACCCGATTGAACAGGGAATCACAACACTCTTCAGTACCCCCAGACACACAGGTGTCGATTTTCAAATCAAATTTGAAGATTTGAGGTGGCATGAAATAGCCCTTGCTTGAAACCACACCAAAGAACATAACCGTGGCCGGAAACTTTGTTGCCATCATCCTTGGCAAGTCTTTGTTTTTGGGAGACAATCCAGCGATGCATTTTCAGGGTGCTGGCAATGGTCCTGTTGTCATAACTTTGATCGGTAGAAAGTATGAACTATATAGCGGCATTGGACATTGTGTCACTTATCAAACGGAAATGGAATTATGTCGACTCTTCTTTGGTGACAATTTTATTATTTCAGTCTGTATAAATATCAATTTAAACCCAAAAGAATGCATTCTAAATTCACCGTCAATGATTTCATAAATTTTCGAAAATGGACGTCAATACACTCATTTTAAAACATAATTTTTTAAATTACATTTTGGATTATCTGCGCTTTTCTCAGTGCTGGGTAATTCTATATAAAGGAAAACGGGCGGAGTAAAATCACAGCATCAACATCCAGATCCTTTCAATTTTGTGAAATTCTTACCAATAGATATTAGATATCTGTATATGCATGTGTATGTTTGTTTTCCAGAGAAATAAATGTTAGAAAATCAAAATGAAACCTAAAGAATATGTTTATGTGTAATATACCGGGGAATAAAATCAAAGTAATTTGAATCTCTGTGAGAGCATATTATATTAAAATTTTCAAAGCATATCCCACTTTTTTGAAATTTTAATTATATGTATGAAAGTTAAGGGAAGACAATGGAACTAGCCACGCATTTCTATCTTGCCCCCTGTTATTAGAATATCAATGTGTCCGCATATTAAAGTTATCCACATGAAAATAAGCACTCTAAAACGGCCAACATGCATATCTTCTTTAAATGTAATTTAACCATGAGACACTGACCAGATTGTTTTCCAACACTTCGGACTATATTAAACAAAAAAACAAAAAATAATAAATAATATGGTTTCATGAGCAGAGTTAGAAAGTATATAACGTAACAGCGCGAACACCCTTGTACCAGCAGTAGCAGCAGCAGAAGATGTACGAGAGTTGATGATGTAGATGACGGAGCCTTGTGCGAGGTGACGTCACAGCGAGGAAGAAGGAAAGAAAAAAGATTATAAAAAAAGATAAACCTGACCTTAGAAGGACAAAAATAGAAGCGTTACACACACATGGTCCGAGAGCGATAGGGAAAGACGTGTCCTAAGCATGGCCTGACGAAGACGAGATGCCACGTATTCGAGGCGCATTTTAAGCACATTCGATTTTTGAACAAGAGACAAAGCGTTATTCTTGAAGTACCTGTAAATAAATGTCTCTTGTTTCAACTAAAAAAATGTAAGCTATATTCTTTCCCTAACTTTGTTTGTTTGCGTCTGTCTACATACAACGTGTGGGTCCCAAGTGTTGACATTTAACGACTACGTTACTTGTAGTAGCTATTCGAATTCAGTCCTGAGTAACATTGAGTCTTCCTAATAATATATTACATAAAGTCAATGCAATCCCTTTCTGAGATTTTTGTGCGTTACCGTTTACTTCCAACACTCAACGTTTAGTTTTGTTTCAACATAACCCTCTGCTCTTAATTTTAATATACTTTAAAATAAATTAAATTTCCAATTGGTTATACTGATTACATATTTATTTATGTAATCGATAAAATCAAGTAGTAATACAAATCGATATTTTGCTTTCATAACTGAAATGTAGAAGAGGGGGAGAGGAGCTTTTGTCTAAAAAGTCCTACTACAACCTTTCTAGGAGAAGCAAATCTCTAATTTAAAAAACAATAAAGCAGGAGACCAGTACCCGTATAAAGCTGGTCTGCAGTTTAACTTGCTGCTGGCTATCTTGCTCTTGCTTGTTGCTGGATCTCAACATTTTGAACCGAGAGAGCGACTTAGCTGTCGTACAAAGCTAAGACTCTGTAACATCATCTGTGTATAGGTACTCTCTCACGCATTTGTCTATTAAAATGGTCCTGTGGCGATGGAAGTCATTTTTGGGCTCGTGTCTAGGGAGTGGCACTCGTCTGACAAGACGTTGCAATCATCATGTGTATGTGTGTGTATGTATGTGAGGCTGAGTTCGTTCCCTGGTGACTCGAAAACGGCTGCGTTCACACGAAGATACTTTATGCGCCTAGCAGTGTTCTTAGATAGGTTTCGTATCGGAATGTCTTCGATAAGTATCGATAATCGAAAGAATCAAATGAAAGAAACAAAGTTAACACCTTACACAGCCTAACATCACAAGTGCATTTGAGAAGTTCTATTCACACAGAAGCCAAAAAGGCCCGGCATATAAAATGAGCAGTAGGTTATTTGGTATGACGGAGGCGCGTTTGAAATAAATCTTTCTGTTTAAAGAACAATTAAAATATGATATTTGACTTTTTCATTTTAAACATAAATTCAAGCCATTATAACTGCACAGGCAGTAAGGCCACGCATATAAAATCAACAGCAGGTTGTTTGATATGACAAGGGCACGTTCGAAATCAGAGCAAAACTGAAGGATGATACTCAACGTTTGCATTTTAAACTAATTCTAGCCATTTTATGCAAAAATAATTTCGTAAAATTAGCATGCGATCTTTATAGTACAGTGTAGAATATAATGTATTGCGGACTCACACTGTGCGATTCAACTAGAGAAATAAATCGATTTGATTGGGCAGTTTCGCTGATTTCGATTGCAATAGAAATGTGAGTTTATCGTAGATCATTCATTCCCGAGCAACGCCTGTCGCCCTGCTTATATATATATATATATATATATATATATATATATATATATATATATATATATATATATATTCTATCTAAAGAACTATTTTGCATTTTCGACCAACTTGAGAGGAGTTTCGTTCAGGCGGAAATATTATTCGCGGTTTGTTTTTATGTTAGTTTTGTACATATCCAAGATGTTTTCAATTTATTCATTTTTTTTTTATTTGGCAATTTATAACTACAATACATTGCGGTTTCACTTAATGCCTTCACTAGCAAATTCTAGCATTGCTACAAATATAATTTGCTGATTTCTTTATGTCCCCTGATGAGAAGAATAGTAAATTAGCATTCTTTGAAACTCCGCGGAATAAGGACTTTGTAATTTGTTTTTTGGAGTATTCAGTCGAACAATAAATTTTGATTGTAAAGTTCAACTTACAGGTTTAATTTTCTTTCTCTTATATATATATATATATATATATATATATATATATATATATATATATATATATATATATATGCATAATACACACATATGTATTTGTATGTGTATGTGTGTGTGTATGTGTGTTATGTACTAGCAAACTTACCCGCGTAAAGCGCAGAGCTTTGCAGTAGGCTCTGCTCCCCGCTTTGAGGATATCCGGGCGTACAAAAAGTCCCGACAACCTCTGACCTAG
>NC_136518.1:45582464-45654964 GCF_053919585.1 Euprymna scolopes
TTATGAACCTTACCACAAACCTAACCAGGCGTTGTACTACATTGATAATAGATCTAATCACCATCCATGAAAGCTGCAATAATACCAAACATATCTAAAAGACTATCTAAAATATCAACTAATGAAGACAAATTTAACAAAAATAGGGAGTACTATAACGAAGCAATAAAAAAATCAGGTTACAATAAAAGAATACAGTACATAAAGAACCATAATGTTGAACACACTAACTTTAGGACAAATGTAAATATAATATCATATAATAGAGTAATGAATAGAAATAGAAATAAAATAGGAACAAATAACAGAACTGATAACAACATAAGTACCAGCACTCGTGAAAAAACAATAAGAAGGGAGAACAACACTAACACAAATAGAAAGAATAGGAGGAAGCAAAAAACATGGTTCAACATCCCATACTCTATACATATTAAAAATAATATTCCAAAAGAATTCTATGAAATAATAGATAAAAACTTTCCACCAAGCAATAAATTAAGTAAAATCATAAACAAACACACTGTAAAAATTTCTTACTCAACCTCACCAAATTTAATTAGAAATATAATAGGAACGAACAGAGCCAAAATAGAAAAAGCAAATAATAATAACTTAGAAAATAATAGGAATGAAAACTGTGGATGCAACTGCCGTGTAGCTATGGAATGCCCGTTAGAAGGAAATTGCCTCGTATCAGATGTTGTATATAAATGTGAAGTTAAAACTAATAGAGGTGTAAAAGCATACATTGGTAGTACGAGCACTCAGTTTAAAACCCGGCTAAACAATCATATTTCATCATTTAACAAAAACAATAATAGTAGCAGAAATATAATAAATAACACAGCAAACACTAATAATACTAATAATAACCATAGTGGGAGGGAAACAAATAGAAAGAAAAATAATAATGACACTGCACTTGGGGAATGGATACGTGAGCTAAAAAGCAAAAATATAGAGTACACTTTGAAATGGTCAGTGATAGGTAGGGCAAAAAGTTATCATCCATCAAAATCAGGCAAATGTTCCTTATGTTTACTAGAATCCTACAAAATACTAACATCTGATAAAAACTCATTGTTAAATCACCGTACTGACAACATACAAATATGTCTGCATAAAATAAGTTCCTAATATCAAGATATAGATAATAAGTAAACAAATAGATAGACAAAAAACTGAACAAAAATATTTTCTTTTCACCAAAAAAACCGAGTTTAAGATAAATGAATAAAAAATATTAGAATAGCAAATAAACTTATAAATAACAAACCTGGACACAACATAAATACACATGATTAATAAATAATAATATGATGAATAAAAAAATTAGCAAAAATGACAAAGATTAATAATTGAAACAAAAAATAAATAAGTTATTTCCCTTTGACTACTAAATTATAAGGTAAATGCACAAATTCTAAAAGATGTAAGTTAATGACTGAATAAATAAGAAACAAAGAATTGATAGAGTTAATTCCCTTTAATCGCAAAATCAGAAAAGACCGTAAACTTGACACTAAACATTATAAATTGGAAATAACGAAAATGATTAACAAAAAACATAATATAAGAATAAGAAATAATAAATATGTACATAATGATAACCATTTTAGCCTAATAATAAAATAAATACGAAAAAAAACAATAACAGAAAAAAATACGTATAGACGGCTAAAAAATAAAATGTAACGTAAACACCCAAGAGATACGAAAAAAAAGGAAAAAATTACTAGCTTAAGAAGAAGTTAAAAAATTAATTAAATAATTTCGTAAATAATAAATCAAACGTAATAAAAGAAGAAACAAAATAAGAATGCAGAATTAACATAATTGATATTAGATACATAAATTGGAAAGAAATTAAAAAAACCAAAAAATACGAAAATAAGGCTAACAAAAAGAAAATATAGATCTATAAAAAACCCATGGAAAATTTTTAAAGATGGCAACCTCGATAAAAAAATTCCATCCCCATGTGAGTTTTAAAAACAATTTTTTTACTGTAATTAATTGATTTTAATTGTCTCCGAAGAGAACGGTAAATAATGAAAATTCGGTATGTTATAATTAAAACAACTGTTTGTCCTTTTACCCTTCGAAATAGCTGTCAGACTAAGAAAAAATATATAATAACATGTTATAAAAAATAATAAAAACAAAAATTGTGTACTACTAAAAAAAGGTGTTGTTTTTTCTGATTGTATAAATTATATTGCTCTGAATTCTCATCGAGCTAAACCGAGGTTAATATTGGTACAATAATCAATATAATACCATTTAAAAGGTATTAAAATTGATTGTTAAAAAAATCCACATATATATATATATATATATATATATATATATATATATGAAAAAAGATTGGAAGTGGAAGGACCTGAACGCTCAACGTAT
This sequence comes from Euprymna scolopes, assembly GCF_053919585.1. NCBI lineage: Eukaryota > Metazoa > Mollusca > Cephalopoda > Sepiida > Sepiolidae > Euprymna > Euprymna scolopes. The sequence goes on from NC_136518.1 coordinate 45,584,868, forward strand.
CGCCCGATTAATGCGGGCTTTCTCTAGAGTTATAGTCTCGTCAATGACCACCCCTCTTGAAAAAGCTCGCATAAATCAGGCGAAACGTTGAGCGTTCAGGACCTTTCAACTTCAATCTATTTTTCATATCGTCGGATTTCATCCATCCTGACAATCACACACACACACACACACACACACACACACACACACACACACACACACACACACATATATATATACATATATATATATATATGCTCAGTTGGTAGAGTGCTTGCCTCACATGCAAGAGGCTCAGGTTTCGAATCCTGAGTTCGGATGTGTCTAACTGATGAGTCCAATCGTTGACTGTCATGGATTTTGTAGACTGCGACGTTGTTTGGATGTGGAATTTATTATATATCATCTCTCACATTCTTAGTATATATATATATATATAAATATATATATATATATGAATTAATTCAGGTAATAGAAATGATAAAATAAAGTGTAGACTGTTAATATTTAGATAGTATTGAAAACCAAATAATAAACTCGATGCACCCACAACAAAACGTAGAGCTTGTCAGAAGAAAAGGAAATCAAGACTGTAAATTAAAATTTAAAAGAAAATGTATTGTTCGGCGAAATACTCCATAAAATTATTAAGAAATCCTTCATTCACGAAATTGAAAAAATGATATTCTTCTCTCCAGAGTAAAAAAGATTTTAACATATTACTAGTATAGTCTAGTTAATAATTTTCTAGTTATGCATTAGATTAAATATAACTTTATTATAATTAGTCATAAAATGCAACAACAAAATAAATTAATGATAATAATAATCGGTTAAAACATGTGAAAATGGGAAAAACAAACCGAATATAGAAAGTCCACAATGCATAAAAACTTTGGAAGTTAGTCGAGATTTTAATGTCAGCAAAAACGCGAAATTCAGTCCAGAGTCCAAACAATCCGATTTAGCTGGAGAAGAGATTCTGTGTAACTTGAAGGAATATAGAAACCCGGTAGAAGTCGTCGAGAATGTCCAGAAAACGCAATGTCAGATGGTAACTCTCAGTCACTGAAAGTTAACTAGCTCACCTGTTTCCATTGCTGGTCAGGCGTCTAATGGCAAAAGACGTTATATTTGAAAAATCTGTTAGATCAAGTTGAACGCACAACTTTGTAGACGTCGGGATGTCGGGACGGACACTGGAAACCGACCAGATTAAAACTTTTTACAATCGATAAGTATCCACAAATTTACAGAAATAGTGATCCAAGGTACTTCGAGATTTACCCCCAAGGACCACAAACAAATTTTTCAAGACAACTCTACTATTAGGTTAATTTGCCCTTAAACTCTGATATTGTTGAAGTGAACAAAAGAATCTTAGATAGAATTATCCCTTCTGTAATAAAAAAAAAAAATGAAGCCCACAACTTTGGTAAAATTCTGACTCGGTAATTAGTTAATTTACTGGCCTTTAAGATGAACACAGTCTGTTTTATTATATTTGACATAAGCAACTACTACCAATCAATTTCCCTTATACTTTGAAATAAGGCCCTTATTTTTGCAAAAAAATACTCACATTTAACGGACTTTGAAATAAAACTGATTATCTTGGCCAGACGTTCTTTTATACATTTGACAATAAGCATTAGACTAGCAAGGATACCTCCAACATATGTAATATCCTTATGGGATTTAAGACTCTGCGTGTGACGGATTTGGTGGGGATTTTCCTTTTGGGGGAGCTTACAATTCACTTTAGCCAAATACAAGTATCAGACCGAAGGAGTATAATAAAAACGAACTAGGAAATTCATGATTTCTTCAATAACTTTGGGCTTTTCATAACAATTGAACTTTAAAAGAAGACCTCGAACTTCTTGGATATTTCACTTAAGTGGAACTTTGAAACGCACATACTTTACCATAAGGCAAACCTTACAATTTTATTTATTCACAAGTTACCAATCCCCCTCATTCAGTTATTTCTACGCAAACAAAAGGACTTCATGTTCAACAAACAACTAAGAAAATCAGGATACACTCAGAAGGTAAAGTCAAACAATAAAACTCGCCGTTAACCCTCAATAATTACGCATAATATGTCTTGCACTAAAAGAGACCATCAAATTAAATTTAATAATAATAATAATTTCAACCCTTCCATCCAGAATCACACAAGGAAGATCTATAACCATAATAAATTTAGACTTACAAAAACATTGAGGAGAAAAATAATAATATTTCGTTTAACTAATTTTAGAAAATATTTACCTCCTATTTTTAACGATTCGAACTTTCAAGTTTTTATTTGTTTTTTGGAAAACTCAATTTTTGCTAATTGTCTTTGAAAACTATTTTCATTAATTATTAATTTCTACTTAACCGTTTTTCGTAAGTTTTTAATGTCTTTATTGCTGCGACATGACAATTAAGTAGATATCATTGGTTGTACTTGCAATTCAATATTTTCATTTTCGCTATTATAACGAAGAAGCCCCCTCTCCGTAAATTTTAGAATACGTCACGTCATTTTTGTTGTTACTATTGTTGTTTTTAAATAAGTGTAATGCTAAATAAACACCATTGATCTTTAACTGAGACAAATTTTGTTTTTCTTACAATCAAGAGTGCTCTCTTTCTCTGAAATGTCCCTACATTAAAATTTGACCATTTAATTATTTCAGGCATATTGTAACCATAATTTCTTCACTTATTTAAAAAAAAAAAATATAAAAAAACAGAATAGTCTATTCACTGTGTTAGAATGATAATATCGCTTCTAACAATAGTAAGAGGGAAATCTCTAAAAAAATTATTCTAATTCATTTAGAAATGGTAGAACTTTATTTAAGTACTAGCCCGGGTGGTTGGAGGTGTGTGTTAAGCAAAAAAAAAAAAGAAAAAAAAGTGCTAGTAGGCAGGAAGGCTTGAACCTGTACCGTGAAGGAGAAAAAGAACATGAAAAAAAGACGTGGCGTCTTTGCCATTGCTTCCATCGCCAAACCAGAAGTGGTGTAAGTTTAAAGTAAGGCTGGCCAATCAAAAAGAGGGGATAACTTTCGAAAATATTGGCGAAAAAAAGCAACCCCTCCCTGTAGAAAAGTGGCCAAATGTACCATTAGAGAAGAAAATAATCGACGAAAAGAAAAAATGTGAACGTAAAATGTTCTAATATAAAAAGTAACATCCCCAACGAGATTTTTTCAATATTGTTGGAACATCTTTTAAGTATCCACATACAGCATTTAATAATTAATGAAGATATTGTACGCTATTAGCCCAGACAATTATAGCATCTAATAAAAAAAAATAAAACATCTCGGGCAGTCCATTTCCTTAGCAAATAAAAACAATTATTATTGCCAGAAAAAAACCTGAATGCCCTCTCGACAATAACTGCATACATAAGGATGTGATTTATTCCTGTATTGTAACCCAAATACCTTCTTAATCTCCCCAAATAAACACTACTATTTTTTACAACGCTCAATCCCCCGACATTTAACTAATAATGGGCTTGAACATTCTTTTCTACCAATAAACGTTCTAAATAACAACACTAAAATATGAATAGTGATATTTTTTGTTAGACAATTCTCATGATAGTAACTTTGATAACTCGACCCACCAAGATACCCCTAATAATTCACCTAGTTCTTACCCTGATCATAACAACTATAGAATCCACAACCCCAGAAACAGTAATCAGATTGCACTAAAACCATACACATACATTATATCCACTTCCACTTTAATACAGCTGTTAATTTCCGACCACATATCATCAATTAATAATAAAAACGCAAATAGTAACCAGAGAACTTCTTTACCGACTCTTAAAAAAATAACTTAGATCTAAGAATATCCATTTCGCAATTAATTGGGACATTATCAGTAAATCTTAATTATATACCTCAGGCTCCAAATTTTGTAACCTGTGCTTATCTGAGGCAGTTAGGATAATAACTTCGCCCAAGGCAAGAATGTAACTGACACTAAAGGCGAACTGATTTTACTATGTGAAATAAGGAAAAATACAAATGTAGCAATCTTGCATCGAAACATCTTAACCTTTTTGCCATTATTATTATTCTAACAGACATAATTTTTGTTTCTATTGAATTATATACTGGCCTTTGACTTTAGTTTATTGCTTGTTTCTTCTTAACGTAATTAGTCATATTCCCTGTTCTTTAAGAGACCATATATAAATATATTTCATTTACAGTGTCCAATTCCTTTAAGATATATATATATATATATATATATATATATATATATGCATACACACACACACACACATATATATATATATATACAATTATAATAATGATGACATTTTCCACCTTTAAGTTTTTAATTCTACTCCTTATAACCACTTATCAGGTATACAGATAGATTATAACGGCATAATTATGTTTACATGATACGCTATCATTAGCATTCTTCTTCTTCTTCTTCTTCTTCTTCTTCTTATTATTATTATTATTATTATCATTATTATTATTATTGTCATTATTATTATTATTAGCTGCGAAGTTTAAAAAATAGTAAACGAAACAAATAAGCGTTTCTAACCGAAATTTTCATTTGAACTTGAAATTCGTGGTTAAACAAGGAATTGCCTTACACATGTTCGGATGTTTTATGTTTCTGTGTTTGTGTACATTTTTTCCGGCCAAAAATGACATCAGCGACGGAGTTTAAAAAATAGCAAACGAAACAAATAAGCGTTACCAACCGAAATTTTCATTTGAACTTGAAATTCATGGTTAAACAAGGAATTGTCTTACACATGTTCGGATGTTTTATGTTTCTGTCCCTGTGTACATTTGTTCCGGCCAAAAGCGACAACAGCGGCGGAGTTAAAAAATAGCAACCGAAACAAATAAGCGAAACAAATAACCGAAATTTTAATTTGACCTTTAAATTCATGGTTAAACAAGGAATTGTCTTACACATGTTCGGATGTTTTATATATTTTTTCTTTGTGTACACTTTTCCGGCTAAAAGCGACATCAGTGGCAAAGTTTAAAAAAATAGCAAACGAAACAAGTAAGCGTTTCTAACCGAAATTTTAATTTGAACTTGAAATATATGGTTAAACATGTTCGGGTGTTTTATCTTTCTGTTTTTGTGTACATTATACCGGTCGTCAGCAACATCAGCGGCAGAGTTGTAAAAAATAGCAGTGGGGTGGGGGAAAGAAGCGTTTCTAACTGAACTTGAATTTAAACTTGAATTCACGGTTAAACGAAAAATTGTCTTTCACATGTTTGAATGTTTTATGTTTCTGTTTTTGTGTACATTTTCTGGCTAAAAGCAACAGCGGCAGAGGAGTTTAGAAAAAAACCCAAAAAGTAAGCTTTTCTAACTGAAATTATTATTATTATTATTATTATTATTATTATTATTATTATTATTATTATTATTATTATTGTCATTGTTCTTCTACTTATTATTATTATTATTATTTTTATTATTATCATTATCATTATTATTATCATCATTTTTATCATTATCATCATTATTATCATTATTATTTTAAAAAATTACTTGTTTGGTTATTACTATTATCACTTATATTATTACTAGTAGCTGTAGTGTTGGTGGTGGTTGTAGTAGTGGTGGTATGTTTTTATTATTACTGTAACTGTAATATTAGGTGTTGTTTTTTGCTGTCATTGCTATTGTTGTTTTCGCTGTTAATATTATTGCTACCGATATTAGTGTTGCCATTATCAGTGTAGATTTTATTTCTATTGTTGTTGGTGGTGGTAATGGGAATAGTGGTGGTGATGGAGGAAAAAGGTCGGGAGGGGATATTGACCTTGGTGGGGAACCCTCCTAGAGATAATGTCTCGATAAAACTATAGGTGGTTGTGTAACCTTAAATTCACTAACCTCATTTATGGGAGAATGTCAAATCAAAATATTGAAAATAACGACGTGAATGAGGCTAGAACATCTTGTGATGGTTTCACGTCAGGTAGGTGTGCCACTGGTCAACAGGGTGGGTCCTTTCGTCATCATATGACTATTCGAAATTCTGAGGATGTGGCTGGATATAGGGGGAGAAAATTGCCAGAGAGGGTCCCAAGACACGAAGGGAGTTGGAGCAGGAAATGTAAAAAAATAAACGTGGACTGATGAGGAAAGAAGAGTACTGTGGGAATACTTTGTAAGAAATGGAAATACAAAATCCGGTGGATATATCCTAAAAGTGATGGAAGAATGGGAATCGAGAGGAGAAGCAGCTAGAAGTGTCGCGAGTTTGGTATCCTAGTTAAAACAAATTAAAAATAACAACATACTTTCAGTGATTGCAAGAGAAGAGATTGAATGGATGGTTAGGAATGAAATGAATAACGAAAGTAAAATTGATGAAACGAGCTCTGATGAAAGAACTGGGAGAGTGGAAGTGCAGAAGGGAAATGTAAGCGAAGATGGGAGACGGACAATTCAGGAGGTATGGAATCCTATGGTTAGGAAAAGTAATGAGAAAGAGTTTGAAGAATCTAAGGCAGATGAGATCATTGACTCTGAGACAATGGAGCCAGTGAAAGGAGCAGATTATGGAGAAGTGGTGATGAAGTTCGAATTTTGACTTCCGTAGAAAAAGAAGTACTTCAGAAGTTAAGAGAAGTACTTCTTAGAGACGATATCATAGAGAGTCCAAGTATGAAGAGTAGTGATATGCGGAAGGTGAAAAGCGAGGTAAAAATAATTCAAGGAGTAATTCACAACACCATAAGAAAGAATATATCGATTACGAAACTTAACAGGCTTCTGTATGCAGCGTCATCTTTATTGCGAATCGTCTTGGCTTATTACAGAAGAAAAAGGGAGAAGTGAAGGATAGAAGGCCACACTGGCAGAGGCGGCTTGAAGAAAGTATTAAACGGTGGCGGAAAGACATTGGTAGAATCGAAGAAATAAGAAAAGGAGTTAAACTAGCAACATATAAATGCTTATACAAAATAAACAACACACACACACACACACATATATATATACATATATATATATATATATATATATATACGTGTGTGTGTGTGTACACAACACCCACATATATATATACATATATATATATATATATATATATATATATATATATATATATATATACGTGTGTGTGTGTGTACACAACACCCACATACCATTGATTCTACAATAAAGATCAATATATATATATATATATATATGTGATTAGTTTTTTGGAAAAAGAAAACCAGCAGAGTGCTCAATTAAAAGGAAAATCCGAAATATAAGAGCGTATGCATATTTTGTATTTTGTGTAAAGAAAGTTGTTAGATGAGACAGGTCATTGGTACTGTCGGTTTCAAGCCCTATAATTAGGACCGTTTAAGATGTCCATATCAAACTCTTCTCAGTGATGAGTATTGGCTGAAGAGAGCTTGATATGGATATCTTAAACGGTCCTAATTATCAGGCTTGAAACCGACGGTACCAATGACCTGTCTCATCTAACAACTTTCTTTACACAATATACATTATATATATATATATATATATATATATATATATATATATAGTAATTGTCTGTATTTTATATATATATATATATATATATATATATATATATATATATATATATATATATATACAGGGTAAAACGATAAAGTTGTCGCCATAAATAAAAGAACAATACGGCTTTATGTTAAAACTTTTATTGAAAAATCAATTCAGGTAAATTTATTATGTAGTAGAGCTTACATCTATTCAATATTACCGCCTTGACCCTCAATCATCGCCTTGATACGGGTCGGCCAATGAGAGCATGCCTTCTAAACAAGCGCCGGCGGGAGGTCGGCGAATACTCGGCGGATGGCTGCGATCAGGCTGGCTTTGGTTTTTTGTTGGTGATCTTCTCGACATATCACCAAGCGTAGTAGTCCAGCGGCTTCGGGTCGGGGGAGGAGGGGGCTAGTGAGAGAAGGGTGCAAAGTTATAGTACTTCTTCTGAAACCAGGCGTGGGGCTGTTTTGACTTGTTAACCGGCGCTGATTTCTGCTGCCACACAGAGGGTCATGCCAGTGGCCACCTGATTACACCAGTGGATCCTAACACTCTTCAGCACATCCAGATACAATTTGGTGTTGACGTTCACGCCGACTTCAAAGATGTGAAGTTGCATGATGTAACTCTCACTTGAAACCACACCAAAGACCATAAATGTGACCGCAAACTGCATTGAGTTGAACCGTCTGGATTTGCGTTTTTAGAGTGCTAGTGATGGTCCTGTTGTCATAACTTTGATTGGTAGAGAGCATGAGTTGTACAGCGGCGCATCGCTCATCTCGCTCGTTGAACGTTCTTTCACTTTTAAACATGATAGAAGGCTTCTATCGCTGTTGAGATTGTTACACAACTGGCCAACTAGTAGATGGTCTGCAGCTAACAAAGAAAACCGGTTTTCATCAGACGGAAAGGGAATCATGCCGTCTTTTCTAGAGCGACAATTTTACCGTTCCATCCTGTATATATGGATGATACGTGTCTTGTGTATATGGCGTGTATTATTGGAATACGATTTTAATGCATTGTTGGCACTAAAAAAATATGTATTCTTAGAAACAATCTATCGATTTTTGCTTTATTGGTGTTGATCAGATCAGATATAATTAAACTAAACAATGGATAAGCGTTGCATCTGAGATATCTTGTAAAAATATGTCGGCATTCGCACATCAAAAATATAGACCATTAGGGAATGCGTCCTTGTTAGCTTTCTGTTGTCCATTTTCAATTCGGTATTCATCTATTTGTTTCATATATCTATGCTTATGGTTCGTCACGCCTGCCTATCTATCTATCTAGATATCTATCTATCCCCATCCACACACGCACACACATATATATTATATATATTATATTTTTCTTAGTTTCTTCCTACAAACGTGCTATATAAATATATATATATATATATATATATAGAGAGAGAGAGAGAGCATTCACTTTTATATATATATACATGTATCTATATATATATATATATATATAATTATATATATATATATAAGTGCGTGTGTGTGTGTCTGTCTGTTTAGTGTCTGTGTACATATCCCTACACAATAACTGGATAGGAACTCTGAATCTCCTGACTGCATCCACTGCAATTAATGCCTTCTGTAGTTGTTGTCGTCTCACCATGTTTTGGCCAAGTAAGCCTTTGGCCGGCTTTGGGTAGGATTGAAACCTCTATCTTCAGACAATTCTCACCTGGAACCGTAGAGATTCAACGTCTCTATCAACTGGATTAAAAAATTAAGTCTCCCCTTGCTGTTATTTTAGATTATTTGAAATTGTAGCAGCAAGTTTTAGTCTCCTCGCCATCAAGACCAGAGCTTTTAAGGATATTTTGTTATTCATATGCAAAATGAGAAAAACAAATGACTATGATTGAAACATTTCATGGCTCTAAAAAAGTACCAAAAATATGCTTTGGATGACATGTGCGACATTAATGGCAAATGTCACAAAGCCAATATACAAGTCACCTAATTAGCTTTCTAACAAGCCTTCATTTGTTAAATTCTGATCAATAGTCGCTGGGATTTAGAACTTATAAAATTGCCAAAAAGATGTTAAGTCTATTTCTTTCTTTCTCTCTCTTTCTCTCTCTCTCTCTCTCTCTCTCTATATATATATATATATATATATATATATATATATATATATATATATATGAGAGAGAGAGAGAAAGAGAGAGAGAAATTCTTCTTCTTGGCTGTACTTCGCAAACGAAGATTCTATGAAGAAGGTTGTCCACGTCGACAAAAAAAAAGATAAATAAATACACGCACGATAAAATAAATCTGAGATATATACGAAGAAAGTGAAAGAAAACGCTTTCAGGGAGCAATCATTAAATAAAAACCCCGTTTACGCATGATCCCCGTTCCCCTTGGAGTAACCGTTTATTTATAAGGCAAAACATAAGAAAATATGTTAACTAAAATTTAATGTAGTCTTTAATTTTAGTTCATATCAAAACTTTAATTAAAACTGATTAATTTTTGAATTTTTAAGATGAATTTGTGTTCGTATATCTCGGAAGAGAACAGAATTTCCTATTCATTTCCGATTTCAGTCATGTAAATTATTTACAGTTGAAATGTTAGAAAACAAACAGAAATTTAAAATTTTAAATATATTTTAAAGAAAAAATTACGCCCGGTGCTAAAATATTGAATTCATCGATCGTTTAAATTAAATAATAATAATAATAATAATAATAATAATAATAATAATAATAATAATAATAATAATAATAATAACTATGGTGAAAAATGCTTCTAACTTTAAAATTGAAGTCATTATATAACAATATTTTTATAAAATCAGCGCCAGGTTCTTTGATAAGACAGGTGTGCGTTCGGAATTAATGTTTCTGTTTAGGGCATGACTGAAACGTGATACTAGAATTTTAGTTCAATACATTATATAAAAATCATTTTCTAGACTGAACCCTAGGTTCTCTAGATTGCAATATAGACTACAATGTATTAAGACTACGTTGCTGCGGGAAGGCATGCGAAATTTCCCACTGATGCACCGCAGTGGGCTCTTAACTAGAGTAGGCAATCAATCGATCTAATTGAAAAAACGGGCGATTTCACCGAATTCGATGAAAATAAAATTACAGTTTGAAATATTCGCTGATTTTGATTCAATTCCGCGCAACGTCAGGTCTCCCTGCATATATATATATATATATATATATATATATATATATATATATATATATATATATATATATATATATGAGAGCGAGAGAGAGAGAGAGAGAGAGAGAGAGAGAAAAGGTGAGAGAGGGGGAGTAAGAGAGGACGATACAAAAGAGTGGTGCCAAAAGGCCTTGGACTTCAGGAAATTAATAACGGATATTACTAATGAAGACATGAAGAAATAGATTTTATCTATAAATGCTGTAAGCATTCCTCCCAAATTAATTAAAAATAGCTACTAATTTTAAAACGAATATATATATATATATATATATATATATATATATATATATATATATATATATATATATATATATATATATATATATGTCAAGTCATGTCATATGCCACTGGTTCCATGTAACCCAGTACTACCTGCCTCATGGTCGAATCACCGGCGACTAAACTGGTTCCCCCACCAGACCTTTTTGGTGAGGAGGGTGGCTAGTCTCTCTGAAGTATTAAAAACAAGACATTCCAAAGGAGGAATGAACCCTTTTTCGGGGTCAACGGCCAACTAGCACCGTGTGTGTTTGTGTGTATCTGTGTGTGTGTTGGGGTGGAGAGGGCGTCCATAAGCCGTGGTGAAGGCAACCTTTCTAGGAGAAGCAAATCTCTGATTAAAAAAAAACATAATGTGGGAGACCAGTACCCGCATTAAGTTGGTCTGCAGTTTAACTTTCTGCTGACTTTCTTGCTCTTGCTTGTTGCTGGATCTCAACATTTTGAACCGAGAGAGAGAGAGAGACTTCGCTGTCGTACAAAGCTAAGACTCTGTAACATCATCTGTGTATAGATACTCCCCCAGGCATTTGTCTATTAAAATGGTCCTGTAGCGATGGAAGTCATTTTTGGGTTCATGGACTATAAGTGAGTGAGTGGCACTCGTCTGACAAGACGTTGCAATCATATATATATATATATATATATATATATATATATATATATATATAACTATTAAAATGCACCACATAAAATTGAGATTGCAAGAGGAATTAAGACGTTACATTTAATCTCAACCCGGACACCTATAACCCCGTTATACGTTTATATTTTTTTTTTAGATCTATAGTTATAATACCCCAAAAAATTGGACGCATATGCTTTAATATTTTAAGTCAGCAATTTCTCTATAAATAACCCTTGGAACCCTTTAAAACTTCGCTATTGCTGAATAATTAACTTTGAAAAATAATTAAGATTTATAATAAACAGATCTAAACCCGTAAAAATGACAATACATAAAATAGTAATAAAATAATAATGAATGTAACTCTAGAGATAAAATAAGTGTCCGCTACAAGTAAAATATTTAAAAAAACATCATAGCATATTTAGGAACCCTCTCTCCAAAAGATCAATCAAATTTGAAAAAAAAATTACATAGATAGAACAAGTTGAGATTTTAAGGCTAGGTACAGAAACCATGAAATATGTTTCAATTTCCTATATAAGAATATGACACATGTTTACGTAAATACATACTGTCTTTAAAGGAGAACAATAAGGTAACTGTACTGAAATAAAGTGTTTTGAAGAAAGCTTCAACTCACATCACATAAATCCCCATTTTTCCTGAATGAAAGATTACCTATTATGAGGCATTTAAAAAGAGCTAACTACTTAATTAAAGTGATGAAATAGTTATTAGCTGTAGACACTTCAAACCGTTACTCTGAACAAACTTAGCAACAACAAACAGAATTTACTGAAAAATTCCACATAAAATCTATATATTTATAAAAGTGAACGTGTTTGTCTGTGTGTGTCTGTGTGTGTGTGTGTCTGTGTGTCTGTGTACATTGCCTTACGCTATAACTCTGTCAATTTTTAGTCTACAGACTCGAAATTTCATATACAGGGTACTGAGATTTCGGAAAATCTTTGTAATCATTTTCGGCCAAAAATCTAGCTGTTAAGGGGTCAAAGTTCAACGATTTGACCTTTGAGAACATTTCCAAACTCTGCCAATTTTGGGTCTAGACACTTGAAACTTTAGATATAGGCTTCTTGAGCATGGATCTAACTTAACTTGATTTGAGCCCAAAACAATAAATATTAAGGGGTCATAATAGGGGTCAAAATTTTTTAAAATTTACCTCTTAACATTTGAAAGTTTACATAAAGGGTATTCAGAGATATATCAAGCTTTTTAATCGGTTTGGGTCGAAAATTTGAGCTATCAATATATAAATGTATATATGTATATTTGCATGTCTGCCTAAAACTTTCGACAGAGGCACCAGATTTTCACAAATCAGTATCGCTTGAAGCTCGATACTTCAGATGAAAAATACCGCAAAAATTGGCTAAGAAACCTTAATTTCTTCACCCTCAACTGGGCACATTTCTACAAAGAGGAGTCGCTTTTTTTCGCCTATATTTTCGAAAGCCATCCCCTCTTTTCGATTGTCTAGCCTTAATTAAAACCTACGTTCTTCTAGGTTACACGGTAGTCGTAACAGCAAGACGTCACGTTATTCCCCCCGTTCTTTTCCTCCTTCACGGTACGGGTTCGAGCCAGCCTTCCTACTACCACTTTTTTTATTTTTATTTTTTCTTTGCTCAACGCACACCTCCAAACAGCCAGGGCAACGCCGGACTGAAATGCTAGTCCGTAATAAAGCTACTATCCAGTTTAACATAACGCTTAGAAAATTTTAGACTAGGTATACACCTTATAGTAGTGTAAATCTTTTTGTTAATTGTAATTAAATAAATATAATTCTAACTGATTAATAGGTAACTTTAAATAAAAAAAAATGGTCGTGTGGATATATGATATAGTAATTCAATTGTACGAAATTCTATTTAAGAATTAAACAAATAGAAAAATAAACACAAAACCCATAATAAATTGCTATGAATTAATAAATATATTTAATAACATCTGTTTTACTCTTACTATATTTTATGCTGGCAAAGCTTAATACAGCAGAACCATGTTGACACATCGGTTCCCGCCAGATAACCGAAGTTAAGCAACGATTAAGCTGGTCAGTACAAGATGGGTGACCATGGGTGGTGGGATAGCACTAGTGTCAAAGGAAAAATTAAAACACTCCCCTTTCCTTCCACTGTCCTAACGAAAACCCTTGAGCAAGGCCAGAACCCACTTTAGCCCGTAGGTTAGGGTAACATGAGACCATCGAAGGCACGTGACTGATACAATACGAAAGCAATGAGAAATCATTCTGTTCATGGTTTTGTATCTCATTGTGCTGAGTACGGCATAATCCCATTGACACACCGGTTCTCATCAGATCACCGAAGTTAAGCAATGTCAAACCTGGTTAGTACCGGATGGGTGACCATTTGGAAATTCTAGGCGTGTATGAGATCTCCGCTTATCTCGGCATTTGTTTCCAGTCGTCCTGTACACACTTCACTGGCCACTGGTATTAAAAAATGTCGATTAAGGAGAGGTGCGGTTGGAGATTGCGCACCTCCTGTCACAAAAATTTCAAGCGCAGGCACGTCTTCGTGGGTATCCATAGTCTGTCAAAAACTGAAAGAGCCCTGATCTCATTGTGCTAAGCAGAAGATTGCTTTTGGTACGATTGTCAGGACAATCGCTCAGCACTAGGCACTGCTCGGACACAAAAAATACAATCTACTGTCTGTATAACTGCAAAAAAAAACTTTTACAATATATTAAAAATAAAACACTTTCGAGAGACGGTAATGAATAAGGTCCTGAATGATGAGCAAAATAGAATTCAAGAATAACTCCAGGGAGAGAGATAGATAGAGAGTCATAGCCGTCAATGCATGGATTAGGCAGGACACCACTTGAAGTTGAATGATTAAATAATGATTTTAGCATTGTTGAAATTTCAATACTGTTTTTATTATATTAAGTGCCTTGCCTACTATGAATGTTTATTTGCAGACATAGTTATAAAATAATATTATATTTGTAGTGGTGTGTTTTTAAACGCTTAAATGGGAACCTTATGTATTGGCTACTGTCTCAATTCGTGAATTTTTATTACCTTCAATTATTTATTGCATATCGATATTATGTTTGATATCGACCAAATTTGGTAACATACCCTTAATCAGCTTATATAAGGCTGTTTTATGTTGGGTCTGCGGTTGGGTAGAGAATTCAAGACATCAATTTGAAATAATTGTGTGACTTCTACATAACGTAGTCGTTACATGTCAGCACTCGCGACCCACGCGTTATATGCAGACAGTTGCCCGGAAACAAATACAAGGAGAGAACTTGACTCCCTTTTCAGTGAAACAACAGGCATTTATTTACAGGTACTTTCGAGAATAACGCCTTGTCTCTTGTTTGCAAGTCGTGTACCCGAATGTGCTTAACAAGATTCTGACGTTTCGAATAGGTCGTACTCTGTCTTTATCCGGCCATGTTTAGGACGCATCTTTTCCTGTCGCTCTCGAGCCACATCTGTAACACGTCTACCTCTGTTCTTCTTCGGCTCACGTTGTTTTTACAATATTTTCTTTCTTTCCTCCTTGTTATGACGTCACCTCGCACATAGCTCAATCATTTGCACACAGCTGCTGCTGTCATACGCACGTCCGCTATCTGTTACATCTATACTATCCCTTACTTTACTCTTTTGCCGTAACTGAACGCTTAATATATACAATTATTTTTTTTTACACTTATCAAGGCCCGGAAGCCACTCGGGGATAAGAGTTATTGTGCGTACAGTACGTTAGTGTTGGAGATTTGATAAAGTGTCTTACTTAGAGGGCGGTTCATCAGGAATTTGTTTACATCGGACTTGAAGACATCCAGGTTGTAGTCAGGTGGGAAACAGGCAACCGGACAGAGTTCCACAAGCGTTCACTTCTAAGAAAGAAGCTTTGTTCATGGAATCTACGCTTTGATTGATAATGAGTGGGGGAACATTTTGTACAGTGGTTTCAGCTAGGCGGGTGTTTTTCGTGAAAGATTGGCGAGAGGGGGGACCAGAGACTGGAGTTCAGACGAGCACCTACCATGGTAGTAACGATAAAACAGACAGGCTCGCAACGTGTCTCCTGTGGGAGAGAGGTTGCATGGAAGAGAAAAGGGCATCACCCACTATGCCACGAAGCCTATTTTGTACTCTGTCAAGGCAGGATAGGCTGTTTTAGCAGCTCCTATCCAGATGTGGCAGCAGTACTCTATCCTTGGACGTACTTGGCTTTTATACAGATAAAGAATTGCATCAGGGCTGAGATATCTTCTGGAGCGTTAGAAGGATCCTACAATCTTTCCAGCGACCTTGGCAACTGACTTGATGTACGTGTTCCATTTCAGGTCAAGAGTAAAGGTCAAACCCAGAAGCTTATCAAAACATGGAGCTTTCCCTAGACGAGAGCCACTTATTTCAATTGATGCCAAATGGATATCAGAGCATTGATGATGTAAAGATAGGGGCTTGGTTTTAGATGCATTAAAAGTATCCAGCCACCCCCTCCCTCACTGTGCCACGTGCTCAAGATCAGAGGAGAGAGAATCTGAGAGAACATTGTCATTTACGGCCTTTGATGTGTTGCCATAGATGGTCGTGTCATCAGCATAAATGTCAAAGAATGATTTAAGTATGTATTTTGGGAAATCATTGATGTATATCAAGAAGAGAGTTGGGCCCATGATGGCCCCCTGAGGGACTCCAGGATTAATATTGAGGGCCTCTGATTTCTGCCCATCAACCCCTACTCTTATGAGCCTATCGGAGAGAAATGATTTAATGATCAAGAAAAAATTTCCAGTAATACCGTAGCTGGAAATGTTGTGAAGCAGTCCCTTATGCCATACTTTATCGAAGGCCTTTGATATGTCAAGAGCAATTGCCTTAGAGAGGAAGCCTTTGTCAAGAGATTCGCTAATCCTATGTGATATAGCAGTTAGCACATCTGCTGTAGATCTGCCAGAACGGAAACCATATTGCATCTCACTAAGACGGTTATTTCTACTGAGGTGGTTGAATAATTCTCTATTTAATATGGATTCCAGTAGCTTACTCATGACACACAGGAGACTTATTGGTCTGTACTGAGAGGGAGATGACTTATCACCTGAATTCTTAAATACAGGGCATACTGATGAGGTTTTCCAAGATGTTAGAAAGCACCCCTCTTTAAGATAACGCTTAAAGAGTTTTGTATGTATGGGGGCAAATTCTGGTTGAAACTTTTTCAGCACAATGATTGGAATGCCGTCAGGGCCAGTTGCTTTACTGGAATCAAAGTTCTTGATTAGCTTGGCGATCTCACGCACAGATATTTGTATGTTGCAGAGCGTGTTGTCCGTTATAGGAGCGAATACGGGGAGTTGATGGCCTTCGTGGCATAGGGTAGAATTAGCTATAAAGTTCTTGACAAACAGTTTGGCCTTATATGATGCTGACGAGATTACGTCAGGTCCATTGATGATGGTTGGGATAGAGCGCACGCTTCTGCTCAGGATCCTGTTTGCTATTTGCCAAAACTGGTGGGAACCAAGCCGCTGCTCAACTACTTTGGATTTGACGAACTGAGCATATCGCTCTCTTGCATTTTTTTTTACTCTTTTGCAGTGGTTGCTGGCAGCCCTGAAAGCAACTTTAGTCTCAGTGAATCTATTACGTTGGTAGCTATTATATATATTTATATTTTCGTTTTTTAAGTACTACAGCAACAAGAACGGTGTGATGTCAGTAATAGGCAGACTTCTGTCAAGGCTTTCGTTTTAAAAAATAAAACTTTCGTTCGATTCAGATATTTCGTTAGCAATTAATGTAAACTTCTCATCTGCTTGACATTTTTTATGTCGTCGTAATATTTTTTTTCAATTTTATCCATGCTTTCTTCCATTTTGCTTCGGTTCAGTTATTTTATTTTCTTTCTTTAATGGAGCAGACAATATTAATACTCTGTCGGCCATCTTGTTTTTTTCGTCTCCTTTTTTAAAGGCATTTCTTTATTTAGTTTTAATTTATATCTTTTCACGTGTCCCTACTTTTCGATGAGTTCCTCTGTCCGTCGCCCTATCTTCAATTTGAAGTTGTAGTAAGATCGATGAACGTGTTTTATTTTAAACGGGTTCAAGCAAATCGATTAATCAGAAAGATCTTGTATTGGGTTGGTGCAAAAACAATGTCGTGTTTTGACATGAAGATAAACGTAAAAAAAAAACTTATTTTTGCACCAACCTAATAACAGAATATTCGTCAATCTCTCACGTTTACGTTTGACATAAACTTCCCGTTCGTGGAAAATGTAGTACTATTTGTTCTCACATGCTTAAGTTTGAATACTGTTTTTATCAATCTATTTTGCTTAATTGATTGAAATTGTCGGACTGACTTCCTCATCTTGGTTGTTATTGTCGCAACGTTTCGGCCGTTTTGCCCTCCGGCCTTCATCAGGTGTTTTGTATCCAACTGAGGAACCGTTTGCTAGGAGTCTCGAACCCAACCCTTTATTATTATTACGGGGGTACCGTGTTCGGACTCCAGCTAGGCTCTGGGACATAGTTGCTGATTCTCTGTTTTGAATGTTACTTTTTCACTGCATTCGTTCAGGATTGAACTCAGCACCTTTGGGTAACTGTAAACTTTGATACAACGTTTAGGACCACTTGGCCATATGTCCCCAGTTCGATACAAAACCTGATGAAGGCCGGAGGGCAAAACGGCCGAAACGTTGTGACAATAACAACCAAGATGAGGAAGTCAGTCCGACAATCTCAATCAATGAAAACACCTCATCTAAAAAATACAGACAATTACTATTTTGCTTAAGTATGAAATAATTTTTTCCTCAATATGTCTCCACTTAAGTTTGAAGAATATTGTTTTATGAAGTCGCCCGGGACAATTATAAATCTACTTGACGTAAGTGGCTAAAACAGAAAATACTACTTTACTGTAAGAGACTAGCCCACCAAATGTATAGGTAGATAGATTCCAAGCCATAAAACAGCAATTTTCCCTCCTTTGTCAGAATCATCGCTTATTGAATGTAAAGACTTAAGAACCAAATGATGAAAATGAGAGTTAAGTAAACCTAACACCCACTTTCTTGGCATCCCCCTAATTTTAGATGCTATCACCGTTTTCTCTTCTGGGTAGTGGTTGGGGATCCGGTGAATGTGGTGACCATTCAGGATGTAACCTCCTAGTCTTACTGATCCCGTTGCTTCTATTACCATTCAACGATAAGCACATTTGGATAAGACGTGCTAAATTGTCAATAACGCATTTCTTTTATAGAAATCGCTCTAGGAAATATATGAGGTTACTTAACGTAAAGAGTTTTAAAAAATAAAGGGCAAAACTTTTAAGGTAGAAAACTAGTCAACGACAAATATTAGATGAACAGATACCAACCACAAAGACAGCGATTCTTCTCCCTTTACCAGAAATATTGTTCATGGATTGTGATGATTAAAAGACAGAATAATAGAAGGGAGAGTTGCGTGGTTGGCAAGTGTAAAGCTGATTTTTTTTTTTTTTTACATAGGAGTCATCACTTATCAAGGGCCAGAGGCCACTCGAGGATAAGGGTTAAATGTGTACAGTAGTCAATGAAACAAAGTTATAATAATCGTTAGTAGTGTAAATTTGGTAAATTGGATTACTTAAGGGGAACGGCTCATCAAGAACTTGTTTACGTTGGACTTGAAGATGAACATATTGTAGTCAGCTGGAAAGCAGGCAAACGGAAGATAGTTCTACAGACGCGCAGTTCTAAGAAATAAGCTTTTTTATGGAATCTACGTTTAGGAGTAATCATGGATAAATGATGGGGGAAATTATTGATAGTGTTTTTAGCTAGACGAGTGTTTCTCGTGAAAGTTTGGCGAAAGGGGACCAGAGATTTGAGCTCAGACAACCACTTGCGATGAAAATAACGATAAAGCAGAGAAAGGCTCGCAACGTCTCTTCTGTGCGAAAGAGATTGCAGTGAAGAGAAAAGTGCCTCAATAGGCTATGAAGTTTATTTTGAACTCTACTTTCTAATCACCTAGTCTTTCTTTCGCAGATCAGGCTTTAGTTTAAGTTGTTGTTTTTACCAGTGTGTCTGTCAGACTCAAATTTTAAATAAGTGTTTCTTTGTCTTGTCAATTTTAAATTTTAAATAGAATTTTTGTCGAATGTCATATTTAATTGTTTTAATAGCGTTTTACTATTTATGTGCCATCTTTGGGTTTTTTTGTTCAACAGTATATTCGCTGATCTGTCATGTTTAATTTTGAGGTAGCCTTGTTTCCCTCTGTCATGTGTGCATTTCATATAACATTTACTTTCATCATTTTTTTTAAAATTTAACTTCAGTAAGTTTTAAGATATCAAGGGACTCCATCCTGGAGCTAACGCTTGATTCTGTTATGATTTAAATTTATATCCGAGGGCTCTTTTAAGAATAGATGCTGTCTCCTTTATGGCTGCTATTTGTATCTCGTTACAGCTTGGTCTTCCAGGGATTGCTTCTAAGTATTTCTGAAGATTCTTTTTTATTAAACCAGTTGCTCCTATCACAACCAGTATGATGTTTATTTCTTTCAGAGACCATGTTGTTTTTAGATCATTTTTTTAGGTCCTGATATTTTGTTATCTTTTCCCGTTCAGCTCTATTAAGGTCCAAATCATTTGGGACTGTGACATCGATAATGAGCGCAGTTCTTTCGGGCTTGTTCCATATAACAATATCTGGTTTGATAGCTTTGTCTTTTATGTATCTGCCTGCCTGTATGTCTTTGTCATAGAACACGCTCACTTTTCCGTTTGATGTTATTGGTGGTGGTTCATGTTCCCAGATGTTCGTTGCTCTGTCAAGTTGCATCTCTCCACAGATCTTTCAATGGAGGTACTTACATACTTTGTTGTGACGGGCAGTGTAAAGGCCATCTGCCAATAAGATTGGGCATGCAGACATTAGATGGGTTGGGCATGCAGACATTTGCTTGAAGGCCAGCCATTTTTTAAATCCATTTGTGAGTAAGCCCTGATCTTGACTTTCGTCATCTTTGTATATATTCCCGTTAAGTTTTAAATAGTATTTTCGTTGTCCTGTCACGTTTAAACGTTAAATTTCATTTTCTTTTGTCTGCCATGTTTATGTTTTTAAAATCATTTTTTTTGGTCTGTCAAGTTTAAGTTGAACATAGCATTTGTATTAATGCGTAATACCCAAGTTGGAAATATAACTTTCTTTTCATTACCAAGCTGAAATTTGAATTTGGGCCTGTCTGGCATGCTTAAGTTTGCTACTACATTTCTATAGGCTTTAATCTTTTAGTAAAACTTTCACCATTTAGTTACAATTAACCTTTTTTGTTTATCTGGTACCTGGCAGCATGAAATGCCATTTTTGATTACGTTCACGAAAGAGACTCTATCCATCCGTTGGTCATTTCGTTTGTCTCTCACGCTTGAATTTGGAATAGCCTTATTATGCAGTTTTTCACGTAAGTTTCAAGTAAATTTTCGTTGTTACAAAGTTTGGGTAGTATTTTTTGCGATTACGCATATTAACGTACCAAAGTAATTGCTTGTTGTCTACGACATGGTTGGTTGGTTGGTTGGTTTTGTCTTACGGCATATCAACCCTTTTCAGGTTATTTAATGCCGAATCCAGTGATTTTGAAGACAAATTTTTAAATAAAATATATTTGTTTTTCAAGTCGATTTCTATTTACCCCATAGTTGGGACCCTAACAGTTACTACCACTCCGGGTCCGAGTGGACCTGCGAGCAATGGCAATTAAAAGGTGGCTCCACACTCCCCAAAGCCCGCAAGCTGGGGCTTCACCATCGGATATAGTTTAAGATCGTATCCAGGACCTGTCTACGGCATGATACATCATAGAAAATAGACGGTGTTAGTCAATTATAAAAACCCGCCCGCTTACGTTTCTTAAGTTTTGAGATGAGGATTGGTTACTCGTATTATTTTGATTATTCTCATTACTGTTCTAATCTTGAGTATCATTTTCACAACGTTTCGGTCGATGTAACTTCCGACCTTCTTCAGGTGTATCTTGTCGAACTCGGGAATGTTTCTGTCGAACTTGGGAATTTGGACGGAATTTCGAAAGGAACCATTTATTTTCTTCAGTCTATCCAGCCATGACTGCCGTAACCAGAGCATGCTACGCCCGTAAAATAAATACAGGTTTCTGTTTGTAATTCCGTCCAAATTCCCGAGTTCGAAAGAAATATTCCTGAGTTCAACAAGATACACGAGAAGAAGGTCGGAGGTAATATCGACCGAAACATTGTGAAAATGACACTCAAGATGAGAATACTAGTCCAAAGAATAAAAATAATACGGACTGCCCACTTTTGTTCAGCGGTTTCTGTTTTGTTTTTATTTCAATATTGTCTTTAGATAAAATTAATAAGAATATTTGTAAATTAATTCTTTTTTAAATAAATATGTTTATTTATTATTTTTTACGTGTGCATTACAAAAAAATAAATATGTTTATTTATGAATTTTTTACATGTACATTTGAAAAAAATGAATATCTTTATATATGAATATGTTTATGCATGAATGTTTTATATGTATATTTCTTTACAAAATGTGATTATTTATGATTTTTTTACATGTACATTTAAATATGTTTATTTATGATTTTTTTCTATGTAAATTTAAAAAATAAATATATTTATTTATGAATTTATATATGCATATTTAAAAATACATTTATTAATGAATTTTTATATGTACATTTAAAAATATACTTATTTATGAATTTTTATATGTATATTTAAAAAATATATATTTATTTATGAATTTTTATGTGTATATTTAAAAATATGTTCATGATTTTTTATATGTACATTTAAAAAAATAAATATATGTATTTATGAATTTTTATGTTTACATTTAAAAAGAATATGTTTATTTATGAATTTTTATGTGTATATTTAAAAAATATGTTTCTTTATGATTTTTTATATCTACATTTACAAAAATAAATATATTTGTTTATGAATTTTTTATCTTTACATTTAAAAATATGTTAATTTATGCATTTTTCAGATGTACATTTAAATAAATAAATATATTTATTCATAATTTATATGTGTATATCTAAAAATATGTTTATTTATGAATTTTTATATGTACATTTAAAAAAATAAATACGATTATTTATGAATTTTTTATGTGTACATTTAAAAATATGTTTATTTATGAATTTTTTATATATACATATAAAAAATAAATACGATTATTTATTAATTTTTTATGTGTACATTTAAAAAATAGATATATTTATTTATGAATTTTTATGTGTATATTAAAAAAAATATGTTTATTTATGAATTCTTTGTATGTACATTTAAAAATATGTTTATTTATGAATTTTTATATGACATTTAAAAAATAAATATTTTTATTAATGAATTTTTATATGTGCATTTACAAAATATGTTTATAAAATAATTCTTTATGTGTACATTTGAAAATTACGTTTATATATTATTTTTTTATGTGTAGATTTAAAGATATGTTTATATATTAATTTTTATGCGTACAATGTAATAAATATGTTTATATATTAATTTTTTATCTGTACATCTAAAAATATGTTTATATATTAATTCTTTATGTATGCATTTAAAAAAATAACAAAATTATGCTAATTCATGAATTTTTACATGTCCATATTCTTAAAAATAAATGTTTATTTATATATTTATTTTTAAATATGCTTTTGTACCGATATATTCAGACAGAAATAATAAATATTAATTCTAACATATAAATTTTCACATGTAATGCATTTTTCAATTGTTTATTTCTTGTTATCAGTTTACGGATATTCTCACTTATTATATTTAAAAACAATTACTGAAATGAAGTTAAATGAAATCGTAGAACGCATTTGTGCGAGTCTGCCTAAATAACGAACACAATATGTTTTGTCTGACGTTTCCTGACGTGGAAGAACAAGCAATAGCTTGATCAAGTTGTATACGTGATCGCCAAAAATGCTATGCCAAAATTTATCGGGAAGCAACAACGAAAATCATATGCGCCATTGTCGCATTTTCTTTGTTTTATCATCCTTAATATTAAAAAAAAAACAAATGATTTTCTCCGGTGTGCAACATTTTAATTTAAAATAGAATTTCTTTCTTTTAAGACACAAATTGAATGGATGTATCAAGGGACGACTTTAAGTTCTTTTTTTTTTATTATTTATATTTGTAACGCCGATTTTATTAAACTTTTATTTTTGTTTATACTTCCTCTCTTGCCTCATAAATGCCGCTTTTGGCTTTAATCAATGCGATAACCCATTTTCAAAATGGCCGCGACGCAAACGCGTGTCCTTTATGCGCATACTCAAAAGACTTTCTAAAGAGGTTATATTCAATCAACGAAGAGGACGAATTGAGTCGAAAAGAGGAATAAATAGGGAAAGATATTGTCAATAAAAACGGAAGTGGGAAGATAAAAGGAATCGGAAGAAATAAAAGTGGAATTGAATTATATTCACTTCGACTACTCTTCAACTTGTATTTCAATCAAATCGACTCCTTTTTCTCGTTTTGGCTCTATTTGCACACGCCTTTTTATTGTTTAATCTGTATATCTGAAGTATGAACTATGGTGTGGATGAGTTCTTTTGTTTTCCAGAACATGACTCGCGAAGTAATTATATATGATGACCTCTAAAAATGCAAACTCGTGTAAACGTATCAAAATTAATAATAATGCAGATAATTTAGTATTTCGAATTGTCGAAAGGTGTCATTCCAAGGAAGACTAGAATATAGTAGTTTCAAGCGTTTCGTATGAAATATGTGGGTATATATATACTAGCAAAAGTACCCGTTGTTGACTGGGTTCAAAAACAGCCTACAGAAAATGGACTCTCGTTTATGAAAGTATGATAGGTTATGAAAAGGAAGGGTTGTAAAGAGATAGCTTCGAATTTGGGTTATCAAAGCCAAAGCAAAATATGATGAAAGTCAAAATAAAATAGATAAATCCCATAATTTATTATATCATACCTGTTCACACTGAAACACTTATCACAATATTCTGTGGATCTATATTAAAAAACCTTGTTAAACTTTGTGACATATTTCCATTCTATGGAGGTCAGGCGCGAACGAACACCTCATAATTTTATTATACCATATTTCTTCAAACAGAAACATAATTATCAAAGTATACTTACGCAGATAGATATGAAAAGTCTTTATTAAAGTTTGTGCCTATTTCCATTCTATGGAGGCCAGGCGCGAACGCAGACACCACAATTTTATTATACTATCCCTATTTAAGTTAAAACATACTTATCAACGTATTATTATGTACAGCTATATCAAAAACACTTGTAAACGTTTTTTTTATTTTTAAATTTTTTATTTCCATATTTTGTGGACCAGGCGCGAACGCAAACCCCACAATTTTAATGAACCACCGTTCTGCCAGATCAAACATATCCATTCCTGTGTCTCGATACATCTTCTATCATTATATGTGATCAGTTTTCTATAATAGTCAACCATATAGGAGCCGACCAGACACACACACATACATAGGGACATTCAGCTTTATATTATATATATATATATATATATATATATATATATATATATATATATATATATTCTTCGCCTCTTAAAACACCCCCCACATACACACACACACATATATATGCATATATATACACACATACATACATACATGCATACATACACACACACGCCGTATAGCGCAACGGTTAGAAGCTCCGACTGTCGTTTGGACGATCGGGGTTCGATTCTGGCTTGAGGTAGTTGCTTGTCTAGCCGCACTGATGAGCTCTGAAACAGCGAAACAGTACTGTATGTGGATGACTATATATATATGCTTGAAACAGCTCTACTGATGATTGAAAGTTCATGTTCTGCATCAAATATCCCGTCATGTGCCCTCAGGATTTTCTGAAGGCCGATAGCTGATTTACAAAGACAATAATACATGACACACAAAAATCACAGTTCTAACAGACTTATATAGCGACAGTTTAATTACTTTTCGATCTAATTTATTCCGTACCTAATTACTATCTTATCATATTGTATGCAAATATTTTTAGAAATGTCTGATCAGATAGACAAGTGTGTCGGGGGGTGGATGCTGAGCAATTGATTGTTGATGCTCATACACGATTCTATTTTCGTATGGATAATCCTTTGCTTTTTACATTACTTACTCCTTCAGGGGAGATAAATTGTAGCGAATTCTGCCCCTGTGTACAAAAATGATGGTCTTAAAAAGAGAGATATAGATCTCGTTGGGAAATGGGGAACAACCTTATTGTTGTTAAAAACTCAAGCTGAATCAATATTTGCCAGTCAAATGCATCAAAAGTTCTAAAAAATAGTCTGAGTAAGAGAGTAAGAGAGAGAGAGAGAGAGAGTAAGAGAGAGAGAGTAAGAGAGAGAGAGAGAGAGAGAGATGGAATAGAAAGGGGACAAAGAGTGCTAAATAAAAAAAGACTGACATCGGAGTTGCACAGGACGACTATTTTGGTTTAGTACATTCATTCAGTTAGTCTGCACCATTTACTCGTATAAATCATTTGCCATAGAAACAATTTCACACACATACCTACAAATGTCTGATATTATCATTTCAAGTGTTTTTTAAAAAAAAAATTCTGTTTACGTGGATTGAATTCAATGAAATGTTTTCCAAGTAGAACTTCCACGAGTAGAGTTTCTTTTCTCGAAATCCGTGTCTGTTGAATATAATACCATAGTGCTGCATGCCAGCTAAATACAGCATGATCTTTTTCAAGTCCAATCCGTGGAACTCTCTTCCGTTTGTCTGTTTTCCACCTGACTACAACTTGGATGTCTTCAAGTCCAACATAAACAAATTCCTGATGAACCGCCTCCTTAAGTAAGACACTTTATCAAAGCTCCAATACTAACGATTACTACGATACTATCCCATTGGTTACTGTACACGAAATAACCCTTATCCTCGAGTGGCTTCCGGGCCTTGATGTTGTGACCTCCATGTAAAAAAAAAAATTATTGTCAAGCCACCTTCTCAAATAATAACATTCTGACTAGTTTCAGCCATCGTTACTAATCCTCACGGTGATGGCTGGCTGTCCACCTGACAAACTGTTTAACACTTTTCCTTAAGGGGCATATAACATTGATAAGCGATGTCACATCCAACAAATCTTATTTTTTAATACAACGCCGTATTGTTAGATTGTAATTATTCTATTAGCTGGGCAAGAAAGTGCTTGCAGAATTTTTAACTTTGATTTCTAGTAATGTATTTTCAAATAAGTTTTCGTTAAAGAGTGTCTCTCTCTCTCTCTCTCTCTTTCTCTCTCTTTCTAATCGTTTAAATCACAAGCGTTTTAAAAACAATTATGTCTTCTTTTCAGAACGTCAAATAAATGATGGGAAAAAATTCTCATTTCAATTCAAGCCAGGCCGAAAGCTGCTGAAACAGCTCGCGATATCAACGAAGCGTTTGATCTAGAACAACTACTGGTCGCACAGCACAATTGTGGTTTAAGAAATTCGTGGCGGCGACGAGCGTCTTGAAAATGATGATCATAATGGTCGACGATCGGATGTTGAAAACGATGAATTATTAAGACTCAGTTGAAGCCGACCCACGCACAGCCGTTTAAGAACTTGCTTTTATATTAGACGTAACGTAAACGACGATTTCCAACCACTTGAGAGAGATTGGAAAGACAAAAAACTTGATGAATGGCTGTCTAACGAATTGAACGACGACAACGAAACAACACCGTTATAAAGTGTAATCTTTCCTTCCTTTACCCAACTAGAATGACTTGTTTCTCGACCGGATTGTGACTTGCGTTTAAAAGTGGGTTCATTACGACAACCGGTTACGCTCAGCTTAGTAGTAAGACGCCAACGAAGCTCAACGGCATTTCCAGAAACTAGAGTTGCACCAAAAGAAGACTATGCTGACTGTTTAGTGGTCAGCGACTGGTTTTATCACAGTTTTTTGAATGCAGGCGAAACCATTATGGCGGAGAACTACTGTCAACCAATGGATGAAATGCGTCAGAAACTTCGGCAGCAACACCTAGAATTAGTCAACAGAAAAAGCCCAATTCTCTTCCACGAAAATGCCCGACCGCACATTGCTAAATCGACCCTGCAGAAGTTGAACGAATTGGGCTACGGAATTTTGCCTTATCCGCCATACTCTCCAGACTTATCACCTACCGACTACCACTTTTTCAAGCATCTCGACAACTTTCTGCGTGAGCAATGCTTCAAAAATACTTAAGCTATATTAAAAACGCCTTCCGTGACTTCATCGCCAGCAGAATGCAAGATCTTTCTGTTAGTGGCATAAATACACCTTTTTTGCATTGACAAAAGTGTGTTGATTCTGATGGGCGTATCCCAATATGTTCATTTAACTTTAAAAGCTAAAACCGCGAGAACTTTCTTGTGAACCTGATATGTAAAATTCTTCAGTTTATATTTAAAATTCGACAATTGTCGAGTGAAATACGCGAATAACTTTTGATTTGAAATTCTCTATGTTGTGGTGCTTTATAGAAAACGAGAAATAAGATTGTAAAGAATAAATACCTTAAGTACATATTTCACCAATAATATATATATATATATATAGTCATCAACATACAGTCCTGTTTCGTTGTATCACAACTCATCAGTGCCGCTAGACTAGCTCCTCTCTTAAGCCGAGGATTGAACCTAGAACCATCGCGTTGACAGTCAGCAGTTCTACCGATCGACCCACGTGAGCGACGCCCGTAAATTATCTAGCTAAATGTCTATTAAAACAAACATTTGTTCACCGCTTTGACAGAGCTCTAACCGCTTGTTTATAAAAAAAGAACAAGTTTTCAGCCAATTAAATAGCGGGTGAGATTATATATATATATATATATATATATATATATATATATATATATATATGTATGCATATATATATATATATATATATATATATTAGCATACACGGACGCACACATATATATGTATAATAATGAATTCGTAAATCTGTTTGTTTGTTCACAATTAGGTCATAACATATATATGTATAATATCTATGCTATGACATTATACATGAATGTGGTCTTTATGAATGTATTTATATATGTATAATAAAGCCTTATTCCTTTCTGTTTGTGTATTTGAATGAGGTAAATAAAGAAGAAAAAAAGAGACTACAAGACATACGAGTATAAGCTTCACGACTGGCATCAGTAGTACGCAGGGGTTCTCTTTCATTATTGGGTAACACCGGTTGGGTCTCTAGTTACTTATATATTTTTGTATCCAGCCAGTGTGCCCTTTTCAGGAACTAGGCAATCTCTGACTTTTTGGCCCTTTTATCCCATCTTTTTTCGGTGGGAAACAAGTAAAAGTTTTACTATAGCTTGATTCTTCTTCTCACTGTCTGTTCCTACCTCAATGTGGGTGATTCAGAAAATTAATAATCCAACTAAACGAGAAAAACAACTAAACAAGAAAACAAAAACAAATAATGTAATATTCCTTCTAAGTTGATTCGACCATTTTCACTTATAAAACATTAACCTTTAAAACATGGATTAATGACTAAACATGCATATCCTCCCGAGATGAGAGTTTTATTCTGAAGTGGTGCACAGTGAAAAACAGCAACATAATATATTTTTCAAAATTTTATCCAGTCGCACTTGGCTGAACACTGATGGCTTCTTTTTGAAAGGAAATCAAGTATTAGAATTATTAAGGTGTCATTAACGAGGTACCCTGTCATTGAATGAAAAACTACCAATCACAGGCTTCCCTTTTAGATTCTTATTAGCCCCTCTATAGCTGTTCTTTTTTTCTTTTTAGAATTCTCTACCTCTTTTGCTTGCCGGGCATCGAAAACAACACGTGTCTGTCAGCTCTTCTCGACATTCATACCAGACACCCGTGAGGAGTTTTGACAGAAATTGCAGCACCAAAGAAACCAAGGCTTCCTTTCTCTTCCTCAACCCGGCCAAAACTTCACAGGAAAGAAACATTGTTAACTGAAAGATCCCACAAATAAATTCCGGCAAAACGCCACTGTTTTTTTGCAAGGAAACATTCTTTCTTTCTTATCTTTTCTATGGATACAAGTTTTTTCATAACAATTTTGATTTGTGTTGTGTTCCTTTCGTCTTGTCGACGTCACATTATTTTGTTCCCATGCATAGTTGGGGAAATCCCCAAACAAGACCGTTTTGTAGAAATCTTAACCGACATTAAACAAGTTTTTGTTAACGTATTTGTCTTTACTAAATCGGTAGTTTTATTTTGTCAATATTGACGATCGAAGTTAATTCCGATTTGTTGTGCTTTATGAGTTTTTCAGCATGTGTTAAGGAACAGAATGGAATAAAATAGTGCCAAGAAATATGCCTTTTTCTATCTTCCTTTGAGGAAATGGGGTAGGAATCACACTATAATAGCACCCAAGTAAGTAACCCACCCACCCATTCAACACTAAGAATTTCCATCGTTAAGCACGCGGATTAAATAGGTGTATCCTAAAGGAGATGCGTCCTCGTCTTCATCCGGCTAATAAAAGCTAACGTAGGCGGCATTCTTGTGACGATAAAAGTGCATAGGTTCGGAGAAGACTTCCCGAAACGATTTCGCATAAACCAACGTAGAAATATCGGAAATGCCCCTAAAACTAAAATTGTTTTAAATCTCTTGTTTAGAAATAACAGCACGCTTGATTAGCTTCCGAAATATTAAATTAGAACCGAGAACAGAAAGCGGAAAAACAACGAAAGTATAATAAAAAAAAAAGTAAAACTCTATTGTAATAAAAGACTTCGTTTCGGTTGTACATTTTCATCGTTATACACTTTTTCGTAGGAACCATTTTTATTAGTTTCCGCCATTTTTTTTGTTCATACTTTTTTTTGTTTCTTTTTGTTTTCTTCTCTAAAGCGCACAGTGCAAGTTGTGGGTGTGGTTTGAGGCTAAGGAGAAACGAATATGAAAGGTTGTCATCAATTCCTTATTATTACCTCTTTATGGAACCACATCGAAAAACAAAAAAAAAGTAAAAATAAGAGAAAAGAATGACACAGAAAAAAGAGGTAATGTGTTATTGTTCGTCAAACTGAAACGCGATATATGTATTTTTGCTGTTTTTGTGTTCGCCACATCAGTCGATATTGAGTAAACAAAATTGGGGAGGCGGATGAGAAGTAATGGGAGAAAAATGAGCAAAAAAAAAACAAAAAAAAAACAACGAATGTGTTTTCCTTTCTTCGAAACTCGACTCCCGAGCAAAACACACTGATTATCACGATATCCTTAGTATTATAATTCTTTGTATTCTTTTTCTTCTTTTTGCTCTTTTTAATCATCATCATCATCATCATCATCATCATCATCATCATCATCATCATCATCATCATCATCATTATCATCATCATTATTATTATTATTATTATTATTATTATTAGTGTGGTAGTGGTGGTATTTATTAAATAAGGATTGTCTTCGTTTATTCTTTAGCATTTTTATTGTTTTATTTTTATTTAAACGATTGGAGTGTGAAAAGAATACAGAAACAATAAGTTCGCCAATAATCCAAATATGACAAAAGTTGTCTTCGTCTTGTTCCCCATTGTTTTCATGGTTGTTGTTTTCGTTCTTCTTCTTTTGGTTCGTATTATTATTATTATTATTATTATTATTATTATTATTATTATTATTATTATTATTATTATTATTATTAGCAGCAGCAGCAGCAGCAGCAGCAGCAAATGAACATTTGGATATATCGTATTCAATTAGCAATAGTAGAAGTTACTAAACTCTTGCTAATGTGAAAAAAAATAGTCGCGTGTATTCTACTAATCGCATTCGATTCTTCGTTAACTGTGTAATATCCGATCGAATCCACCGACGTAATTGACATTTACGTGCCTTATAACGGTATAAATGTAGTTTTAACCTTCGCGTACACCAGCCATATTCCGCGAGGATCATAGGTGTCAGCCTGTCATGAGGGACGCACTCTTACGCCTTTACGCATTTGAAGTCGTTTAAATAATAAAAAAAAATGATTACTAAATCTTTATCTTTTGATTAAAAAACATGCAATTGTTCTGTCCTATTCCCGAATTCAAGTACAAACTCACATGTATTTTATCATTATATATATATATATATATATATATATATATATATATATATATATATATATATTGGTAGTAAGTCATTATTCAAGCACGTTTGATTGAACACGACAGAGTTATTTTTTCTGATTTTTTGGAAATCTTTTCCATTCACCGAGCGGTCTTTTTAATTTCAATAGGCATATTGCATAAAATGGCGCCCAACCGTTGTTGTATCGATAGAAAATGCTTGAGAAGATATGGCCGAACAACAACTTTTGGCGCCATTTCATATAACATGCCAACTGAAATTTAAAAAACCGCTCGGCAAATGGGAAAGGTATTTAGAAAGATCAGAAAAAAATAACTCTGTCGTGTTCAATCAGACGTGCTTGAATATCTCTCTATCTATCTATCTATATATGTATATATATGTATCTATGTGTATATACATATTTAGGTATATATATATATATATATATATATATATATATATATATATATATATATATATATATATTTATACACGCACACACACACATACACACACACACACACATATATATATATATATATATATATATATATATATATATATATATGGTAAGTTATAAAATATATATGGCGTTTCATCCACTCTAGGGTTCTCTAGGCGTAAGCCTGAAGAATCCTAGAGTGGATGAAACACGGAATATTTAGTGTAGCTTAATCGTCGTATATATCTAGCTCTACCTACGTATTGAGCGCTGTTGAAGAAAATACTTAAAGTTTACACATAAATTTATACTTTCGTAAATTAATTTTATGTGAGTAAATGAAGTATATATATATTTATATATATATATATATATATATATATATATATATATATATATATATATATATATATATATATATATATCGGGCCGCTATCAAACTCTAGTATCTGTTCTGCAGATGCTGCACTTAAGATAAATTGTAACAGTCAATGGAGGGGAAACCCTCTATACTGGGACAATTATTATTTTTGGTAACCAGAGTGCACCCTTTTTGCCTACTTTTAGGGGAGCTGGTTTTTACCCCACATTAAAAACGGCCTTGTGCCTTATTTGGTTTGGTGGGGAAGCAAAAAAGTACATTGTATATATATATATATATATATATATATATATATATATATATATATATATATATATATATATACGTATGAGCAAACAGTTAATAAAATATGTTAAAAACACTTTGAAATAAGTTAAAAACATATTTAATCTGAAAAGGAAACTCTAGATAGATGGATAGTCCTTAATCCGCGGAGATTAGAAGAAATACTCTCCTATATATATATATATATATATATATATATATATATATATATATATATATATATATATGAAATTCTTAAGTTCTGTAAAAATACAGGTTGTAGAATACTGTAAAATATAAAGCTTAAAGAGTATCAATATTTATAAGACGATCCCAGACAGATGAAGAAAGCTCAATATACGAGATAGAAATGGAATTATATTTTTATAGCATATTCCACCTATTGAAAACCTACAATTCAGTCTGGAATATGTTAGTATTTATTGAATTTTACAACGATTCCTGTATATTCATTATTTCAACTTTTGGTATCCTTTTTTTGTACACTATCATTCAAATTTTAATTTTTAATCAATATACAAAATTCATAATTTCCCATGTCTATTTTGCTAAGAGCATTTCTGATGAAATGAACAATTTATTGATAATCTATGGGTGAAGGGATAGACTTTAATAAGTAGCTGTACTCCTTTGTCAAACAATGACTTTTCTTGTAATTGTGCATAAATTAACTAAAGTTTCCATTGATATATATATATATATATATATATATATATATATATATATATATATATATATATGGGGTTACCAAAGTTGGTTTAAAAGGAAAATCATTCCCAACTCGCATTTAGGTAAAAATGTACTTTCGTATAATTAATTTCAAAACAAATATCGCAAACCTTAAAAAAAAAAAAAAAAAATACAACAAAAAATAACATCTACATAAAACACGATACATTCCAGCAGTCGTGCGAGGTAGCCAAATGGTAGAGGTTTACGCTTTTGACCATGGGGTTCCAATTTCGAATCTCCGGCTAGATTCAGCCACTCTGATGAGTCGTAGACAATGAAACACGTGCCAGTGGATAATTATATTTTTAATATATATATATATATATATATATATATATATATATATAGCATGAGGGTACTTGTGCATTTAACGAACAAGACGTAACTCAGCATTTGCTAGGCTTTGTCGGACGCATGACGTCAACAACCGGATAAAACCGAGCGCGCGTTTACCAGCAGACAAGAATTTCGCTATCAATTGGAAGAGTGTTACAACTCAAGAAACGCTGATTTTAAGAGGGTGAAAAAAAATTTTTTTTTTTAAAAAAGAAGCGACGAAATAATGAATATTACAAACCTTGCGAACAAGCTCCAGACCCCAGAGGCTGTACTAAACTTTTGCCAGCAACAGAAATTGTTGGCAGCCTTTCCGACGGGTACGGTTGGAGGTGTTGAAATGTAACATGTCGTTCGACCTCCATTAGGATTGGGACCTTCTTCGCAAAATCGCGACTAACTATCACATGTATCATAAAAATAATATATTTATGGGCGTTCGAGATGGCATCGACAAAAAATCCCCATCGTGAATGTGGGTTACGTTCTTGCCACACAATTGTGGACTGGAAAAATTTCCTGCGTGATATATGCAGGGATTATTTTCTGATGAATCCCCGGCAGATAGGAGGCCCAGGCCATACGGCAGAAATCGATGAGTCGGTAGACTTCTGACACTGGTCTGGATCTTCGGTGGATACGAGCCCGCCGAAAAGGAGGGTTTCTTGGTCACTATTGGTCAAATAGGAACGCCGAAACCCCCTTCACTTCCACTAATAAAATAATACATTCTGCCGGGGACCATGGTCGTATCAGACTGTTGGAGGGCTTTTAACAAAGTGGGAGACGAGGGGCATCACCATTTGAGTGTGAACCGCAGCCTGAATTTTGTTGATCTCATAACACAGCCAACCACAAATCATGTGGAGCGGATGTGGAATGAAGCCAAGCAACGATATAAACGAGAATGCGGTACGAACCGGGAACTTTTGGATACATATCTTATTGAGTTTATGTGGCGGCAAAAGTTTGTTAGGCAGCCTTTTGACTCCATATTGACCCATATAGCCGAAAGCTACCCGGTTGGATAGGAGGAGCTTCCTATCACATTCGCTACCTCTTTTCCGTCTATTTTGTCGTCTGAAGCTCCCCCCCCAAAAAAAAGTCTGAGAAAAATATATCCTCCTGAAAAAAAAAAATTATATATCTCGCAGGGATTCTGGTTAAAAAAAAAAATCCTTGTTTCTGGCAAAAATAATTAAAAAAGGGGAAATCCTTGTTCCTGTCCCCCCCCCCAATGTTTTTATTGGCTTTTTTTTAGGCTTTTTTCTTTTTTTATTACGGGTTTAACAAATAAAAAATATGTTTTTGTTCGTTAAAAAGTAAAACAACAAAAAAAGTTCATAAAATGGAAACAATTTTGTTTCGTTAAAAACTATTATTTAAACAAAAAACTTGTTTATATGTATTTATTTTGCAAACAGAAAACAATTTCAAACGATAACACTAATAAAAAACATAAATGAACGGTAGGTTTTTGCTTTTTACTTATTTATTTTGGGGTGTTTCTACATTTTACAATTTCATTTTACAGTTATTTTGTTGTAGCGTTGTTGTTATTTTATCGGCAATGCTCGGTTTTATCCGGCTGTTGACGGCATGCGTCGGACAAAGCCGAGCAAACGCTGAGTTACGTCTGGTTCGTTAAATGCACAAGTACCAGCATGAGATATATGTTCTTTATCTCAGTAATAGTTTTCAAGCATTTAAATTAATGTTTCAATCGTCCCGTAATGCATCAAATTCAATGAACATAAATTAAAATAATTCAAAATGGGAAATTTCCTATAGTTTTACACCCATTGTTGTCCATAATATTTGGTATGTCAAGCTGAAATCTTTGTGCATTTTTGAGCTTATTCAGAGATGGAAATTGATGCAGGCAAACTATTTCTCTGAAAATTTGTTTATATGAATAATTAGCAGGGCGCCCGGTATTGCCCGGTCGTAAAATACGCTTCAATATGATATTTTGATTAATGCAGATTTCGTATTTATTATCTTTAATATAATTCTCACCAGTCTGCTTAAATATCTGTATGTATGTATGTTTGTATATCTCGTAAAAACTTTCGACAGAGGCGACAGATTTTCACGAGATTGGTATCGTTTGAAATTGGACCCTTCGGGCGACAAATATCGAAAAATTAGCCAAAAACATTAATTCCTTCACCCTCAACTGGGCATTTTTCTACAGGAGTGTAGCTTTTTTCGTCGATATTTTCGAAAGTAATCCCTTCTTTTTTATTTCTAGCCTTAATTTAAACCTACGTCACTTCCGGTTTTGCGATGGGCGCAACAGCAAAGACGTGACTTTTTTTTACATTGTTTTCCTACTTGGCGGTACGGGTTCGAGCCTGCCTGCCTACTACAACTTTTTTTTTCTGTTCAACACACACCTACAAACACCCGGGCTACACCGGGCACTCAAGCTAGTTTAATACAGGGTGGTCGCTAGAAAAGCAGGAAATTTGTCAAACAACGATTTATTTTTACAAAAAATAATTTTTACAAAGTTTTTCTAAGACAAATGTTATATTATACTCATAAATACTCAAAATGTCGTCTGTGCATTTGACTGCAGCGTCAAACAACGATTTATTTTTACAACGCTCATACGACACCAATCAAAAAATAGCAATCACGCATTTTTTTCATGATCTAAGCTGACCTTCACATTTCCCGCTTTAATCTTAGCTAAAAGTTATTGTCGTTTCGCCATGTTTTAAGATGACAACAACTATGGAAGACAGTAATTGCTGAGGATGCAGTTAGGAGATTCGGAGTTTCTGTCCCGTCGCGGTTACCATCTGACGAAGGCCAGAGGAATAGTTGGCCGAAACGTAATGAAACAACAACTAAGAAAGATGGGGATAATAGCCCGCAATAAAATAAAATTAATCGTCAATTGTTGTTGTGATGTGAAGGAGAATGTTGTTTTTTTTTTTTTTTTACAGAGGACTCGCTACTTAGCAAGTCCAGGAGGCCACTCAGGGATAAGAGTTATTGAGTGTACAGTAGGTGATAGGATAATATCATATCCGACTTTACAATATCCCCAGCTTTTTTATGTTCTTTTATCCTAATTTTTACATCTGAACAAAGTTTCCATCGACCGAAAAGATAAGAAAAGTAGCCTGAATAATCTAAACATTACGAATAAGAAACATACAAACACTTGCTTTTAGGCATTTTCCCGTTACTATGCATACGGTATTTGACAAATTATAGTGCATTATCGACTTAAATAAAAGTAACTCGATTTAATTGTAATAATAAAAAAAAATAATGCAAAAAATTGTACCTATCAAACTCCTCAGTGATTTTTTAGTCTAAAGACATGAAACCTAATATATAGGGTATTCGAACCCATGCGAAATTTTATATTTCGGTTTTAGCCGAAGAAAATCAGTGCAAAAGTGTGAAATTTTTTTAAAATGGACTTTGTAAGGTAGAAGGTTGAACGACGGCATTAACGAATATGCATGCGTAACGTAATAGCTATTGGTTCATGTTTTAATTTTTAGCCTTGCAGCAAACATGTCTTCATAGGTCAGGCATAAACGTCAAAGGAAAAAGTAAATAGTAAGCTAAACGTTTTGGTTTCGATTCTCGGTGATGGCACACGAGCCATTTAAAAAAAAAAAAACGTTTTAAATCATTATTAGAAATTGTGTCCACTTCAACATACGAAATACGAAGTCGGCATGAATCAAATATCCTATTAAAGTCTATTTTACGACCGGCCATGCTATATATATATATATATATATATATATATATATATATATATATATATATATATGTATGTATGTATATATAGTGTGTGTGTGTTTATATATATATATATATATATATATATATATACATTTATATACATATATAGTACATACATGATGATTGCAACGTCTTGTCAGAGATTCATGACTGCGAGTTTGGCGTGTTGAGGTTGTTTTTATTTTTTTATTCATCGCTTGGATTCAGTACATACATACATACATACATACATATATACACATATATAGACATATATATACATACATATATATACATATATATAGACATATATATATACATATATATATATGTATATATATATAAATACATATATATATACATACATACACACACAAACACACACACCCACATCTATATATAGTGCTGAAGATGTGATTATGGACAATGAAAATCACTTAACCACGTGCACATAGCAGTGAATGTCTGTTGGTTGGTTTCATTTTCTGAGAATTTGAACTGTTTTCATCATTCCTGCAAGTTGAATGGTATTATTATTATTATTATTATTATTATTATTATTATTATTATTATTATTGTTGTTGTTGTTGTTGTTGTTATTATTATTATTATTATTATTATTATTATTATTATTGGCGGCTTACATGAAGCTTTCACACAAGTCAGCAAACGATCGGTTTGGAGACCTGTGGTATTCTCTGGAAGCTGAGTGACAACAAGTCTCCCCAGACGTCCAGCTCTCTCCACCTTCTTCGATAGTATTTGCAAATAAATTTGCGTCATCGCAACAGCCTCCTACCATTGATTTCTGGCTGGTAGTTGCCATTGGTTTATACTGGATTTTTAGTGGCACTAAGCCTCCCCAAGATCCCAGCTCTCTTCGCGCTTGTCAAGCGGAGGTCTGGCCAGCGCTCTCTCCTCGGTCTTTCCATCCTCCTTGACCCTTCTCGGCTCTTTGGTATCACTTCTATTAGGGGGGGGGCGGTGATTAGACAATGGGGGGGATGCATGATGAGGGTGTAGAACTTGTAGATATGCAGCTTCGGCGTTCTTCATTCCCTGTAACGCTTCTTTGTTATATTGTCTTTTGTTGGGTTCCCTTAATATTTCAGCCGTTTTCTTTATCGTTAGGTGTTGTATTTTTGCAGTTATTCCTCTGATTCCAATTTCTGCCATTCTTTTTTCGAAGTCTTTCGGAATTGTTCCTTGTGCACCCACTATTATCGGTACTATTTTGATTTTCTTCATCATCCAAATCCCTTTTAACTCTCTGGCTAGATCTGTGTATTTGCTTCGTTGTTTCCTTTTCTTTCATACTCACCCTGTGGTCAGCAAAGTCTACGATTTGACAGGATTTTTCTTTCTTGTTAATTATTACGCCATCTGGTCTTCTTGCTTGGATGGGTTTATCCGTTTGTATGTCCATGTTCCATAGGATTTTGTGGTTCTCGTTTTCGTGTGCTGTTGCGGATTTATTCTTGTACCATTTGTCTGCACGCTCAAAATGCAGCCGTTTGCACAATTCCCAGTGCACCGCCCTCCCCACTTGGTCATGCCTGTTTTTGCATTCCTTTTGGGCCAATATTATTATTATTATTATTATTATTATTATTATTATTATTATTATTATTATTATTGTTATTATTATTATTGCTATTGTTGTTATTATTGTTATTATTATTGCTATTGTTGTTATTATTGTTATTATTATTATTATCATCATTATCATTATTATCATTATAATACATTATTATTATCATTATTATTATTATTATTATTACTATTATTGTTATTATTGTTATTATTATTAATATTATTGTTATTATTATGGTTATTATTATTATAGTTATTATTATTGTTATTATTATTGTTATTATTATTATTGTTAATATTATTATTATTATTTTATTATTATTGTTATTATTGTTATTATTATCATTATTATAACTATTGCAATTATTATTGTTAATGTTATTATTGTTACTATTGTTATTATTAGTGTTATTATTATTATCATTATTATCACCATTATCATTAATATTATAATTATTATTATTATTGCTATTATTGTTATTATTGTTATTATTATTAATGTTATTGTTATTATTATTATTTATCTTATTGTTATTATTATTGTTATTATTGTTATTATTATTATCATTATTATTATTATTGTTATTATTATTGTTATTATAATAATGTTACTGTTATTATTATTATTGTAGTTATTATTATTATTGTTATCATTGTTATTTGTTATTATTATTGTTGTTATTATTATTATTATTATTATTATTATTATTTTACTCTTATTATTATTATTCCTATTATTATTGTTATTATTGTTATTATTATTATTATTATTGTTATTATAAGCAGTAATATTATCTTTGTTGTTATTGTTGTTGTTTTATTGTTGTTTTTTTTAGGGGGGTTGCAACTTGTTCCGTAAAGTATGATAATCTAACTGATAGAAGGGAGGCTGAAAGCAATAATTCTCTAAATGCAGATGAGGATACCCGTTGAATAGTGGCGGGTTCATATAACAGTGGCGACGATGATGACAATTCTTGAAGCTTTTATATTAATCTTAGGAGACATATGAATGTGAGGAGATGTGAAACAGACATTTCTTTTAAACATGGAGAAAAAGTTTCATTATTGTTGATGGAGACAGACAGTTACACTTTTAGAGGGTCTTTCATATAAAGTTCATTTTTTTTTTCGGAAAGACGATAGACGAAATCACATAACCTTTCGGAAACGAAAACAAACTGTTCAGTAAATCATGATATTTATTCCCGATTCGTTTGCAAAAGGTGTTCGGTTAACTCAGTCTTCTGACTCTAACTGTCCCCTAGTTGTGACTGCCAGTTGTGTTTCTGAACTCTGCCTGATTTCGAACCCTCTTAACTGAATATATTGAATCTATCTTTTTTTGTGACGTCAAGTTGTATCGTTATTCTAACGCAATGGACAATGCTTCATATTCTTAAGATTGCCTCTAAATTGCGATATGTATTATTTTCAAATCTTGAATACTGTGATCGATTCCAACCTTTTTCCTTATAGTAAATATTATTTTCGTTTCGCTAATTACTGGGATCTGTTCCCCTTCATACTCAACATCCCTTCTCTTCTCATTTAAAAAAAAATGTACGCATTTTAAAATTCCAGTAATTTTTTTCTTTATTCTTTATATATATATGAACAATTTTTTAAATTCGTACAACCCACTTGACCAAGAAAGGTCAGACACCATCATAAAAAACTGTTTTGGTCAGCTCTTTTCAAACTGATTACCTTAATTTTTTTTAGACCAGAATCCAACCTTCCTGGCATATTTCTTGTTGGGTGTAGGCACAACCTCCTATGATCAATATCAGCCACCCTTACGCCGTAACAACAAAGGTCACATTTTAACTCTTTACTAACTCGACGACTCTTCGTCCGATTCGTTCTGCCCCTTTCTTGTGGATGTTACTATTAATTAGAGCTTTGTCTTATTTTCTACCTATTTTACTTCTTTTGGGACAGCAAAGCCCATTTACTTAAATCTCTTTGTGTGTGTTCGGTTGGCTTCTAATTATGCAAGATACCTTTTATCATAATGCTTCACTTGGATCTCCTCGCTTGGACTCTTAGAACTCGACAGAAAGATCGGAAATATCACTCTTAACTAAATAAACCCCTTCCCATGAGGCAAATCCTACTGCGTATATTAAATCCCTTACTATGGCGGTGTGTGATTTTTCTTTTCTCTTCCATCAGAGCGTACAAGATTCAAGAACAGGATTATGCCCACATTCATACCTATCTAAAAATATTATAAAGTATCTTGCTACATAATTATTCTTATTATGTTTTTTACGGAATATTTGACTTTCCCCTTCTAATTAATCTGAGTAATTTGCCCTTGTATTGACTTCCAGGTCATCTATGTACCTGAAGATCTCTCATGTCTTCCAACGTTTGCATTTTTAATTCATTGTGTCAAGAATTACCAACAACACGAAACCGGTATTTGCAGCCTGCCCTAATTTAGCACACAATGTCGCAGTCCAGTTTTTCTCTAACAGGTGCACCTCATTATTTTTCTGAAACATGGCAAGTGACTTTCTTTGCTGGAATAAAGTATGGACAAAAACTTCTTATCTCTGGCTGATCGCTTCCCGAAAACCTCACATAAACAGCCGTTTACGTTAATTTTACTCTTGTCCCCTCTTTAAAAGGCTAAATTATTTATAGACCAAACATTCGTCTAAATCCTCGTTTTGTAAAAAAAAAAAAAAAATATAACCTGTTTTTCTTTTCTTTTTAAAATTTCTTCTTTTCTTTTCGTTTTAATTTCTATTTACTTAATTTTCAGATTCCCGAGAACAAAAACACAATACATTATACGTGTAAATTAAAATTGTTTTCAACAATATTTGTTCAGACATGCCGACAATGTCACACAATAACATTTCAAAGCAACAATTTGTTTGTATATTTTCTCCAAAAAAAAAAAAAATACATCCTAAAATTAACAATTTTACATGCATTAACATATTTATCAATCATTTACAATTCAAAAAAAAAAATCATCATCGGCCAGCAAAATAAAATTCAATTGTCCGTTTTCTTTTTTTTTTCTTGTAATAAACCCCAAAATTTGAAAGGTCAACTAGAACATCTTCAGTTCCTTTTTTTAAGTTTTTTTTTTCTGAAGAAAACAATAACAAAAATGAGTTCTGTTAAAACACGGGAACACAAAACTTTGACGTCATAACAGGACATCCCTATAAACCCAATGTTCAATTTTGTCCTTTTTTTCTTCACAAACAGAAAGCTGAAAAATTCAGCATTAATCTTTTAATACAAAAAGGCCATTTCAACTCTTTGCATTTTTAAAAATCAAAAGTGCATATAAATACGAACCATAGGATCTTTTAAATGTGCATTAATCTTCATTCTCCCAGTTATAACAAAATCATATTTATACAATATAAAATTCCTTATAAAAAAGTACACGGTGGCTCGTTTCTGGATTGCAGCTGGCAATGACGCGTTTTTCTGCGTTCTGGTCTGACAAGTTTTTGTAAACAAATCTCACACGATTTCAAAACAATAACAATTATAACACGACTGTCATATCATTTTATCAATAAATTACGCAAATGTACTCTTGTGAATATTTCGTTTTAATATTTATCATGTGTGATTTGATTTGGTTGTCAACCCTTTTCACGTCATTTAATTACCATTGTAACAATTTATTTTTTTTTATGCGTGTCATAAAAATACATTCTCTTTTTTCTTTTATGGTATATCGTATTTTTTCCTATTTGCATTTTTTCCCCGAATGTGAGTGTATCTTTTTTATTTATTTATTGTATTTACTTCTTGTCAAATATTTTTCAAATCATTTAATTTGGACCTTTTGTTCTGTTGATTGTTTTTATCTTGATTTCTTTTTTTTTTTTTTTTACTTCAGTAAGTTTTAAGATATCAAGGGGCTCCCTCCTGAAGCTAACACTTGATTCCGTTATGATTCAAATTTATATCCGAGGGCTTTTTAAGAATAGATGCTGTTCCCTTTATGGCTGTTATTGGTATCTCGCTACAGCTTGGTATTCCAGGGATTTCTTCTATTTCTGAAGGTTCTTTTTTATTAAATCAGTTGCTCCTATCACAACTTGTATAATGTTTATTTCTTTCAGAGACCATGTTGTTTTTAGATCATTTTTTACGTCCTGATATTTTGTTGTCTTTTGCCGTTCAGCTCTGTTAACATTGTGTGTATGTGTGTGGTAATTCAAGTAGCATTTTCTTAATTCGCCTAGCATTTTTTCGTGTATTTTAAGGACCCTATTTTTCACGTTGTGACTTATTTATTTATTTAATTATTTATTTATTTTCGTAGTAAACCAGGTACTTTTTTTCCGCATCCTTGAGGGGTGCCTTAGTTTTGAAGACCAAATCGACATATATGCCGTGCATATCGGAGATATATAACGGACGACGAAACATTTATATAACGGCATATACAGCGACAAAGATGACGTTGACAATTAATTGTTGATTTCATTATTTGTAGTACAAGTGAGAGTGGACTGCTCTTTTAATACAGAGAAGAGAGGCATTATTTAAGATGGCATATTGTTAACACTTAAGAAGGGGAGGGATTCATACTAACTTCATTTTACAAAAACGATCACAAAACAAATTACCTTTACGATCGAAATGATGACGAACGAAGACTTACAAATAACATGATGATATTTATTCTTCCAGCTTTATGAGATGATCAGGGATCTGATTGCCTTGCAGAATTACATTGTCTTCTTGTCTTCCTTTATGGTTCGCTTCCAAAAGAGGTTTGATTAAGCCAATCTTCCGTCTCTCACTGTCCCCTAGCTGTGACTGCCAGCTGTGTCTCTGAACTCTGACTGATTTCGCACCATCTTAATGAATATATTGGATCTATCTTTTTTTGTGACGTCAAAACGTGGTAAGACACGTGAATATCTTTTCATTTGGGTTTTACATATTCTATATATGTCTCGAACACGCCTTTGGCAACACAAAGAAACTTCCTAAATTGATTCTCATTTTCCTAACTCTGGGCTTTATTTGTATCGTTATTCTAACACAGTGAACAATGCTTCACATTCCC
Organism: Euprymna scolopes; assembly: GCF_053919585.1. NCBI lineage: Eukaryota > Metazoa > Mollusca > Cephalopoda > Sepiida > Sepiolidae > Euprymna > Euprymna scolopes. Next base: position 45,629,341 of record NC_136518.1, read on the forward strand.
AGGATTGCCTCTAAATTGCTATATGCATTCTTTTCAACTTTTGAATACTGGTTCGATTCTATCCTTTTCCTTTTACTAAATATTATTTTCAATCATATTTACGTCATTTCTCTTATTAGTTGGATCTATCCCCTTCCATAAACAACATACGGAGTTCTGGAGTAGGATTTGCTCTTGCGCTAAAACTCACAACGATAAAGCTAGCTTCTTAGAGATGCGGCTGATGTGATACCCTTGACGATATGAGGGTTGGTATTCGAAAGATGATCAACTAGAAGGTATCCGACCTAGATGAAGTGTCTTCATTCCCCAATAGCTCGTTCCCTGCAATGTATCATTGACTCCATGGGTGTTGCTGATCATTAAAGGAAGACAGGCATTGATCTGCAATGAGTCTGCGGGGAAACGGTTGCTAACAACTACAGATACTATTACAATATTTTTAATATAATGGGGTATGATCCCGCGCAGTCGGGAGATTCTATTTATAAACGATGCTGCTAGACACTGACGAATCACGTACAGAAAGGGTTTCGGCGTGGACAGTTACTGATTGATTGGGCAGTGTTGCAGGATGCAAAGAGGAAGAAATGGCATTTGATTGTAGCTTGAATCGACTAATGGAAGGCGCACACATGCATCCGTGAAATACAGAGAGCGCAGTATGGTTCAATGGCAAATTCTTACGGTGCTTTGGAAGGTTGGCATCAGATGGGATATATACCAAGGAGATGCATTTTCCTCTTCTTTTGTAATGATAAAAAGGCCACTGAGCATCCTGTTGGGTCTAGTGGAGAGCGTATCGACCACGTTCCGTACATGGATAACTTGAAGGCAATATGGAGGAAGCGGATACACTGGTAGAACTTGTCGGGATATATTCTGAAGACATCGGGCTAGAATTTGGGATTAGTAAGTGTGATGATGATGAGGAGAATAAATGCGCACTGGGATGGAATTGTGTTACCAAATAGAGAAGCAACGGATGGAATAAAAGTAGGTTCTAAGCATGTGGGCGTGTTGAAGAGTGTGGGCACCATGATCACAGAAAATAAAAGAGAAAATCAGGAAGATGTTACAATGGTTAAGCTAACTGCAAACTCAAAGTTGTATTGGGGAATCTTATCAAGGCCATGAATTAATCAGTTGCCAGTCTTTTGAGGTAAAGTGTGAGAATTTAAGAATGCTATAAAAAGAAATTTCATGGCATCAGGACAATGACACTTTGGCAAGGTTTAGGGTATTTTACATTAGGAGTAGTCTAGAAGTGTAAGCCATGTTTAGTTTCAGAACAATTTCCGATGGTTCGTTGCACTACACAAGTCCTGAGAGGTGACTGGTTTGTAGTAGACAGTTCTCAAGTGGGAATCCACAGAGTAAACGATTCTTACCGTGTTGAGACGGAAAAAACATGCGAAATTGATACAGAAAGGTTTAATATTAATGGAACAATTCTGGTTTCTGATTGGTTGGTAGCAGAACGTGAATTAATTCGATTCGTCAGTGTCTAGCAGCATCGTTTATAAATAGTATCTCCCGACTATGCGGGATCATACCCCATTATAGTGCAAAAAATATTGCAACAAGGAGCGAGTAGGTATCAGGAGGGGAAGGGAACTGAATAAGTTTTGAAGAGCATGAGAGAATGCGTTAGGGCTGAGGAGATGTCGTATCGGAATATGTGGCTAGAAATGAAGATGCTCAAAGTTGTGGTCAATGAAATTGAAGTGGATGAGATCAAGGCTGAGCATGTGAAGCGTGTGCAATAAGAAATGGCACAGGAATTGTCTGTAAAGAAGATTCACGGAAAGTTTTTCCAGAATATAACGAATAAAAGATCAGGGTAATTGCTTAAAGCTGGGTGTCTAGCTAAGAGCACAGAAGTCCTTGTTTATTCAGCACAATCGCAGGCATTAAGAACGCAACTGTTCAAGACAATTATTCCAGGAGAGGATGTTGCTGCAAAATTCTGACTCAGTTGCGCACCTTGAAGCAGGGTGTAGCGGATTGTCTCTGAGAGACTGACTACAGCGGTTTCATATTTACTAGAAGTTTGTAGGAAGTTTAGGGTGAAGTGTGCTGGGAAGTGATTTGAAGAGTTACGTGAGGATGTAAAGATTAATGAGGATGGCAGTTCGGAAGGTGGAGAAAAAGTGCCATGACAGCGATAGACAATTGAAACATATCGTTCGGATTTGGTAGTCATTAACAAGGTCTCGAAGAAGTAGCAAATCATAGACTTTTCATTGCTCTGGTACGTGATTAAGATAGGACGTATGGCTGAATTTAAAACCCAAATAGGTCAGGTGGTAGTAGGTGTCCTGAGATTGATATCAAATCCTTCTAAGAAAAGCATTTAAAATACTAGAAAATTCTGATGTGTTATGCAATGTTCAGTCCTCTGCTATTGCTATTACCACGAATATCCTTAGAAAAAACATTCGATCTTTGAAGCTCCTGGTTTGGAGCCGGAATTTAGATCCAGCATCCTAGTAATAAATTCCATCTCTTTTCAGAGTCATTATCAAGCGTAATCATACTTATTGTTTTTGCTGCCCATATAACAATACGCTAAGGCCTTTCGTGTTCGTAATTAAATAAATTAAACACTAAGGTTGCTGACTGACAAAAAATAATCAATTTGAGATTCATACAGGTACAAATATCTCGACTCATTTTAACGTAATTTTAATAACCGTGTAATTTTTATTTCTTTTAAATAAATTAATTAATTTATTGACATCGGTTTATTTATTTGCTTATTTATTTTACAACAACTTTTACGGTAAGAAAAAAAAATAGACGCACAGAAAGAGAAAGAAAAGTTATCCTAATTGATTATATCTTAAATAAAATTGTTTATACTTATTCGATTATCAATTTTCTATCTCTGTCTGTCTCTTTTTTTTTCACGCTCTCCCTCTCTCTTCCTCTTTCAGTACATACATTTCTTTCTCTATTACATCCCCTCTTTCTACCTCTTTTTCTATTATTTTCTCTCAATCTATATTTTTTATTGTCTATAAAAGAACCATGATGTTAAATTGTTCCTTTCGGTTTATTTACTGCATTCGGCCGTCAATTATTTTTTCCGGTAAAAGAACATTCCTGTATTTTTATATAATATTTAACTTTACACAGATTTATTATTTCAAGAGTAATGTTATTGAGAGTAAATTATACAGTTAGAAATGCCAACCGTTGAATTTCCACTTACCTCTAGTTATTGTTATATTCTTTGTAATAAAACGATCATTTACAAACATTAAAATGCGTAACAAAATACGATTTATTTTTATGTGCTATTATCCAGCCATTTTTTTTAATTCATGCCTAACGCATATTTGTCGTCTCCTCCCAAGTTTGGGTTTGTCTTTATCGTAAATTTCATCCTTTGTCTTTTAGATTGTCAGCTGAAGCAGCTGCTGCTGCTGCTGCTGATGATGATGATGATGATGATAATGACAATGATGAGAATATTGTCGCTACTGCTGATGTTTTGTGCGACTCCATCATTTATACCCCATTCGCTGCATCACCCTTCACTCTCATTACCACACAGGCGGCAAAAAGAAAGTCCGCACTTGTAATTTTTTATCCCAAAACTGCAAATTTAAGCTAAATTTAATGTAACTGTTTAAACAAACTGTACCTCATTTGATTGGCCGTTTATTCTTCTATAATTTTACCTGTTCATATTTGACTTTTAATTGAAATATTCTAGTGTTCATGTCAATTTAAAAAAATAACTTCAAATTGAGGAGGCAAAAAGAAAGTCCTCACAATAGAAAATTGTTATTTAAATGTAACTTTAGGACATTAATGCAACACAAATACAACAGGAACACAAAGAACCAGTTAATATTTAGTAGCATAGTCCTTCTGCAATTTTATAGCCAGCAATCTTTTGGGGAATTCATTTAATTAGACTACAGCAGGACTCCGGGGAACGAGCATCCCACTTTTCTTTACCTTTTTTCCAAAGTTCTTCCAAATTTGAACTTTTATCATTGTGTAACTGTTGCTAGATGTAATGCCATACGTTTTCGATAGGATTGAGGTCTGGAGATTGTGCAGGCCAATCCAAACACGGAATAGTATGTTCTTCCAGGAACCTCTTAACATTGCCAGCTGTGTGAATGGGAGCATTATTCTGCATGAAGATGGGATTATCATCCGAATTCCGACCAAAGTAAGGTAGAAAATGCTCAGTCAACATATTAATGTATTTGATCGAATTAATTCGACTTTGCAAGCGAAGTATAGGCCCTAGACGAATATGTCTAATAAAGCCCCAAACCGAAACTGAACCTCCACAAACTTGCAGCTTTCAAACTGAGCACCTAAGATTAAATTCTTCGTCTTTCCTCCGACGGACGTACTGCCTACCATCACTGCCTAGCCTATTGAACTTGCTTTCGTCGCTAAAAAGCACTTTTGACCAATATGAAGAATCATGATCTTCATTGCATCTGATGAAGTCCAGACGGCGGTGTCTGTTCTGTACAGAAATTATTGGCTTGCGTCTTGCAAAATATTCTCGTAAATTAAATTCCTTTAAGCTGTTCTTGACAGTAGAAGGAGAGTAATTTTTAACAAGATTGCACTGTTGTTGGATTTGGGGAGTCGTTTCAAATCTGTTTCTTAAGCTGCGGATCTTGATAGACTTATCTTCACTGTTTGAAGTACCTCTAGTACGATCAGATTAAGGAGCATCACAAACATTGCCAGTGTTTTGGTGCTTTTGCACAGTCTTTTCTCATCACATTTCAATCTGCGGTCGATTTCTCGATTGGATAAACCAGAAAGGTGGAGATTAATGAGTTCCTGACAATCACTAAAATAAAAGTCGTGGCATAGGGACTAAATGTTACGTTGTATAACCTAGAGCAACAACAAGAGATGCTTTGTTTCCTGTTGATGGATATTTTAAACTGATTAAGTGGCGATAATTTAAGCTGGTTTTAAGCGAATTTGTTGCTGCAGACTTTCTTTTTTGCCTCCTCAATTTGCCGTTATTTTTTTAAATTGACGTATACACTAGATTTAAATTTATGTGAACATTAGAATATTTCAGTTAAAAGTTAAATGTGAACAGGTAAAATTATAGAGGAATAAAAGGCGAATCAAATGAGGTATAGGTGGTTTAAACAGTTACATTAAATTTGGCTTAAATTTACAGTTTGTGAAAAAATTACAAGTGTGGACTTTCTTTTTGCCGGCATTGTACTTCTGTCTCTTAAACTTTAATATTTATTCGATCATCCGTTTTCTAGATCTCTTTATCCTCCCCCCTCTCCCCCTTTCTCTCTCTCTGTCTATATACATTACTTTTTCTATGCCTTGCCCTCTTTAACTATCTCTCTCTTTTCCTACCGTTTCCTTATCTATCGCGTTTACAATTGATTTTACGTAGGCCTTGGCCTTGTTTTGGATCTGAGTGACGTCAAGCATCTTCAAGTGTCTCATGCAGTTTGTCCTATTCTAAGATATGTCTCGGTGATGTTCGCTCTTTTTAAGTTTTTCAAGGATTTTATGGGATACAATGTAAGAATGGTGTCACCGTCTATATTTGTTTTATGAGGATTGGAGTTGTCTGTTTATTTGATTTCTTCTAAGTTTGGTATTGTCATTATTATTTTTATTATTATTTTTATTATTATTTTTATTATTATTATTATTATTATTATTATTATTATTATTATTATTAACTCATTAGGAGTAGTCGCACAAGCCTTCACCAAAGATTGCTCTTTGAGAACAACTTGTGGTGTTCTCTGGAGTCTGAGTGACAACAATTTTCCCCAGATTTTCAGTACTCTCCACTTTTTTGATAACCATTGCAAAAGAATTTGCGTTATCGCAACAGCAGATTACCATTGGTTTCTCGTTGTCAGCGACCATTAGCCTATACTAGAGTTTGGGTGGCACTAAGCCTCCCCAAGGTCCCAGTCCTCTTTGCATTAAACCAGCAGAGATCTGGTTAGTGCTTTCTCTCCTTGATCTTTCCATCCTCCTTGTGATTATTATTATTATTATTATTATTATTATTATTATTATTATTATTATTATAATTATTATTATTTGTATTATTATTATTATTATTATTATTATTATTATTATTATTATTAATAATAATAATAATAATAATAAGCTCACTAGGATTCTCACACAATCGGTGGTGTTCCCTGGAATCTCCTCAAATTTCCAAGACTTTTCCTCTTTTGACAGCCTTTTCAAATGAAGTGCGTTATCACAACAGCCGCTTGCAAAGAATATTGCCCTTAAGTGAAATTTGTGTGGCAATAAACCATCTCCAAAGTCTTAGTGCTATTCTTACTCACCTCGTGGAGGTCTGGTTAGTGCTCTCTTTCTCTTCGCTCTTCCATCCTCCTTAGGCTTTCTCGAGCCTAAGAGTCGAGTCAGCAGATTCCGACACTATATTTTTTGGTGGAAGGGTAATTAATTTACAATTTCACTTTTCTTGGATCCATTTAGAATTCCTCCTTTTTTGTTTTGTTTTACTGTTGTGGCAGTTTCTATGTGGTCGGTAAGCGATTTTAGGTCATGTGGATTAGTTTCCACATTCAAAGATTTTCCTGTTTCGGCTGTTTTCCTGTTTCAGCTATTTTTCGTATTACCATCTGTTTTATAGTGTTATATTCGCTTTGATTCACATTTCTCGTAGTATTTTTTTTATTGGGGGGGGGGCGTTCCTAGTGCTCCTTTAATTATTGGCATTATATTGATCTTCATGTTTCATGTTCGTTTCAGTCCTCTCGCATGTTCTCATATTTGTTACGTTTTTCTGTCTCTTTGATTGTCACCATGTGATTTGTTGGGACGTCAAAATTTAGCAGTTTCTTTCCTTCTTGTTAATTATTATGACGCTCGGTGTTCTTGCTGTTTTAAATTTATTTCTTTATACCGCCAAGGATTTTGTGTTTTTCGTTTTCCAGTACTGTGTCGGGTATAATATTTGTACCATTTGTTCACATGTTGGAGGTGGAGTCGGCTACGAAGCCACAAGTGTACTGTCTTCCCTACGCAGTCGTGCCTATCCCTAAATTTTTTGGGGGACTAGTTAGCTGCATTCTCTTTTTATGTAGTTTACAGAGTCGACATTTACTTCTTTCTTATGTGTATCTATTTAGCTTTAATGTGGCTAGGTCTAATCGTGTTGTTATGTGCAACTGTCAGTAGAGATTCTATTTCTTTGTCCATGTGTATTTTCTTAAGCATGTCCAGTTGTTTTCATGATTAACTTCTCTTATGATTCTTATGGATAGTCTATATAGCTCTTTTTCTTCACACTTTTTGTTTTTATTATCTTTTTGTTAAGGTTTTCATCGTTTCCTGTATTGTTCTCCTTTGACGCTTTCTTTGGCTGCGGCGAGAAATCTTTCTGTGATCTGACTTATGTCTTTTTCCAAGCATTTTTGTGCCTTCTACAAAGTCTTCTACAATTATCCTTGGCCTTTTGGTCAAGATCAAAGTGTAGTATCTGTTCTTCAGATGCTGCAGCCCACCTCCCTCCCAGAGGGATTGGCCTTTTGGCCAAGATCAAAGTGTAGTATCTGTTCCGGCAGATACTGCACTTGAGATAATTTGTACCAGTCAATGGAGGGGAAACCCTCTATACTGTGACAATTATTATTTTTGGTAACCAGAGTGACCCCTTTTAGGAGAGCTGGTTTTTACCTCACATTAAAAACGGCCTTGTGCCTAATTTGCTCAGTGGCGGAGCAAATAAATACCATCTGTTCCGGCAGATGCTGCAAGCTATGACTGGCTATGACTAGCTATGACTAGCAGGGACCAGATGTGGGGGCAACCCCACATGCCTGACCATTAACTAGCTCCCATTTCCCACCTCTCGGGAGCTGGTCCCCTTTTTCCCTTCCCCCTCCCTTCACTCCTCACATTAAAAATCGGCCTTGTGCCTAATTTGCTCGGTGGGGGAGCAAATAGACACCATCTGTTCCGGCAGATACTGCAAGCTACGACTAGCTATGACTAGCAAAGACCAGATGTGGGGGCAACCCCACATGCCTGACCATTAACCAGCTCCCATTTCCCACCTCTCGGGAGCTGGTCCCCTTTTTCCCTTCCCCCTCCCTTCACTCCTCACATTAAAAATCGGCCTTGTGCCTAATTTGCTCGGTGGGGGAGCAAATAAATACCATCTGTTCTTCAGATGCTGCACTTCTATTTCTTGTTCTCTTTTGGTGGAGGAGAAATCCTTCACGACTGAGACAATTTTTTATTTTTGTACCTTTTCTCCACGTTAAAAAACGACCCTGGTGTCTAACTCTGTCCCGTGGGGAGGCATAGTAAATAGGTACAATTATCAGTCCTCTTCCCTTCTCGTTACTTTTCACATAGAGTCGGTTATTGGTTCACAAAGAGCTTTCACATAGATCATCAAAGATCTCTCATTGAAAACAGCCTGTGGTGTCCCCTGGAAGCTGAGTGACAACAAATCTCTCCAGATTTTCAGTCTGCTCTACCTCTTTTGATAACATTAGCAAATAAATTTGCATTATCGCAACAGCTGCTTGACATTGATTTCTCATCGACAGAGGCTATTGGTCTTCACTGGAATTTGAATGGCAATAAGCGTCCCCAAGGTCCCAGTTCTCTTCACACTTATCCGGCGGAAGTTTAGTCAGTACTCTCTCTCCTCGGTCTTTCCTTCCTCCTTGACTCTATTTGGCTATTCGGACTCACTTTTGTGGGGGGTGAAGTGATGGGGTAATGGGGGATAGGGGGAGGTTATAGAACTTATAGATATGCAACTCAATGTTTTGGTTCCATATAGAGCTTAATGTTTTGTCTCTGCAGCAGTTAGTCTGGTCCGCGCGTGTGACTCATATGTATTAGTCCCCGCATCCAAGGGTGTTCCTTAATATTTCAACTGTTTTCATTATTGTTATTCGTTGTATCTTTCCAGTCATTCCTCTGATTCCAATTTCTCCCATTCAAAGTTTTTCGGAATTGTTCTTAGTGCTCCTACTATCATAGATACTATCTTGGTATTTTTTCTCATCCATTTCCTTTTCAGTTCTATGGCTAGCTCTGTGTACTTGTTCCGTTTCTCCTTTTCTTAGATATTTGTCTGGTTGTCAGCTGAAACAACAAAGTCTACGATTTAACAGGACTTTTCTTACTTGTTAATTATTACGACATCCGGTCTTCTTGGATGGGTTTATCCATTGGATGTCTTGCCTGAAGATTCTGGTAGTATTAATTAGTATCTCTAGTTCCTTTTCGGTTCTTGTGAAAAGTTTCAGATCGTTCATGCACATCAGATCGTTCATTTTTTTTCTTCCGTGTTAGAGAACTTGTATCCGGCTTGGCACTTTCTCAGTATATTGTTCAGGGGCATCATTCACTAGAAGTTCTCACACAGCTGATGACCAGAGCTTGCTCACTGACAACAACCTATGGTGTTTCCTGGAGTCTGGGTGGCAGGAAGTCTCCCCGGATTTTCGGTTCTCTCCACCTCTTTCAATATTCTTGTTCAAATGAATTAATATCCTCGCAACAGCTGCTTCGTATTGGCTTCTCGATGGTAATAACCATTGATCTCTAGTAAAATAAGGGTGGCACCAAATATCCTCAAGACCTCAATCCCCTTTGCAGTCATCCAGTTTGGTTAATGGTTACTCTCCTCCGTCTTTCTCTTCCTCCTCCGAACTTCTTGGTTATTTGGTTTGATGCCGGAACTAAAGTTTTCGGGGGTGTTAACTATTATTATTATTATTATTATTATTATTATTATTATTATTTTTATTTTTATTATTATTGTTATTATTGTTATTATTATTGTTATTATTGTTGTTATTGTTGTTGTTCGTATTATTATTGTTATTGTTATTATTATTGTTGTTGTTATTGTTATTGTTGTTATTATTACTATAAGTAGTAGTAGTAGAGTAGTAGTAGTAGTAGTAGTAGTAGTAGTAGTAGTAGTATTGGTGCACAAGAACTTTCACACAGGTTACCAAAGATCTCTCCTTGAAAACAGCCTGTGGTGTTCCCTGGTAGCAGAGTGACAACAAGTCTCTCCATGTTTCCAGTATTCTCCGCCTCATTCGGTAGTTTTTGCAAATAAATTTGCATTATCGCAAGAGCCGCTAACCATTGATTTATCATTGGCAGTGGTTATTGGTCTTCACTTGAATTTTAGTGGCAATAAGTCTCCCCAAGGTCTCAGTTCTCATTTGCACTTGTCCAGCGGGGATCTGGCCAGTGCTCTCTCCTCGGTCTTTTCTTTCCTCCGTGACTTTACTTGGTTGTTCGGTCTCACTTTTTTTTGTGAGGGGGCTCAGTGATGTGTTAATGAGAGAGTGGGGGTGGAGTTTGAGAATTTAGATATGCGGCTTCACTGTACTTGGTTACATGTTGTGTTTCATGTTTGGCTTTTGCAACAGTTTGTCTGGTCCGCGCTTGTTGCTCATATGTGTTAGTTTCCGCATTCAAGGGTTTTCCTTAATATTTCAGCTGTTTTCATTATTGTTGTTCGTTGTATTTTTCCAGTAATTCCTTTGATTCCAATTTCACCCATACTTATTTCAAACTTTCGGGATTGTTCCTAGTGCTCCTACTATTAAAGGTATTTTGATTTTCTTTATTTTTCCATATCCTTTGATGCTCCTTAGACAGATCTATGTATTTGCTCCGTTTCTCCTTTTCTTCTTTGATATTCATTCTATGATCTGCTGAAACAGCAAAGCCCACGATTTGACAGAATTTTCCATTTCGTGTTAATTATTATTATTATTATTATTATTATTATTATTATTATTATTATTATTATTATTACTTTATGGTTGGTTACTTTTGTTTTACGGCATATCAACCCTTTTCAGGTTATTTAATGCCGAATCCAAAGATTTTGAAGAAAGATTTTTTTAATAGAATATATTTTTGTTTTCAAATCGGTTTCTATTTAACCCATGGTTGGGACCCTAACAGGTACTACCACTCCGGGTCAGAGCGGGCCTGGGAGTAATGGCAATTTAAGGGTGGTTCCACACTCCCCAAAGCCCGGAAGCTGGGGCCTCACCACTGGATATAGTTTAAGGTCATATCCAGGACCTATTATTATTTTGATATTGCTGTTATTATAATGTCATAGTTATCATATGTAATATATATGCACGCGCATGTTTGTGCATCCATTTGTATCTGTGGGCGAACGTGTGTAATTTCTCCCCACCACACTCTCTCTTTCTTACTATTAGTGTTTGTGTTTGGCGTATGTCTCTGTGTGTATAATACTCGCTCCTCCGCCCATCCTTTCCCATCATCTCTCCGCGTTGTATTGTTTGGTATGCAGACGTGTGTGTTTACGGGATGCATCGGGATGTATGCCTGATTAAAACGAGCGTCTGGTCTAGGCATGGAAAACGGGTATAGGCAAGAAAGAATGGGTTAGAGAGAGAGAGAGAGAGAGGGGGGGGGAGAGAGAGACACAGACACAGACGTAGACACACGGAGAGAAACAGAGAAACAGATAGAAAGAGAGAAACAGAAAGAGACAGATAGAAAGGGAGAGGGAGAGGGGGAGGATATGGGATGGGTGCGCTGCTGCAAATTTTGACAATGCATCTAAGATGGATGGAACGTTGTGCGTATTTAAGGATGATTTACTTCTTATAATGAAATCTCATCGGGGTGGGGGATAATATGACAAGGCAATACAACGATTATAAGGACAACATTATAAAAAAATAATAAAGCAACAACAATAACAACAGAATTAGAAGGAAGGCTGAAAAGATGTTCTGAAATCCTAATGAAGATTCTAGAATGCAGAATTCAATCACATAAACTGCGAACACTAACAGGACGCTGCAATAGGGATAATGCAAAATAAAAAAAGTAAAAAAGAAAAAAAACACGGCCACAGGGAACCAAGAAAATCGACACTGCAAAATACTATGCCCTCCTCCTGAAAAATGCTGGCGTCTACATCAGATGGCGCCATACGAAAGAATTGTGAAAAGTCCAGCAGAACTTAGGATAAAGAGACCTCCACTGGAAAAGTGCAGAGAAGACTAGTGCCCTGGGAATTTTATTCGCAATCGTAATTCCAAGGAATATAAATATCTGATGTCAGTTAAAAACCAATAGTAATCAACTGTTGTGATAACGCGAAAGCTGCTCTAGTTATCGAGAAAAGTGGAGATCACTAGAAATTTGGGGAAACGTTTTGTAATTCAGACTCAAGGGACCACCACGAGTCATTGTCAATGAATGATCGCTGTTGATGATCTGTGTGAAAACATCCAATGAGTGAATAATAACTAGTTCCTACTGACAGTTATACAAAACAACGCGATCAAAACGAACTATATCAAAACTAAGATAGCTAAAACTAAAGAAAACAATAAATACTCTATGGATAAAAAGACAAACCGATAAACCACATAAGTAAATGCAATAAACAAATCCTTAAAAATACAAAATGAGACACGAGTTCGTGCTGAAGCATTATACTTGGAACTATGTAATTGAATTGTACAAGTTGTAAACACAGACACTGTAGACATTACTGGGAAACAAATGTCAGAAAAATCTCTGAGACATGTACATACAAACAGACAAACTCATCCAAGCCATAGTCAACAAGAAGGAATAAAACTTAAATTATAGATTTCAGCGTCGCAGTCGTTAACATGACGAAGACGAATGAGACAAAAAGGAAGCAAATAAACAGTATGATTAATATTAATGGAAATGATATCTAACGGATCATTATAAAAAACACTAAAAACAATCAGCATAAATTGTGATCAAACTTGAACCTTCAAACACACGGCAATAATAGAAACTGTGGAAAGATTAAGGAAAATCTATAAGTGCGGAAACTAAGCTAGAAAATATAAAAATGATATCACACGAGCTTGAAGGGAACTAAAACTGCTAAATGTCTGTACAGCGACCATACGCGAAACACACAGGCGTATGTAGCGGTACCAGTTCTCGCTGGCGCTATATACAATTCTTGAAAATGTTCAAGCAGGATTGATCGAGAGGACGACCCTATATCAGCCTTTCACCAAAAAGAGCGAAGAGTGTATTTTAAAACTACTAGGTTTATTGCCACCTTAATTACAAAGAAGACATATTGTCAATACGAATAATATATCAATGGTAAACGGATGTTGCGTGAACGTAGGAAGATTTTCCAATATTTGTCGAGCAGTGTTTGTACAGCACATAAGCATGACACATTCCAAATTAGCCACTTTTTATTACTGTATATTTTGCATTATGATAAACATTAATGAAATTTCGTGGAACATATGCTTAATTAATTTTGGCATGAGAGAGTTAATAACGACGCCGAATGCATATTTAAACATAATTGTTTATTGCCAAAAGTGTTAATTATGTTTTTAAGCAAAAATAATTCACTTAGAACTAATACTATTTATGTCCAGCTTTTCCGTATTATTAAAAAAAAAAAATGTCCCGAATTAAAACTACTATCCATGCAATATTTTACGATGTTATCTCATTTTAATTTCTTCATAGTTATAAAACGCGAAAACTCCTATCCAGTTTAAAATTAAAAAAAAAAAAAATGCGTTTAAATTCGAAATCGAGTATGATATCGTCAAAACTCCCGCCTTAATAATAGAATATTTTGCCTATTCGTTGTTTCTGTCAACCAATGAAATGTTATTTACTTTTTTATAAACTCCTCCCCTCGAAAAAAAAAACAACAACATAATATTTTAATAATATATGGATTTAAATGGTAATTCTGCTTAATACTTAGAAAGAGATGATTTATTCAAAAAAGAAAAAAATGTTACGACGAATTAAAAAAATACATAACTCTAAATCGGATTTATTTATCTATATAAAATAATACTTAACAGGCATCTATTTTAACGATAAAAAGCGGAAACACGAAAATCACGATTAAATTCCAAGAGGATTCGATGATGATGATGATGATGATGATGCTGATGATGATGATGATGATGATGCTGATGATGATGATGATGAAACAACAACAACAACAGTAACAACAACAATGATAATAATAAAAAAATAACGATGATGATGATGAGTAATAAGGGACTCGTGCAGAATTTGAACCAGACGTAACTAACTGGCCGCTCGGCTTTGTACGGGACCTGACGTCAACCGCCGGCTTTCGCCGAGCGTCGCCGAGCGTCAAAGCGTCACAGCGCTACTCAATGAAAATACTAAAGCAAACATTTAAATATAATAAAATCAACAGGAAAAATATAACGAAAATAAAACATGAAAACAAGCTGCCATTTGATGCTTGTAACAAATTTTTACATAAATCTTTTTAAACAAATGCGTTGTATTTTTTTCAATCAATTTTTTTACATAGGCGTCACCACTTATCAAGGCCCAGATGCCACTAGAGTATAAGGATTAAAGAGTGTACAGTAGTTAATGGAACAATACCATAGTAATTGTTAGTAGTGGAAATTCGGTAAATTTGTTAACTTTAGTGGAACGGCTCATTAAGAACTTGTTTACGTTGGACTTGAATACGACCATATTGTAGATATCTGGAAAGCAGGCAAACGGAAGGCAGTTACACAGGTGTGCAGTTCTAAGAAAGGAACTTTTTTCATGGAATCTACGTTTAGGTTTAGGCAAAAATAAAAGTAGGGGCAATTATTGATAGTGTTTTCACATAGACGAGTGTTTCCCGTGAAAGTTTGGCAAGAGCGTGCCATAAATTGGAGCTCAGACGAGCACCTGCTATGAAAATATCGGTAAAGCAGAGACAGGCTTGGTTAAACAAAATTAATTAAAATATATTAGTGAACCAATTTGTGTCTGTTTTCATATTTTTGTTAACAAAAGTTTAAAAAAGCATTTTTTTAAAAATGTTTTTTCATGTAACATTCTTTTTGCATTGTTTATTTATTTTTTGTAACATAATTATTTTTTGTAACATAATTATTTTTTGTAACATAATTATTTTTTGTAACATCAATATTTTTGTAACATCAATATTTTTGTAACATAATTATTGTTGTAATATGATTTTTGTAATATAAAGTAAACTTTTGTGTTTTATGTTTTTGTATTTTTTTCAAGATGTTTTCCTGTAGGGTGAGACCGATTCTTTAAAAAATGAATTTAATTAAGACGTTCCCTTATGATTAGGTAGACTTTTTTACAGTCGCATCAGACGATGTCAAAGTGGGGTGAAAAGAGACAGCGGCTGTGGAAGAAACTTCGCCAATCCAATCGGCACCTTTCAGATATATTGTTTCAGAAGACGATAAAAGGATCATTATGAAATTTCTTTCTTCGCATGAACTCGAAAAGATAATTGTTGAGAAGCTCCCGGCTGGTCCTGTTGAGCTTTTTTCTCTAATTTTACCCCCAAATATCGTCTGCTCCTTTGCCACGCATTGATCGGCGTCTTATGTCAGATTAAGGTCAAACCCGAACGCATGACATCATGTGGCGACCAAAGCCCAGCGGACGGCTAATTACGTCTGGCTCAAATTCTGCACAAGGAAGAAGAAGAAGAAGAAGAAGAAGAAGAAGAAGAAGAAGAAGAAGAATATGATGGAAGAACGACGGGATCACAATAGAAATGCCAAATATCTAAAAGGTGTGAAAGAAGAGTTAAAACATATCGAAAAAGGAACAGTGAATTAAATCAGCAAGGAGACCCTAAAGTAAACCATAGAAAAAATGACAAATTAGAGAATACCACGGCACGACGAGATACATGCATACTGGTTCAAAGAATTCACAGCATTACACGAAAGATTAGCTCAAAACATGAGAAGATGTATACAAGAAATAAACGTGCCAGATTTAATGACAAAAGGCAAAACCACACTGATGCAGAAGGATACAGAAAAAGTAACCGCCCTAGCAAATATGGGCCTATCACATGCTTACCCACTATGTGGAAAATACTAACAGCACTCCCTGAATAATCGTGGACTTCTCAACGTGAACAGAAATGTTGCTGGAAAGGACAAAAAGGGACACATGATCTGCTATACCTAGATCAAAAGATCTTGAAGGAGGTAAAAAGGACACAACATTTAGCCATGGCATGGATCGACTGTAAAAAGCGTACGACAAGATCATTCGAACAAGGACAATAGAATGCTTTAAAATGTATAAAATTCCAAGCAGGATAATCAATGTGATTTGAAGTGCAATGAGAACATGGAGACTGGAACTGACAGCTGATGGACAAAACACAACCGAAAATAACATACAAAAAAGCATCTTCAAAGGAGATTCACTATCACCATTATTGTTTATCATAGGCGTGATGCCCCTGAAATATATACTGAGGAAGTGCCAAGCCGGATACAAGTTCTCTAATACAGAGGAAATAAATGAACCACCTGAGGCATATGGATGATCTGAAACTTTTCACAAGGACCGAAAATGAACTAGAGGCACCAATAAACACTGCCAGGATCTTCAGCCAGGATATCCAAATGGAGTTTGGTATGGAAAAATGTTCACTACTAGTAATAAGAAAGGGACAACTGGAGACGACAGAAGGCATTGAACTACCCAACCAAATGGAGATGAGGGCACTAAGAGAATAAGATCCCTATAAATTCTTGGGAGTTCTAGAAGAAGACACCATCAAAACAACAGAAATGAAAGAGATAATCGGAAAGGAATGGCTCAGGAGAACACGAAAACTCCAAGAAATAAAAGTATATTGTAGAAAGTTAATAAACGATATAAATACATGGGCAGTATTACTAGTAAGATCCTCTGGACCGTTCATAGGGTGGACTAAAGAAGAACTGAGACAGCTAGTCAGAAGATCAGGAAACGTATGACCATGCCAATGCACTAAACCGAGAGGACGATGTTGATGGACTCTCCGTCAAAAGAAAAGAAGACGAAAGAGAACTAATTTATATAGAAAACTGTGAATACCACAAAATAAAAATGAGAAAAATACATAATGCAGAACACTTGAAGGATAGTTATGGTAGCAGCGAGACCCGGAAAAAACAGAGAAAACAGCAAACAGAAAGACAAAAGATAAGAGAAGAAAAATAGGAAGAAAAAAAACTACACAGAAGATTTATAAAGATGAGAATTACGACAACTCTTGGACATGGATGCGAAAAGGACACATAAAAATAAGATAACATGATGAAACCCAACGATATCAAAAGAAAGATCGATAAAACACAAGAAAACAGTACATGCAGACTCTGTAGACAAAGAGACGTAACGATAAACCATATATTAAGCGAATACAACAAACTGACCCAAAAGAACAGGCACAACCAAGTTGGGAGAGTAGTACAATGGGAATTATGCAAACAATAGCATCTCGAATGCACAGTAAAATGGTACAAGCATAAACCGACAAACAGTACTTGCAAATAGTACAAGCATAAGCCAGCGACAGTATTGAAAATGAGAATAACAAAATCCTATGAACCATGGACATAGAAACAGATAAACCCGTCCAATCAAGAAGACCGGATGTCGTAATAATTAACAAGTAAGAAAAGCCCTGTCAACTCGGAGACTTTGCTATTCCAGCTGACCACAGAGTGGATATCCCAGAAATGGAGAAACGGAGCAAATATACAGAGCTAGCTAGAGAGCTGAAAAAGGATATGGATGATGAATAAAATCAAAATACTTATAATAGTAGGCGCACTATGAAACATTTCCGACAAACTTTAAAAAAAGAACGAGAGAAATTGGAATCAGAGGAATGGCTGGAAAGATACAAAGAATTACAATAATGAAAACAACGGAAAAATTAAGGAAACCCCTTGAATGCGGAATGAGATAAACTGCTACAGAGACAAAATATGAAGAAGCGTTACATGGAACCAAGAACATAAAAGCTGCATATCTATAAGTTCGCTATCCCCACTCCAACCCCTCCCATTGGCTCATCACCACCCCTGCCAAAAGAGTGATACCAAATAGCCGAGAAGAATTAAGGAGTGTGGCAAGACCGAGGAGAGAACATTGATCAGACCTCGGTTTGACAAGCGCAAAGATCTTGGGAAGGCAGATTGCCACTTAAATACCAGAGGAGACCAATGACCGCTGCCAGTGGGAGATAATTGGTTGATGACTGTTGCGATGAGACACATTTCTTTGCAAATTTTATCGAAAGAGTTCGAGAGTACTGGAAACCTGGAGAAGCTTGTTTTCACTCCGTATCCAGGGAACGCCAGAGGTTATTTTCAAGGAGTGATCTTTAATGATCTGTGTCAAAGCTCCTTGTGACCCAATAATAATAATAATAATAATAATAATAATAATAATAATTCTGATTTCGTTTATCAACGTCTCTCTGGAAATGGATGATATTCATTTCTAGAGGATTTCCTTCAGTCTCGGCTCCAAAACAGTAGCTTCAAAGATCAAGTGTTTTCTAAGGATGTTGGTGGTACCTACAATTGCAGAGGTCTGAAGGCCACCTAAAACATCGAGGATTTGTAGTTTTTTCAATTGTCCTTCCAGACAACTTGATACTACTCCTAGTGTACCAAACATAACCAGAAGTCAGTGGAAACAGCTCCCAGGCCTGGTCGCCCCCCTTTCTGCCATTGATGAGGCATCTATCCGTCAAGTTGAGGCTGCCATTTTGGAAGATCGGCGCATTACTATTCGCCAATAGCGCAAGATGTCAAGATTAGTACAGGGTATGTGGAAACTATCATTCATGATCATTTGCATATGCATAAGGTGTCTGCCAGCTGGATTCCCAGGTTGCTCACACCATTCCAGAAGCAAGACCGCGTCGAGTGCTCGAGGATGAATTTGGAGATGTGCCAAAAAGATGAGTCAAAGTTTTTCAAAAGACTGATTATAGAGGATGAAACCTGGGTCCATCACTATGATCTAGAGCCCAAAGCCCAGTCAATGCAGTTGAAGCACTTGGACTCACCACCTCCAAAGAAGGCAAGGGTGCAGCCCTCCGCTGGCAAGGTCATGCTCACAGTCTTCTGGGTCCAGGATGGAGTAGTGATGACAGATTTTCTGGCAAAGGGTACCATAATTACAGGAGCGTATTATGCTTCACTTTTTAGGAAAATAAGGGAAGCTATCAAAATCAAGAGGCGGGGCAAGATCAGCAAAGGTACCCTCCTCCTGCAGGACAACGCTCTGGTCCACAACACGCATGTCGCCAGATCAGAAGCACAAGCGTGTGGTTATGAAATCCTGCCCCATCCTCCCTAATCTCCTGACCTTGCACTCTCTGACTTTCACCTCTTCCTAGCCATGAAGTTGTTTTTAAAGGAAAGCGTTTCCCAGATGATACAGCCTTGATTTCTGAAGTAACGTCGTGGTTGGAGGACCAACCTGGAGTGTTCTACAAAAACGGTCTCCAGAGCGGCATCACACGATGGGAGAAATGCATAACTCTGGGTGGTTCCTATGTAGAGAAAGACTAATAAATGTGCCAATTATCGTTGCTCTACTGCTATGGGAAGTGTGTCAGGGGCATTACTTATTGCATACCCCTCGTACAACCGGAATTATTTGTGTTTTAACCCGTATATACGCCTTATCTCCAAGGCCAATGGAGCATAATTGCTCCACTTCTCGTTCTCCTTCTCTTTCTGATTCCTGTCCCAGGGTATTGAAAACTCTACAATCTGCCAGTTTTTTTAGACTTTGTCAATGACGACCAAATCCGAACGATTACGTTCCAATTGCGTGGTCGTTATTACACTTTTGTCCAACTATACCTCTACTTTACCATCCTCACTTGTTCTCACTTCATCTGGCACCTCCTCGAACCATTTTGCAGCACACTTCACACCAACCTTCTTACACACCTCTCAATATATCCGGAGTCCCATGCGATCGTGTATTTTGCGGTACTCTCTTTGGGCCAGTCCACTACACCCTGCTTTAAGGTGCGCAATTGATTCTAAGGTCTTACCACAAATCCGACATTCTACAACAACTTCCTCTCTTAGAACCACTTTTTTGAACAATCGTGTTCCTAATGCTTGCTCTTGTGCTGCACAAACAAAAGCTTCAATACTCTTAGGTAGATATCCAGCTCTAAGCCATTGCCATGATCTTTCATCAGCCACTTTTGCTATATCCCGGAAGAACCTTCCATGTATTTTCTTCCTAGTTAGTTCCTCTGCTCTTTCTCTATCCATACGTTTCACATAATCAGCCTTAGTCTCACATATCTCCACTTCATTGGCCACAACCTTAAGCATCCACTCCTCACTTCTAAACACATGCTGCTGCAACCACATCTCCTCGGTTCTAACACAATCTTTTACACTTTTCAACCTTCTCCCACCTTCTTTCCTCTTTTGATAGTCTTGCTACGCTACTTCGAATGTGAAATATACCAAACGTTGCTAAAACTTTTCTTGTTTTGATATCCATGGCATGCAAATCCTTGTCAGACAATTCTAAAATTCCCGCAATATATCTCAATACACTGACTGCCCAGGCATTCACTGCTTTCATTAGATTTCCTCTATATCGTTTTGGCTTTGCAATTAGTTTCACTCTTCTAAGATACTCCTTCCTGGCCTTCTCCTTCATTTCTCTCTTCATGATGCCTACCCTCTCCAACACTCCCAAATACTTATATCCAGTATCTTCTATTTCTTTCATGATTTCTCCATTTGGCAGCACTATTCCATTCGAATGAACCTTTACTCCTCTTTTCATCACCAGCATCGCACATTTACTAATCCCAAACTTCATCCCAATGTCTTCTGAGTATGTCCCCACAAGTTGTACCAGTCTCTCCATTTCCTTTTCATTTCTACCGAATGTTTTCAAATCATTCGTAAACAGTAGATGGTTAAGGCGTCTGTCGCAAGATCAAAAGTTATATCCCAGTTTTTCTCTCTGCAAAAGGATGCTCAGTGGCATCATTACCATTACAAAAAGAAGTAGAGATAACGAATCTCCTTGGAATATTTCACGTTTAATGCTAAACAGTCCCATCATCTTTCTGTTTGCTGTCAGCACCGTTTTCCATACTTGTCTCCAAAAGCCCTACCAGTAACCATCAGCATCAATAGTGTTTCATGTCTACATGAATGAGGAACCATGTCATAAGCTTTTCTGTAATCGATCCATGCTACGCTCAGATTTCTCTTAATAATAATAATAATAATAATAATAATAATAATAATAATAATAATAATAATAATAATAATGAGAAGAAGAAGAAGAAGAAGAAGAAATATAGTGGCGAAGGAAAAGGTTAAGGGGAAGAGGAAAATAGAACAACTACAAAAGGAAGTTGCGGAAGAGGAAAGAAAAATCATGGCGTACGTGAAGCTAGAAATGTCAAACTTGGAAGCAATACAAACCTAATTAGGACGTGACTAATTGATCGAAGGTACACTTCCTGGTATCGGCTTCATTTATTCTATTCGAAGTTTGGCCAGTACAACTTAAAGAGAAATTGACGCGTCAATTTTGACGTGCCAAGTCGATTAAAGATTAAAAACGACCATGGTATTCGCTTGTTAGTCTAATAATGTTACCCCCGCCTCCAGCCTTACAATACAATTGCCCCATCTTCTCTACAATGCAATTGGTCAAAGCTGGGAAGACAGACTTGCTATAAATGTTCGCTTCTAGCACATCCTTGAAAGGTTGATTTAAACAGAGACTTTAATTTATATACTAATAGAACTACGTTGCTTGCTTGTTTGCATAATGAATGTATTGCAGCAGTGTGTTAGATCGTTATAAAACATCTTTGGCCGGTGTTATGTATGAAGTCCTGCTGTATCGATACGACGATCAATTTGCATTGTTAACACTTATTTCTCTTGGTTTCTATATTACTTTTATTAATCAGACTACTGTTCTCATATTTTTGGTTGATGTCATCCCGACCGTTTTTAGTTGTATCTTGTCATAGTCGGGATTCTTTCTGTCCAACTTGGGAATCTGCACCACATTTTGAACGGCTCCCTTTATTAAATCTCCGGAGTAAAATGTTCCGGGTAAAAGTCCTAAGTAATTCACAATATTATTATTATTATTATTATTATTATTATTATTATTATTATTATTATTATTATTATTGTCGTTGTTGTTGCTGTTATTTTTATTATCGTTGTTATTATTATTGTTGTTGTTGATATTATTATTATTATTATTATTATTATTGTTGTTGTTGCTGTTATTTTATTATCGTTGTTATTATTATTGTTGTTGTTGTTGATATTATTATTATTATTATTGTTGTTGTTGTTGCTGTTATTTTTATTATCGTTGTTATTATTATTGTTGTTGTTGTTTATATTATTATTATTATTATTATTATTAGTGTTGTTGTAGTTGTTATTATTGTTACTGTTTTTCTTTTTGTTGTTATTATTATTATTGTTGTTTTTGTTGTTATTATTGTTGTTGTTGTTTTTATTATTATTATTATTATTATTGTTGTTGTTTTTATTATTATTATTATTATTATTATTATTATTATTATTATTATTATTATTATTATTATTATTATTATTACCCACATTGAACTTTCAACCTGCAGAAGAGTGCCATTATAACTGAAAACCGAGTGTTTTATCCATTACGCTACTGGTGCTGGCGGACAATTCTAGTATGAATTTTAGGGAGCTTTACATCTATTTGCATACTTTGATGTACACTCTTACTATTTATCACAATAGAACACTACTTATATATATATATATATATATATATATATATATATATATATATATATATATATCCTAATGATTATCTTATCTAGATCTTATCTATTAGTTATAATTAATAGTTTATATATTTTATGCATTTCAATATCAGTCTGCCTAATAGGCGATCGTCGCCCAGTAAATGCATTGCTTTTTTGGAGTCGCCCTACTCTCCAACTTTCTTTCTCTTTATAATTTTTACTTTGTTCCACAGAAGTAGATGGTTTCCGTTATTTCTTCATATGTAGTTAACCATACCGGACTTTTATCTCATCCTTTTCTCTATTATTTCATTCTGGTAAATGTAATAATTGAAAGAGATCAATTGCACCAACAAAACTGCCGGCAAGGATTCATTTTTTTTTCAGCTATTTACAGCAGACATCTAGATGAGCTGTAATGTCTCCATCTGAAAAAGGACGTCTGATTACTTTGAAGTCGTACATCTAAAAAGACAGAATCGACATAGCTTCTCTCCCACGCATTTTCTTTCATAATACCATACCCCGCAACGTATTCTTAATTGTAGTCGTTTTACTTGTAATGAAATTTGCCACTATTTTACCATGTTGTAGAAATACGGCTAGTAACACTTTTTTGTATATAACCCTTCTCTGGTCTTGCTACAGTTTGGCCTTCGGGACAAGATCAAAGACCCTGGTGTCTAACTCTGTCCCGTGGGGAGGCATAGTAAATAGGTACAGTATTACATGCTGGGGGAGAGCCAAAAAATTACTAAGAAAAAAGTAATAATATGACGTAAATAAATAAATGACGCCAATAATTGTTCACTCCATAAAAGGTCATATGGCTGGTCAGTTAGCGTTAAAACTAGCTTTCATTATATTGTAAAAGTATTTCACTGTTTGAAAGATTGTAATTAAATTAATTTCACATGAATGGATAGTCTGTGAAGGGTAACATATCCAATAACGGTAAAATCCAATATATATATATATACAGGGTGGTCAAAAAGTCAGGTAACATGTTAAAGGTAGAAAAAACAATATGATCCATTATAATCTAGATCTCCGGATCTTACCCCTCCTGATTTCTGGCTTTGGGGCTATGTAAAGGATAGCGTTTATGGCAAGAAGCCTGATACAATAGCGTCTTTAAAGTTATTTATTGAAGAGGAGATTGCGCGGATATCAGCTGACATGATTACACGTGTTACACAATCAGTGGTTAATCGCTTCCAGCGATTGATAGAGAGAAATGGACGACAATTAACAAAATAAACATATTTCATGTTTGTTTCATTTTATATTTCAATGTATGGTACTTAAATATACGTGTATTGCTAATATCGTTTTACTTTAAAATGTTACCTGACTTTTGGACCACCCTGTATATATATATATATATATATATATATATATATATATATATATATATATATATATATATATATTTCAATGCCATTATACATATTGAAATAATTGCGTCTCATTTTTGCTGTTTGAACGCTTATATGTTTCAACATTTTAAAAAAATAAATAAATAGAAAATAATTAAAAAGTGCAATCTTCTTCCACAAACGGCTAAAATAATTTACATTAACTTTTTCGAACAGGATTGCTAGGAAAGAACCCTGTCCACACTACAAATTTCCAGTTTGTTCAACGGTTTTCTTTTTCTTTTTCATTTAGATACATTCTTGTGACCTAGAGAAAAAGTAACATCGTTTTTCATGCTTCAAAACCCTCACAACCTTTAAATCAATATATATATATATATATATATATATATATATATATATATATATATATATATATCGAGTCTTGTATATTATAAAGTTGTGATTTAAAAAAAATATATATTGATATGACTTGGGGGTCATCAGCTTGAATCTAAACCGAAACCGTAACCAAAACTTATGAAGAATATATATATATATATATATATATATATATATATATATATATAGTCTTTGAAGTTTTTAACATTTGAAACCATACAAAAAAATATTTTTTATCATTCGTTAAAAAAAAAACATCTAGTCAGTAAGTCATTTAATCACCTGCAATCACTGCATCAACTCTCTCAAATTTACTATAATACCAATTTTTTATTTTTTATTTTTCAAGGGATATTCAGTTGTTTACCATGAAACACTGTTTCGGGGATTTAAAAACAAAACAGTGTATTACATCATGGCTCCCCAGCAGTGTTGATCAAACACCACCACCCTTAATCTTAGGAAGAAGACAAGTTACAAAAATTTTTGATCCAATTTCCTATTCTTAATTGCAATTACTAACCTTTTCATAGTATAAAAATGAATTTCTTACCTGTGCGATTCATCAATTTCCACATTTAAAATGGATACATTTTTTAATTTATCAGTCTTGTATTTATAAGATTTGGATTAATCCATTTAACTACTTATCACCCCCACTATAGTTAGTAGTTTGTATATTTACATTCTTATTTATTTAAAATTAGATATATAAAGGTTAAAAATATTTTATTTTTTCATATATACATTTTTTTTTATTAATATATATAAATTTATTATATGTAATTATAAATACATTTATACATTGCTAATATAGTTTTGGATTTCCTTTATTAATATAGTCTGGTTTATCTTAAACGATTCAAATGCTTTATTTAACTGTTTAAATATTTTATTTTTATCTCAACCTTGTTTTATCATCCTTATTACTAAGCTAGAAACTGGTGGTATAAAATCTGTTAATTTTAGAGTAACGCGAGCTATTCTCAAAAACTCTGACATAATGGTTCCATAAAACACAAAAACAGGGCAGGTGCTATCCTTATGGGGCATACGTACTATTTTAAAGGGGAATGCGTTTCTTTTATCAAATATTTTATAAAGAAAAATCCCATCCTCAATTTTTATATCTAAATCCAGAAATGTAGCCTGTTGTCCTCTATGTTCGCAATTCAATTTT
>NC_136518.1:45659964-45732464 GCF_053919585.1 Euprymna scolopes
TTTAATGGGCAATATGTATTGTTTGAGAGACAAAGTTAATCAATACGATTCATATTCATCCTTAACTTATCGCTTTTAGATTTTCTGTCATTCTGAACTTTAGCTTCTCAATCTGTCACTCTCAAGATTGTAATAAATTTGAAAGAAAAAAAAGAAATCCGCGTTAAACGCGCATAATAAATAGGCGCAACTTACAAATATCTTTTTTTAATTATTTAAATTATCGTATAGAAATACAACCGTCGGCCAACATAACTGTGTGAACCACGTGTAATATTAAATTAATTTATTGCTAAAAAAAGAAAAAAAATCTGCGTTACGTTTTTTATTGGAACCGTTATTAGTTTTGGTGACGCTAATTCCTGCTACCAGTTCTAAATCCATCAAAGAGTTTTGGTTTTCGAGCGAAAATCAGTTTTCAACCAATTAGATGCAAGAAAAAAAGTCGACAGCAAAAAAAAATTCTTCTTTTGCAATCTGCGAAAATTAGGAAGTGTCCGCCAAATCTTTGCGATTCTACGAGTTAAAAAGAAAAGACGTTTTATGCGAGGGAAAATAAGCGAAAGAAAAAAATAGCCGATGGCTAACATTTAATCGTTTGCACCTGGTAATGCTCTCTTAATTTTCAAATTTTGAACGATAACGTAAATGTGTGCACATAACACGCAGCCATTTCGACTCGATGTGACAAGTGTACTGAATATGATGCAATCTATTATATAAATCTCACCTGTCTGTTTTAATATATGTATGTATGTATGTATAAATATATGTATTATGTATTTATGCATGTATGTATGTATTTATGCATGTATGTATGTATGTATGCATGTATGTATGTATGTATGCATATATGTATGTATGTATGCATGCATGTATGTATGTATGTATGTATGCATGTATGTATGCATGTATGTATGTATGCATATATGTATGCATATATGCATGTATGCATTATGTATGTATGTGTGTATGCATGTATGCTTATATGTCTCCCTAAAACTTTCGACAAAGACAATGGATTTTCACGAGATAAGTATCGCTTTGAAGCTCGAACCTTCGGGCGACAAATATCCTAAAATTGGCTAAAAACATTAATTCCTTCACGCTCAACTGGGCACTTTTCTACAGGGAGAGGTCGCCTTTTTCGCCGATATTTTCGAAAGTCATCAACTCTTTTCGATTGACTAACCTTAATTTAAACCTTTGCCACTTCCGGTTTGTCGATAAACGCACCAGTAACGACGTCACGTTTTTTTCCACGTTGTTTTCCTCCTTCGCGGTACGGGTTCGAGCCTGCCTGCCTGCCTACTACCATTTTTTTGTTCAACACACACCTCCATACACCCGGGAAACTCCGGGCACCCAGGCTAGTCTATAATATAAACCTCAATCGTCGGTTTGTGTGAATGTATGCATGTATATATGTATGTATGTCTGCCAAAACTTTCGACACACACGACGGATCCTGAGAAGATCGGTATCGTTTTAAAGCTCGACGTCTCGGACGACAAATACCGCAAAATTGGCCCAAAACAATATTTTTTTACCCTCAGCTAGACAGTTTTCTACGAGGAGGGGTGAGTTTTTGCGTCGACATTTCGCAAAGTCATCGTCTCGGTTGGACTGACTACGATTAATTTCAACACTCAGGACTTCGCGACTGAGACGATTTTTTTCTTTTTTACCTTCTTTTCTTCTTTCGCCTTACGGGCTGGAGCCTGTTTGCCTACTACCACCCAAAATACTAACTGTTTTGATCCCCACCTCCGCTACTACCACTTCCCTTACTACGCCACCTCTCCACACCAGGGAAACGCCGTGTACCCTTGCTAGTTATATGAGAAGACAGAAGATCTATTCGAAATATGTGACCGTTCAACCTGTGTTTAAACCGATTCTAATGCTTCACATAATCTGCATATTACAAACCAACGAAAATATTTCAAATGTAAGTGTAACATGCAAACGAAAATATTTCAAATGTAAGTGTAACATGCAAACGAACATATTTCAAATGTAAGTGTAACATGCAAACGAACATATTTCAAATGTAAGTGTAACATGCAAACGAACATATTTCAAATGTAAGTGTAACATGCCAGCGAAAATATTTCAAATGTAAGTGTAACATGCAAACGAAAATATTTCAAATGTAAGTGTAACATGCAAACGAACATATTTCAAATGTAAGTGTAACATGCAAACGATCATATTTCAAATGTAAGTGTAACATGCAAACGAACATATTTCAAATGTAAGTGTAACATGCAAACGAAAATATTTCAAATGTAAGTGTAACATGCAAACGAAAATATTTCAAATGTAAGTGTAACATGCAAACGAACATATTTCAAATGTAAGTGTAACATGCAAACATGCAAACGAACATATTTCAAATGTAAGTGTAACATGCAAACGAAAATATTTCAAGTGTAAGTGTAACATGCAAGCGAAAATTCGGTCAAAGTGCTCCGTTACACCAACTGAAGATGCCTTACTTTTTGTCAATAAAATGGCGACTTTTTTTCGGGTATGCTGAAAACCAATATTGCAAGGAAAATTACCGCAGGCAAATAGTTTTCGATATATATATATATATATATATATATATATATATATATATATATATATATATATATATATATATATATACCTGTATTATGCAATGTAATTTCTAGTGGTTTGAATTGTCCCCCAGCTTTATTGTTTCAATGAAATGATTCAGTTGCCATGCGCAGACGAACTGTAAAGTTAATTCTACGAAATGTAACCGTTTATTTAACGTCATTTCTAGCTAATTCCACCAAAAATTACTTTCAAGAATCCAAATTTAAGAAAATTCGGTCACTGTGCACTGGTTATCCAACCTGTTTACTTCCGGAAGCTATTCTAAACATAGGGAGGTGGAAAATAAGAAAATGCCTTTCGGAATAACCCCCTCCCCAATTTTCCCATGTTAAGAATGGCTTTCGGAATAAACACACCCAAACCTCTTCATGTTAAGAACGTCTTTCGGAATTGCGCTGAAGAAGTTGAGGGTTTGCCGCTTTCATATGCCGCCCGTTCAAACATAGCAGCCAGAGATTTACATTGAAAAATACAGGCATTTATATCTCGAAAACTATTTTTCTGGACTAATTTTCCCTGCGATATTTTTTTTCAGCATACTCGAAAACCTTGAAAAGATGTCGTTTTCTTGAAAAATTGTAAGGGTTCTTCAATTGGCGTAACGGAGCACTTTGACCGAAAATTCTATTTATAAATGTGTTTTTTTATTCTATTCTAAAATCTATATAATTATTAAACTCTGTGGATCTTGCTTGCTTGCAGTTGTCTTCGACGATCGGATGATTCCATTCTTATATTTCAACTGCATGAAAATTCGTATTATTTGGATTCTTTGGACTACTGTTCTCATCTTCAGTTTATATTCACGAGGATCCGGCTGATGAGGGATGCACTCAAAATACAATTGCGAATTTCTTTGGACTTCTAACCGGTCATGGCTGACTGAAAGGAAGCATGATACCGCCGTAAATTAAATAACTGTTTCGACTCGAAATTTCATGCAGATCCCCCAGTTAGAAAGAAAGGTCCCCAAGTTCCCGAAAGTACACCTGAAGAAAATCAGAGGTTATATCGGTCGAAACGTTTTGGAAATAACACTCAAAATGAGAATAGTAGTTCGTATAATCCAAATAATCCGAATTATCAATCCTCATCTAAAGAAATTCAGAACCAGAATAAGCATAGTCGTCTAGCGAAAAGGCCTTTTAAAGTAAAATATTACAGAAAATATTTCAAATTCAAAGGTCATATTCGAATAAAAATGTTAATTCAAACTTAAGCATTTTTATTTATTTTCTCATTAATAACATTTTTTGTGTCAGTGTGGGTCTTCGTACATTTTTAAAGGCATGACTATCCAAGCCATGATTCCTACAGTTTTACGAGCCAGGTGGCTTCATAACCGATTAATCTCTTCGGTACTCATGCAGCTATTGATCCAGATGTAACAGCGTTCGCTCAGTTTTTCCCTGAACATGACATCCACAGCTTGGGTTCTGCTGCTGTCTGACATAACATAAATTTCCGTTCCATTTTAAAAACGGCTGTAAAACAGAGCGTCCTCTGCAAGTTTTAGCAGGGTATATTTTTACCACATTTTTTTCACTTGTTTTACGGCTTTTAGAATAAACACACCCTCCACAATCTCCCAATGTTAAGAACGGCTTAAGGAATAGACACCCACAACCTCCTCATGTTAAGAACAGCTTTCAGAATAAACCCATCCCACCTCCCTTTGTTAAGAACGGCTTTCAGAATAAATATATCCAACCTTTCACGTTCAGAACGGCCATACTAATTCCTCGTTTGTGAAAAAAATGGCAGCCAGGATTATTTCATGTTCAATAAGAAACCTTTTTCATCCTTTTCCAAATTGTCGTCTGCTATTCCCATTTTCTGCTTTCACGTACGCGCGTCAAGTTGAAAATCATCACGCGGCATTGTAATGGCTCAGCTTTACGTAACGTCAGACAGCAGGAGAACCCGAGCTGTTGACGCCATGTTCCGGGAAAAGCCGAGCGAACGTCGAGTTACGTCTGGATCACTGAGTACCAACTCTTCTACCTCGTAATCAGAATGAATCTTGTATCATAACTACGTTCCTACGCGGTGCATAGTAAACCACTAAGTGTTTCATATGTATATATTTAGTTTCGTATCTAAAACGTCGACATATTTAATCTTAATAAACCCATTCGTTCATTGTCATCAGCACTTCCTATTCACTCGAGTGAGTTGATTTCCTACAAGCGCCTTAAGTTAATAATTTCGGCGAATGTTATTATCATTTAATCAGGATTGGGATAGAGTCGTACCCTGCAAGCATTGATAAAATCAATAGAGAGTAAAATTATGTTTTTAATTTTTGTTTATTAAGGTTTTATTTCGATTTCGTTATACGCCATTCCGCGTGAACTATCGATCCAAAGTGTTCAGACAATGCTCAATCTCTGCTAGATGTTGTGTGTTGCTATTGTCTGGAGCTGTGACAGCCTCTTTATCTCAGTCTGTGCACATTACAACCGCTCATTGTCGTCTGCCTATATTGGTTTAAGTTGTAAATCATTGTTGCGCTTTTTTGACTAGCAGGTCACTTTGTTTTGTTGGACTTAATGGTGGAGTTGTCCTCATCGGTGGTACTTTCTTCTTCTTCTTCTTCTTCTTCTTCTACCTTTTCTTCTTCTTCTTCTTCTTCTTCTTTTCCTTCTTCTTCTTTTTCTACTTTGCCTTTTTTCTTTTTCAATCGATTATTTCCCCTTCTATTCTTACTTCCTCTCTTTCTTCTTCCTTGTTTTCTATCTTTTATATTTCTTTTTCCGCTTCCTCTTTCTTATCCATTATTTCCCGCTTCCCCGTTCCTTCTCTTTCTTCCATTTTCTCGCTTTCTCTTCCATCTATTATTTTCTTCGTCCTCCTATCTTCTTTTTCCTCTTCTTCATCGTCGTCTTCCTTTTATTATCTACTTCTACTTTCTTTGATTTATTCTTTTATTTCTTCTTCTTCAGCTTCTCCTTTTTTTTTTCAATCCATTATTTTCCACTCCACTATTTCTTCTTTTACTCCATTGTCCGATATTTCTTCTACCTATTATTTTCCGCGTCTTTCTAAATTCCTCTTTTTCCTCTTATTCGTCTTCTTCTTCTTCATCATCTTCTTCATCTTATCATTTTCCTCCTTTTTCCTCTCTCTCCGTGCCAAAGTCAGGACTGAAAAAAAGCCCGCGAATATTCTAAACAGCCCTATAATTTTCTGAACCAAAATATGTGCCATGCTTACACGCATGCGCATAAATACGTCCCCTTTTCCCCCATCTCCAAAAACACCCAACCCACACAACCACCAGCCACCTTCTCACGTGAAATAAATAACCCGTCCACGTACAAAAGCCTGCCTCTTTTCCGACGGCATCTTCTCAATTACACAAGGAAGCAGACGGTGGTCAGTGTCAATGTGGCCGTCATTCCTCCCGTTTAGACTCCCAAATTAGTGAGAACTGCTGGGACAGCCGATACAAATTGGTACATATTACTTTGCAGTAATACGATTTTGAAGTTAAGTGTAGATGTGCTTTGCACATTTAAAACCTTTATTAGATGTGATTGATAATGGTTTAGGAGGGTTATGTCACCATATACGTGTACGCTTCTGATTGGCTGTTTAATCATGTGATTGATTATGTTTATGAACAGTTATGGCTCCATGTCCGTGTAGGTTTCAGATTGGATGTTTTTAACCATATAATATTTGTTAGATTCCAGTTGTTTAACTAGGAACAAAGTGTAGTATCTGTTCTGATACTACACTTCACCTTTTTCTGTACTCAGTCAGTGGATGAGAAGTCTTTCATCACTGAGACAAGTTTTATGTGTGTTTCTATCCAGAGTGCCCATTTTGGGAGAGCTGGATTTTTTCCACATTAAAAACTGACCCTGTGATTAACTCTGTCTTCGTGGGGAGGCAAGTAAATAGTAACATTACAGCACAAGCAGATCATGAAATATCATAGTACATAGGACCGTTTAGGGCTGACGGTTTTCTTTTTTTCCAATGGAGTCACCACTTATCAAAGTCCGAAAACCATTTGAGGATAAGGGTTAGTGATTGTAATGTGGCCATTGAAACGACAGCAGTATGGATCGTTAGTAGTTTTTTTTTATTACATTTTCACCCCAAACAAGGCACATTGCCACTTTGGTGTAGGGGGCTACTATCAGGGGCAACAACTACTGGGCACTATGTAGGGATTTGGGCAGCAAGATGTCTGTTCACGTTGCACTTGAACTTCTGCACGTCAGTACAGTTGGGGAAGCAGTGACCTGGAATGGAATTCCAAAGTCTAGCGGTTCTGGGGAAGAAACTACTGGAGTAGAAAGATCTTTTACATCTAGGGATCTCTACAGTGTGGGGGTGGGATTTTGCCGCCTGTCGGGTCTGTCGACGGTGTTCACGTCGTGGAGGCACAAGTGCTTGCAGTTCGTTAGAGCGTTCACCATTAAAATACTTGTAGAACAGGCAGAGGGATGCAACGTTCCGTCGATGGGACAGAGGCTGAAGCTTAGATGCCAAAGTTTGAGGGCCTATCAGATTTGCGACTCTCTTTTGATACTTGTCAAGGAGCGAGAGACTAGTCGCCGATGCACCAGCCCAAATATGACAGCAATACTCCATACATGGGAGAATGGTTGCTTTATAGAGGTACAGGATACTTTCGGGTGTTAGTAGTTTTCTAGCACGGTAGAGAGAGCTTACCTTCTTCGCAGCGGCCCTGACAATGCCCTCGATGAAATTGTTCCAACTCATGTTTCCTGTGAACGTTAGGCCAAGGAGATTGAAAGACGTACTTAGATAAAGAGACGTTGGCCATTGCTATAGGTGGCAGAGAAGGTTTCTTGTAATTATTGAATGAAACTAGTTTAGTCTTGGCGGCATTGAACGTGACCATCCATTTTTGTCCCCATTTCACTACAGATTGGATGTCATCCTCTAGTGTTTCTGCCATTTCTTTAGATATGTGTTCATTTGTTTTCCTGTCGTGCCTGTTATAGAGTTGAAAATGTGCAGAATTTGATTATTTAAATGGATGGATCAACAAGAACCTGTTTACATTGACGTTGAAGACCACCATGTTGTAATCAGCTTATAAGCAGGCCAGCGGAACAGAGTTCCACAGGCGGGAAGTTATGTGAAAGAATCCATGTTCAGGGAATTTGCGTTTAGATTTGGGTACAGATAGAAAGTGGGAAAATTCTTGGCAGTGGTTATAGCTAGACGAGTGATTTTGTTAAAGTTTGAGAGAGGAGACCATACATTGAAGCTCAGGCGAGCACCTGCCATGAAAATAACGACAGACCAGGGACAGGCTGACAACGTTTTTCCTATGGGGGGAAAAAGTTACATGGAGGAGAAAAGGGCATGGCCTGCTAGGTTTCGAGACTTGTTTTTAGAGGCAACTTTTAGTTAAAGGAAAATGTTATATGGTTAAGAGTGAATATGTTTTGATAAATTCAAACGTACTAGCGGAGCAAACAGAAAACAAAAAACCTCTGCTCCCAGATACGTTTTTTTTGGTTGGTATAATTACTTACTTGTCTACGGTATGTGTCTATGTTTTGTGTGTGGTTGCTTTATGCTTTATATCTACAGTTTGTTGCAACTGTTTAAACATCATGTAAGGCTACTCAGACAATGTTTGACAGAAATTGGTATTTTAACCGAAAACCCCAGGTATGTGTCCACTATATAAAACGTGATGGTAAATAGAACT
Organism: Euprymna scolopes; assembly: GCF_053919585.1. Taxonomy (NCBI): domain Eukaryota; kingdom Metazoa; phylum Mollusca; class Cephalopoda; order Sepiida; family Sepiolidae; genus Euprymna; species Euprymna scolopes. The sequence goes on from NC_136518.1 coordinate 45,668,300, forward strand.
ATTTTTATATTACGATTGTTGAGATTAAAATCAATACAAACGATTAGTTAAAAACTGAGATGTATATTTACAAAACGATATTGAAATTAGTTAAAGCCACTGCTTCGTGTTATGTATATGAAACACTACGCCAGTAAGTAGCGATTATGTTAGCTACTGGTAATTTTGAGTCAGCCTTAGTGTTATCTGCAAACAGAATCATACGCAGAAAGGGATAACGGGAGTGAAGCGCGTATCAACAGGTCAAACATCGTAGACAAAAAAAGTCGAACTGTATGAGGATATGATGGACGAGTAACATTTTTGAGCGAGAGAAACGCCCCTGTCGTATCAAAGAACTAACTGTTGATTTAATAAAAGTATTTTTGCATTAATCACTTGAACGTACAAAAGTCAAGTATCATGATTCATTTGTGCCATGAAAAAAAAAACATTCGTTTCGAAAACGCACCTATTTTATAAAAGAATCTACAATTAATTTTTTCTGGTGCAACCAGATCAGGCTGTCTGAAGATATCGGCTTCCTGAGACCAAACGCACCTAACATTGATACCTTTTGTTTTTCTACTTCCTTTTGCAAAATTTAATTGTGTTCTGCAAAAGCAAAACCAACAACAACAACCCACCTTTTGCCCCTTTTCTTTCTTCCAATTTCTCTTTTCTCTTTCTATCCCCCCACTTCCTGACTGGTTTCCTTACCAAATATTAATACCGTAACGCTTTTCCCTCTCCCATTGCAAAACTCATTCATGCTCTGCAAACGATAAAATCATTCATGCTCTGAAAACGATAAAATCCACTACAAAACAACCAAACCAAACCAAACAAACTAGCGATTGAAGATACAAAAAACTTGAAGAATAAAAACCTTCTACAAAATAACTGGATGCAACATGAATACTATTTCCAAAATAACTGGATTCGGCATTAAGTAACCCGAAAAGGGTTGATATGCCGTAAAACATAACAACCAAACCGAACCAAACCAAAAAATTGATTTTATATGCTGGGTCTTTCCGTTTATGCGGTAGAAATACTTTTCAAATCCACTTATGAGATTAGGTTGTATAAAATTGTTATATCGTTTTTTTAAGATTCTCAATTCTCGATTCTCGATAAGTGTATATTTCTTATTGGTTATTTTAACCATGTGGTATTTGTTAACATATACCGCTTTAGTATTATACCATAACGTTTATGAAAACCTACTCAAGAAGCTTACTCTTTTCTCTCTTAAGCGGTCGCGATTACTCGGTGATATCATTTGAACCTACAATCTCTTCGGTGGTCATTATTATGTACCTAGGGGTCAATTTTTCACTCCTGCTTCAGAAAAAGGGTTACGCAGACACCACAAGACACTTCTTCAATCAAACTAAGGAAGCCCCTTTACTCAATCAGAATTCCTGACCCTTACAAAAAGCATTCAAAAGATGAATTAAATATGACACCGCAACAATTCAAGGTGAATTCGAACGAGTGCTGAACTTCTATTTCCTCTTTAGTGTAAATTTTTACCATTCTTTCTCTACATGGCATTGCAAAACGCTTATTTTATTTTTTGCCAAATAAACTAAATTAAATTGAATAAAATACCCAGCATTGTCTTCTGTAATATTTTCGTAATTAATGAAACTAGTGTATATCAAATTATTAGTAAATTATAGAGTATAACAGAAACCGGCGTAATATTCCTAGAGGTCAAATGCTTGAATTCTGATTAAAACGGATGAAAGAATGTATTTAAAACATATATGACGTCACATGGTTTAAAGAGAGCGAGTGAAAGCAAGTAGTACTCCGTAATGGTGTGGGCATATCATGAGATGGGCAGAATAGATACAACTAATTTGTGACTTTGATCTATTTTCTGTGTTTATCCTCTTCAATAAGTAGTGGTCCTGGATATGACCTTAAACTATATCCGATGGTGAGGCCCCAGTTTTTGGGTTTTGGGGAGTGTGGATCCGCCCTTTAATTGGCATTGCTCCCAGGTCCACTCTGACCCGGAGTGGTAGTACCTGTTAGGGTTCCAACTATGGGTTAAATAGAACTCGACTAAAAAAATATATATTCTATTAAAACTTTTTCTTCAAAATCACTGGATTCGGCATTAAATAACATGAAAAGGGTTGATATGCCGTAAAACAAAAACAACCATCAATACGTAGTTGTTTGAGATGAAGATCCCGTGGAATAAAAGATCCGCTTTCTTCTATCAGATCTGTGTCGAGTTGAGTACATTTAAGTGTATAACATATGTATTATTTGATTGGAATTACTTATTGAGATGAGTATTATTTATTGCGGACTATTATCCTCATCTGTTTAGTTGTTGTTTCACAAGGTTTCGGCCAACTATTCCTCTGGCCTTCGTCATAATTGCTGAGGATGTAGTTAGGAGATTTGGAGTTCCTATCCCGTCGCAGTTACCACCTGGCGAAGGCCAGGGGAATAGTTGGCCGAAACTTCGTAAAACAACAACTAAAAAAGTTGAGGATAATACTCCGCAATAAATTTCTTAACATGTTTTTCATATGAATAATAATTTACATTTTACTTTTACTAATAAGTCACCATATACCGAGGCCAAGTGATGCTCGAGGTTAAATGTTTCCCAGCTAAATAATGAAAAATACTATGCAAAAATTGAAAACGATGAAGAAAATAAAAAAACTGTTTACTTTTAAGGACGACTCGACAAGTGCTTGTTAACATTAGACTTGACGACGATAAAAGCTCAGTCTGAAGAGAAGAAGTCCCATAGCAATGTGTTTCACAGATAAGAAGTTCGTGGAAAATACAGTGAGAATAAAGTAAACTTATTTCGACGGTTTAGGCATACATGTAGTAGGGATGAATTTTAGAAAAAAAAAAAAAAACATAAACAGGTACTTAAACTTTTAGATGTGACAAGTTTTCGTAATATCCGTATTTTGTAAACACCACAGGGTTTCTCAGGTTGCTGTAAACTTAAATAGCCTTACAATTAGAAATGGTTGTCTGTGGAAGTTTAACAGACCTTAGTTAATAGTGACAAATTTCTAGAAAGAACAACAATTGGTATTTCGTTCTCATCAAATCTTTTTTTTTGGGGGGGGGGTTCATATATTTGATCTATTGCTCTCGTAAAATCGGTTCTCTTTATCGCTGTAAACACTTTTTTCACACCTGAGCTTAATCCCCATCCCTGTAAATGTACTACCAGACAATGTATGCAGCAGTTTTGTAAGATTAAGGCTGGTGAATCTCTTGTTGGTTGCTTGGTTGTTTTTGTTTTACGGCATATCAACCCTTTTCAAGTAATTTAATGCCTAATCCAGTGATTTTGAAGAAAATTTCTTTAATATATTTTTTCAAGTCGGTTTCTACTTAACCCATAGTTGGGACCCTAACATGTACTACCACTCCGGGTCAGAGTGAACCTGGGAGCAATGACAATTAAAGGGGGGGGCTTCACACTCCCCAAAGCCCGCAAGCTGGGGCCTCGTCATTAGATATAATTTATGGTCATATCCAGGATCAGTGAATCTCTGTCCCATTTAAAAGTTCTCGATAAGGTGTAGAAACGTATATGTAATTTGATTCGTCTCACCCGTTCTCCCTTTCAGCACCCACTCTCTCACAGACGTGATGTTGCTAGTCTCAATCTTTTTATAAATATTATTTTGGGATATGTTCTTCAGAATTGTATAAGATATTCCCTGTTTCATTCACTCAAGATCAGTTAAGTTCCATTATTTTAGTGGTTTAATACTTCACTGTAATACAGCTTTTATTCCAGTAGTTCTCTCCAAGAATTGCAAGCTTGTAGAACTATCTTTATGCTCGCAGTTTTCTTCCTACCTACAGCCTTGGTCTTTTCACGACTAAAGTCAATAAGCACTTCCTGCTTTTACGATAATCATCTTTTATTCTTGTTTACTCCTTACATCAACAACAACAATTTCTGAACAGACGTTTCGCTTCAAGAAACGAAGAGACATTAAAAGAACTTCGTTCTGATTCTCAAAAGCTTTTTACGAGAGATCGCCATCTGTCTATAATTCAGTTCAAATGGTAAAATCATAGGATGCGTAGAAACAGACACAACCCTTTTGAGATCGGGATTTTACTTGCTTCTATCTACGCAAATAGCCGAGAAGGTCACTTCAGTATTCCTTATAGCGCCTCAGTAAATCAACAATAAACCAGCTCTCTCCTGAAGGAGAATATAATACCTGGGTCATTAGCGCCCTAATTCTGAACCGAACTATATATTATCCACACTAAAGAGTAAAGTCTATTTGTCGAACAAAACCGAGGACGATCCCGTCGGCATTCTCCGGTGAGAGCGCTTCAGTTGATCACCAATAAATAACTCTTTTTAAGAAGAATATAATTGCAGTGTAAATTCCACCCTGACCGATTAAAACCATATTCAACGCACACGCAGAGGTGAGCTTTCATATCGAACTCAACCGCGGACGGTCACGTCCGTATTCCCCAGTGAAAGCAGCTCAGTTTATCATCAATAATCCAACTTTTTGCCTCAAGAGAATATAATACCAGGGTGGATTCCACTTTAAGACCAAACCAACCCATATATCATTTACACGAAAGAGGCGTGGTTCTCTATCGAACTAAACCAAGAACGGCCCGTTAGCACGCCCTAATAAAAGTGCTTCTGCTGATCAATAACCCAACTCTCTCCCGAAGACGAAGGTAATGCCTGGAAGAGTTCGTGCTAGGATCAGACCGAACCATACTTATTTACACAAAAGGGGCGAACCCCAATATCGAACCTAACCGAAGATCCTACTATCGGCATTCTATTGCCGGAGCTCCTCAACTCTATTCTGCAAGAGAAGATAATGTCTGGGAGGATTGTTCCCTAAAATAGAACTTTAAAATACCATATCCTCACAAAATAGGCCAGTATCTTGATCGAACCAGAATTCCTCCAGCTCGCATAAATAGTAGAATTTGACCTTATTCTCTAAAACATCCCTTGGGCTCAATTGAAAACGCGTATTTTTTAAAAATATTTATCTTATTTTTATTTAGTTTTTGGAGTCAACATCTTATCGTATACAGCTGCCATACAGCTGCTTGACAGAGAATAGTAGGATGAACCAGTTGCTCAACTTGCCGCAAGGGGTCGTTTAACTTTGAAATGGCAGAAAGCAAATCGACACGTGATATGATTAAATCGCTATTTACGCGTTTTCTTTTAAGCTTTTATAATTTTAGGAGCAAAGATGGTATACATAATGGCAGAACGAACTGTGCTTCTTTACTTTAACTGTTAATTGTTTTTTTAATGAATTGTTATAGCATTATTCTGAGATTAAACATGCATTCGACTACTGCTATAATATATATATATATATATATATATATATATATATATATATGTAATTTATATGCAATTTTATTTCAATGGGGATATCCAACTAGTTGTCATACATCAAACTAAGTTTACAAAATACGAGTGATATTCCAAAGTATCTACGTTGTGTCTTTATTAAAACAAAAATAATAATAATACTCTTCCCATTACTAAATATAATTCGAGATTTTTCGGAAACTCAAACGCTTGAAATGTTGTCGACGATAGCAGGTTAGCGCTGTCTGCTAAGCCCCTGCTCCCGTTTTATCGCCACGGTGTTCCATCTCTTTGGTTGTTTTACAAGTTTTTTTTTTAATACAATGAACTAAATGCACTAGTAAATCCTTAAAAACCCCAACCATAACCAACTCGACTAGCAGCAAAATCTGCTTTCATGTAAACTTCTCTACATGCCAGAACTTTTACAGCTCCGATAGCTTATTTTCTTGCACTATCTGGATGTTGGAATCCTTTAACTGCTCCCTATACCCCGACTATATGAAAATATAAATATTTGTTGTTGTTGTTGCTGTTGTTGTTGTTGTTGTTGTTGTTGTTGTTGTTGTTGTTGTTTCATCCAATGGCAGTAGGTACAGGTAAAACGTGATCAAATTCCGCGGAATCTTTCACGTTTTTTTTCTAATGGCTGGAAATACTTGATGCTTGGCCAAGGCTATCAAGGTATTTTTTTTATTGTGACGCCATAACTAGATGGGTTGCCTATCACGGTTGAAGAGAGACCCATCTACCCTAGAGAGAAGGATAGGTCACGCCAGTTTACCAAATTGGTATTTTTACTTCGCGGTACATACAGCGTCTCGCTTTTCAAAAATAACCACCCATCTGGTACAGGCAAGGCTCGACGTTGCTTAAATTCCGTGATCTGACTAGAACCGGTGTTTTAACATGACTGTGCCGAATTAAACTTACTACTGAATATTTAAATGTAATAATAAAAAAACATATTTCTATCGAACTTTTTACTCATATTGTCTCCTTTAAATTTAGCCACGACAATTTACGAGGGGCGTGCAATAAGTAATGGCCCTGACACACTTCCAATAGCAGTAGAGCAACTAAACTTGGCACAGTTATTAGTCTTTCTCTATATTAGAAGAACCCAGAGTTATGTATTTATCCCATCGTTTGATGCAGCTCTAGAGACCGGTTTTGTAGAACACCTCAGGCTGGTCCTCTAACCACGACGTGACTTCAGAAATCAAGGCTGCATCATCTGGGAAACAACTTCATGGCTGGAAAGATGTAAAAGTCAGAGAGTGCAAGGTCAGGAGATTAGGGAGGATAGGGGAGGATTTCATAACCACACGCTCGTGCTTCTGATCTGACGACATGCGAGTTATGGACCGGGGCGTTGTCCTGCAGGAGGAGGGTATCTTTGCTGATCTTGTCCCGCCTCTTAATTTTGATAGCTTCCCTTAATTTTCTCAAAAGTTAAGCATAATAGGTCCTGTAATTGTGGTACCCTTTGCCAGGAAATCTATCATCACTACTCCGTCCTGGTTCCAAAAGACTGTGAGCATTACATTGCAAGCGGAGGGCTGCACCCTTGCCTTCTTTGGACGTGGTGAGTCCAAGTGCTTCCACTGCATTGACTGGGCGTTGGTCTCTGGATCATAGTGATGGACCCAGGTTTCGTCCTGTGTAATCAGTCTTTTGAAAAAATTTGACTTATCTTCTTGGCACATCTCCAAATGAATCCTCGAGTACTTGACGTGTTTTCGCTTCTGGAATGGTGTGACCAACCTGGGCATCCATCTGGCAGACACCTTATGCATATGCAAATGGTCATGAATGATAGTTTACAGAGACCCTGTACTAATCTTGACATTTTGTGCTATTTGGTGAATAGTACTGCGCCGATCTTCCAAAATGGAAGCCTCAACTTTACGGACAGATGCCTCATCAATTGCATGTCTGGGATTGATGCCTCATCAATCGGATTGATGCCTCATCAATTGCATGTCTGGGATCTGTTTCCACAGACTTCCGGTCATATTTGAATTCACGATGCCAGCGTTTTACAAGGTCATCTGATGGGGCATAATCACCACAAGTTTCTTTCATTTCATCAAAAGTCTCCTGTTGTGTGGGTCCTTTCAAACACAAAAACCGGATCACTGCTTGATATTCAACATGCTCCATTTCATACCTGACTCAATGTAAACAGCTGTAAAACAGAAACCACAATTAGTTCAGAGCTGTAATTTGCCACCTAACCCGTAAAGATATAAATCATTACACATGCAACATTTCAGGTAGATCAGACAACTGGAAGTTGGTCAGGGGCATTACTTATTGCACGCCTCTCGTAGTGACAATATGCCTTGTCTGTGTCTGGCAAAAGTAAAAGGAAGAATACAATATGTAACACATTGTAATATATTGCGTTGAGGCCAATCTGTGGGATGGTCTTGTACAATGCTTGACTGTAGACGCACGAGTGGGCGAAAGTTATTAATTAATAAGATTTACAATTTTCCCATCGATTGGGGACTAAATGACTTATAAATAAGATAAGAAATCAGCTCTTGTTTGAAAAGGGTAGAAACATTTTTATTGTTGCCAACAGTCCGTCTCGGGAGACGATGGTGTAGTAGTGGTGCTACATAGTCTGGGCGGGGTGATATGGGAAGATAGCTGTTGATCATGCAAAAAGCCACTCCCTGCACGAAGCTAGAGGATCCAAGGGAAAGATACAGCTTGGCTCTAACTATGCTGCAGGAATTACCGAGGACGAAAATGTAAAGTCAGGTCGCCGTCTTCGGATTTTCTATTGTGGTTTACTCCTTTAACCTTTGTCCTCATGGATTAATCTTGCAAGGCGTCCAAGGTTTGGAATCAGATTTGCATTCTCCTAGGTTAGCTACCATCCAAAGTTTGCGAGCCCCAGTAGCCTTGTTTTAAGGCGCCAATGGATTGCCTTTACCCCTTCGCCTAGTTAGTATAAACAGTTTCGCCGGTCTCAGCGGCCAGGAACTGGACTTGTTTGTCAGAGGCTATTTGAAACGCACCTCATGAGGGCATTTTCTTAGGGACGGGGAGCTTATCCCCACTACCACCTTTTTTTTACATGGAAGACACCACTTATCAACGCCCAGAAGCCACTCGGGGATAAAGATTGTTAGAACTTTTGAGACTGGCCAGAAGCATTGATGCTAAAAAACAAACAAGTAAACCTCCGTTTTATGTGATGAAAATAGACGAATACAGTTCTATTTATTAAGTAACCTCATAGCTAGAAGAAGGGCCACTCAAGAATAATATTAATAGAATGGGACGATTTTCAGCAGAAATTAATCAATGAAACGAAATAAGTTTGATTACTATGAAGGAAGATTGAAAGAAACAAAACTAAAAGTTGTCTCAGTCGGGAAGGAGTTCTTCTCCACTGAGACAGAACAAGAAATTGAAAGGCAGCATCTGAAGAACAGATATTATATTTCGATTTTGGCCTGAAGGCCAAGAACCTCCTATGTGGATACATATAAATATTTAGACATATATGCACATCTTTAGGCATCGTTTTTTATTTGAACTCATCGTTTTTTGTTATGTTTAAAATTATTCATAGTTTTTATTTATATTTTTGTTTGCTTAATTGTTTACTATTTGTTCTATACATTCGTAATTCAGTTTACGTATATTTTATCGTATTCTGCTTCAAACATAAGTAATTTTGTATACATATTTCTTTTTTTATTATTAATATTTAAGTGCAGGTTCAGTATAAATATAATCGTGTTCATTTTTTTGTTGTTGTTTTTAAAGGCAATGTTTAGATATTTTATGCTGTTTAAAAATCTAACTGTTTGATATACCTTGTTTGTTTGTATCACTAAGAGGACGTCACTTTTCAATGAACAGGCCTGCTTTCTAACGAGCACTGTGGTTGAGCTAGCTCATTCTATGATCTGGAATCATTTCACATTAGAGTTTTTAAAGCAATACGTTTCTTTTTGCGTGTGAACTGGAGATCACGTAAATCTGAGAGTAAAATGGTATATTAATTTCCATTAGCACTTTTGTAAGCCAAGTTTCGAATTGATTTTTGGACATTTTTACTAAGGACGAGGTGGACTCTAAAATGCATTAATAAGACGAAGTAGACGATGTACAATGCAGACACCTCGACACCAGACTGCCCACAAAAAGGTAGGTTCCCCCTAAGTGCAAGAAGACAACTCACACCCGAGAGTATCCTGTACTTCTACAAGGCCACCATTCGCCCATGGACGGAGTATTGTTTGCAAATCTGAGCTGGTGTTTCTACCGCTAGCCTTTCCCTTTTGGATAGGGTTAAAAGAAAGTCTTCAATCTAATAAGCCCAACTTTGTCAACTAAGCACCAACCCCTAACCCATCGCCGTAATGTTGCATCTCTGTACTTGTTTTACAAGTATTTTAATGGAATGCGCTCTGATGAACTCGTTGCACTAACATATCCCCGACAAACTCGCTTAGCAACAAAACCCACCCCGTTCCTTGTTGAGGTCCCTAAATGCCAGAAAGCTTTCTCTTTAATAGTTTCTTCCCTCGAATAGCTAAACTTTGACATTCTCTTCCTGCTAACTGCTTCCCTGGCTCTACTGATATGCAGACGTTTAAATATAACATAAACATGTGTTAGTCTTTTTTAGACATGGTCTCAAATAGTAGCCTCTTACGTCCAAACAGCGACGTTCCTTATTAGGGATGAACGTGAGTAAAAAATATTTTGTTAGGCAACATCCACGTATGATTGCATTGGAGACGTGCTGAACATTGTAATGAACGAAAACTTTTATAGCTTAGGCAATGGCAAATTACATAAGGTTTCTGTATACACAAAGAACACAGCGCAAGTTCTCTTGAACCATGAAGTATGTACCCTCAAGTAGACATGTCTGAGAATGTCGATGAATTGATCTACCTTTGCATCGAAATTGCACGGAGTGAACTATATATTTATAATGGCAAGTTTTGAACTTAACTGGACATGATAAAAGCCACCTGGAAGTAAAAGCTTCCTACTAAAATAATAGAAAACTCCTGTGAAGCCATTGTTTAATTGGCTATCATAAAATTCAGTAGCACCAAGACTTTTACCAAAAGATAAGAGACGAAACCTGATCGTGTGTACATCAGAATACAAAGAGTTGCTTTTAACATCTCCAGCAAGAATAGAACTGTACGGAAAGCTACCTCAAATCTCAGCTTGATCAGAGAGAACAAGGTTAGCTAGTCAGTGATGGAAAGCTTAAATATGAAAAAGTCAGATAGTCAGCGATATTCTTTTGTGAATGTCAAAATATGACGTAGTTCAGAAGAAAAATCGCACAGAACTTACATCTAGCTACTTACTGAAGTTACTATGCTTCTAGTAAGATCTTCCACTTCATACAGGGCAATGGGGCAAGATAGCACGAAAGAGTCAAGTATATCCATGACAATACCATGTCAAAATGACTTCTAGTCTTCCATGAGCATCCATTACTAGAAAAGCACAGTTTTAGATAGTTTTAGATTTTAGTTTGTATATTCGGTATAAGTTGGACAGAATATAGAGACTATATGTCTACCTAATCGCAATCTCCAAATTATAGAACCCAGGCCATTTTATATCCATATAACGTTATGAAATTGTTTAGCATTTTTAACATTTTTATATAGATATTCCATATCTTTGTATGTGTTTTGTAATTTTTCCTGATTATTCAACGGAGCTGAGTTTTCTTCACTTTCTTTCTTTCTCTCTCTCTCTCTCTCTCTCTCTCTTCTCTCTCCCTCTTTCATCGTGCTGAATAGTGTAGTTCATATAACATGTGCTTTTGCCAACAACCATGACTTAACACATGCCGTCTATGGCGTTCGCACATTCACACGGATTCCCTGTTGAAATTCATACCATAATTCGTAGTCTAAATAAACTGATTCGGTCTGAGTGTAAGTTCATTCGCGTTTTTGTTTTTCTTTTCATTTCTTGACAGACGCCTACGTCCTTGCGTCTGTAACAAATACAAAATATGACGTTCATGGCATCTCATAAAAATACATGGGTCTATCTAAAATGGTGTGACAACCGGTTTTCTGATCGTGATCATAGTGTAGTTTACGATCGGATTGCCTGTTACCTCGAGTGCCAGCATTTGCAGAAATTTCTATAAGTTAATACATGAATCTATATTACATTTCTCTTATCTGTCTGTCTGACTCTCTGTCTGTCTGTCTGCTCCACCTTTTCTCGGAAATTAGCAGGGAGTAATAGGAATTTTTCACCACAATACAACATATACTCTAGAAACTACTCGGGCGATCTCGCTGAAATGTTGTATTAGCAATAGATTATAATCAGGTGTAGCTGACTAGGGATTATGGTATTCGTTCAATGCAAGGTCGGAAAATAATATGGATTAAAAGATTAGTATTTAATGCAAAAATGAGCATAACTTTAACAATATTAAACCATCAATTTCTATAAGGTCTATAACTTTTGTTCATTTTTAACTATCGAAACCTGTTATAATTTTAATTTCATTAATTTAAATCTATTTCAAATTAATTTTATTGAAATTACTTTTAATACGCTTCTTAATATTTTGCCCTTTTCGCAAACAATTGAATTGATGGTTAAGTAGATTTTAAAAAAATAGTTATTTAATTGAAGTATTCGAATTACTATTTTTATCTTCTCACGACATTTCCTCGATGGAACACCAAGACTTTTTAATGTGCGTATTATAGAACATTGACAATCCTTGTATGGAACCCAAGAATTTGCACGGAATCCTGTATTTTATTCACGTGAGTAGATCGTTCTGGTTCTGTCAGCCATGGCTATGTAGAATTCATAATTAATTCGTAATTGTATTCTTATTATCGCTCGCACTGAGGATTGAACAATCAACCTCTAGAATAATGTTCCTAAAAAACTGATTATAACTTAGCACTTATATCCATTGTGCTGAGCATAGATTACCGAGTCCGACACACGATTCCCGAGTAAAACAAGACGCACCTAAAGAATGTGTGACATTACATCGACCGAATCACTGTGAGAAAACCACACAAGACAAGAACAGTTGTCCGATTAATCCAAATAATACAAATTATCGATACTTATCTAAAATATTTCGAAATAATATTGTCGTCATATCGTTACATTAATTTATTTTCATTTCATTAATTTATTTTCATTCCATTATTTCATTTTCATTCCATTAATTTATTTTCATTCCATTAATTTATTTTCATTCCATTAATTTATTTTCATTCCATTATTTTCTTTTCATTCCATTAATTTATTTTGATTCCATTCATTTATTTTGATTCCATTATTTTATTTTCATTCCACTAATTTATTTTCATTCCATTAATTTATTTTCATTCCATTAATTTATTTTCATTCCATTCTTTTATTTTTATTCCATTCTTTTATTTTCATTCCATTAATTTATTTTCATTCCATTAATTTATTTTCATTCCATTCTTTTATTTTCATTCCATTAATTTATTTTCATTCCATTAATTTATTTTCATTCCATTATTTTACTTTCATTCCATTAATTTATTTTCATTCCATTATTTTATTTTCATTCCATTATTTTTATGTCAATTAATTCGTTGTTATTTTTTACATTTTGTGCTTGTTTTTGTTTCCATTAATTTTATTTTAAATTATTTTTTTGAAATATTTTCTAACTCTTTCGCAAAAATGTTATATTTTTGCCGCTACTGTTTACTACGAAACAAAATGTGGTCCTCATTTTGTTTGTGTGTGAAGATGTTATCGCATTATCTCCATCAAGCAGTTTGCGTTTGCAGTTGCTTAGTGTTTTCATGCAGTCTAGTGCCAACGTCACTTGACCAACTGTCACCAAACTTTGTCAAAGTATCACTTATATTCTAACTTAAACCTAATGTGATATTGAGATATCTAGGATAAAGGTCAAGGTCGAGTTCACTGAAACGTGGAATAAACACTTTGCAGGAATGACTGCAGTAATCGTCATCGTAAAGATTCGCTACTTGGCCCGTTTTGTAGCCAATGAAGTCTAACATCTAATGTGATCTTTATTAACGTTTGACCTAAATTTAGTCAAGATTTATGTTTAGCAAAATACCAACTTTGGATTTTTTTTTTCAAAATAGATGTGTGGATGTGATGCTCAATGATAAAAGTGATCACAACAGCATATTCTTTTCATTGTTTTGCCTCTCTGGTGTGTATCCGTTGATATCTCATATTCTTTTATATAGAGTGATGTGGTTCCCGGTTGATTAACTATGTCTGTGTCGGATACATACTCGAGAGTAAAAACAATGAAAAGAATATGCTGTTTTCATAACCCTACTGATCACCATTTAACAATTTAACCTAAGGTAAAGAACTTTGAAGTTATACCCGTTTCTATAATATAACTTCAGAAATACATCATGCAACATGGGGTAGTAAGATCCACATAAGACTTGGACCCAATCTCACTGTTCAACTATGAACTTGCTCACTAATGCAATTTTATTACTTTTTTCTTATTTACATTAGTTGTATTTTCATTTTAATTAATATTTTTTCCATTTTCTTTATTTTTTTGATCATTTTAATATAGTTTATACTTTTAACTAAAAAAAAAGTACGAATATATTTTAAGATCTGATTATCACCATCTCACTTTTCATGCAGGAACATTTCCAAATCTGTCTCCGAGAAATATAAACACAAGAACTTAGTCCTTATTGGTTCAGAAAAGTGAACAGCATTCGTCGCCCCCTCGTCGGTTAGATTACAGTAATTTTATATGAAATCTCCGAGTACTAAGTCGACTTGCACTAGAAAATCTAGGCGAAACCAACAATGTTGATGCAAACGGTCTAATCACATTATTATGACAATTTTCTTCAGTATCTGCCTGTAATCAAAACTCATGTTTAAAAGCAACCAAACATTTTCGTATAAACAGAACTAATATTTATTGACTTTTACGCAAACATGTATGCGATTTCAGACATAAATGTCGATTTGTTTTTATTTATTTAAAAGCTTTTTGCATTCGTCATACTTATATTGCGTTGCCAGGGAGAATTTTTTTTTTACTTACATTTTCGTTTAAGACTAAAATACCAGAAACCAGTCGATTAATATCGAGAAAATTAATGGAAGATCAACTGTGGTCCAACAGAAATCTCTTGCGGGTCGGTCGCTATACAGAACCGAGAAAAATATAGAGAGAGTATTAATCGAGGATCCGTGCTTTAAAAGAAATAACAAATAAAGTGCTATCGTATCCGTCATGACAAATCGTTTAATTTTTTTAATCATATTTTATTCTAAACAAGGCATAGTGCCATCTTGATGTAGGGCCTACTATAAGGGATATAAGTTGCAGAGATACTATGTAGGGAGTTGAGCAACAAGAAATCTGTTCACATTACACTTGAACTTCTGAAGGTCAGTACAGTCATGGAAGCAGAAACCCAGAAGGGAATTCCAAAGTCTAGCAGTTTTAAGGAAGAAACTATTAGAGTAAAAGGCCCCACTTACATGTAGGGATCTGCTTCTTGTCAGGTTTGTCCGAGATATTTACCTCGAAGAGGTACACGGGCTCGTAACTGGTTATTAAGGAATAGACATAACCCATTCTTCCCTGACATATATTAATAAATAATAATGTCTCCCTTTACTACGCCCTCACATTCTGATTGGCTGATCTCCTAAAATTCTACCATTCCGAATTACCATTCTCCCTTTGATTAACAAACGGTTACTATAAGTGCAAGATTGCGAAACTACATAAATTATCATTTTTCCCGTAAATAAGTCGGATACAAAACCCAAGAACTTTCCTAAATTGCTTATAAATGTATAAATACAATACTGTATTCATATTTTAAATGTATAGATACATTACTGCGTTCATATTTTAAATGTATAGATACATTACTGTATTCATATTTTAAATGTATAGATACATTACTGCGTTCATATTTTAAATGTATAGATACATTACTGTATTCATATTTTAAATATATAGATACATTACTCTATTCATATTTTAAATGTATAGATACATTACTCTATTCATATTTTAAATGTATAGATACATTACTCTATTCATATTTTAAATGTATAGATACATTCCTGTATTCATATTTTAAATGTATAGATACATTACTGTATTCATATTTTAAATGTATAGATAAATTACTGTATTCATATTTTAAATGTATAGATAAATTACTGTATTCATATTTTAAATGTATAGATACATTACTGCGTTCATATTTTTCCCGGCCCAATACTTACATAAGGTTTTGTTTGTTTTTTCCTACGTCACCACCGATTAACATATTGAGAACGTATACTCTCAACAACTGGAAGATCTCTTTTCTATATTTATTTAAAGTACACTAAGCACTCATCTTATAGCCACCTTTTTTGGGAGGGTGTGGGGGGGTAAACACATAATTACATGTAAATAAACATTATTTATGTACATTTTTTCCCGCCCAAAACCTTACGTACGTTTATTTTTAGAGTTTCTAGCGTACCAACGACTAACATGGCGCTTTGTTCCTCACAACGACTACTACGGCGGTTTATTTAGCAAATAAATAAAAAAGATGTGGCTCGAGATATCTTGCCATTAATGACATTACGTGTACATTTTGATGTTTCTATTTACTTTCCTCCACACGATGACAGAGTTAGACACAAGATTGTGTTTTTATTTGGTGAACAATAACATAAGCACACCATATGTACATCTGTTATTTTCCGGTAATATTACCCCTTTCTAACATCGTAAAATCCTTAAACAATTACTACTGCTATAGGTTGTCGGACCCACTGAAATCGAAAATAGCGTTTAAACATCAAAGCAATTGAAACATAATCGAGAAGAAGAACGAGAAGTGGAGCAATTATGCTCTATTGTCCTTGGGGGATAAGGCGTATACACATACAAATAATACCGGTTGTAGTTGGTACGCTAGGAGTAGTATCAAGTCGTCCGGAAGGACAATTGAAAAAAAAACTACGAATCCCCGATGTTTTAGGCGGACTTCAGACCTCTGCTATTGTAGGTACCACCAAGATCCTTAATAAAACCCTTGATCTTTGAAGCTCCTTATTTGGAGCAGTGATTGACAGAAATCCCCTAGAAATTAATCCCATTTCTGTTCAGGGAGACGTTGATAAGCGAAATCAGAATTATCTATAAATATAAAAGCGAAAATGTATGTATGTATGTATGTATGTATGTATGTACGTGTGTTCGCTTTTTCTGTGTGTCTACAAAAGGCTTCTTTCAGAGAAGCGGTCGGTCGGTTCACAACTTTTTAAAACTTTTTATATCACATATAAATCGTAATATCTCACAGGTAACAACGAAGCTCGCCTGTCTACTTAATTTGCTGGATTTCGGAAAGATAAATATCCAACATTTGTCGCTCGCCGCATGTGGTTTAGTCTTTTTCCTATAAGATCTTGAGGGAGGGGAAGCGTTCAGTAGTAAATGAAATCCCGCAGTCAAACTTGACCTCATTAACTCATTAAAACGCGCACCTGCAAAATCCAAGTAATTAAATAAATTCAAACGCGTTTCCGTTAGCATGTCGCGGTGGGGCAATGATTATGTCGCACTTTTTTTTCACAACTTTGCCTTAACGGTTCGGGTTCGATCCTCATACTTCCTTTTTTACCCCCCCCCCACAAATCCAAACACCCGGGCAACGCCGGGTACCCCTCACTAGTTATTTATATAAGTCAGTGTCAACTATCGTTCACTGTCAATTGTCAGTGCCGTTCAATGGAATCTGAACTGACAACGTCTCCCTATATTTCCATTACTCTTGACCTCCTTTTCATAGCCAATGATCGCAAAGTACGTTTCGCACATTTCTAGTAGTATTTTCGCAGTCGTAGTAGTAGTAGTAGTAGTAGTAGTAGTATTTCGACTCGGCCTTTCTCTCTAGTACAAAATCTACAGTGCATTTTTGCGCAGTGTTTTGAACTGCCGAACTCACTCTCTCACCATACTGATTAGCTCAGCTGCGGAGTAGCTAAAACGTTATCTATGGCAGATTGTAATATCGTTCGATCATCAGTCTCAGACTTGATTTCCGATTTTCTTCTTCAATTCTTGTAGATATTCAGGTCGGTTAATATAAACGTTCATGTAGAATACACCCACGGGAAAATGTTACAGCTAGTCAAGTCTGGAAAGGTTTAGGCACGTTGACATTGTCATAGCGAGAGATAATCTTATCGCTAAATTATTGCCTCAGCAACTCTATGTTCTCACTAGCCACACGCTCTGTTATTTTCAAATCATAATTCAGGTTTTGAATTCTTGTGCACAGGAAATCTTCAATCATGGTCTGTCAGCGTATTCCAATCACAGTGACAGCATTTCCGTCTTCATCCTCAAAGAAATGAAGCCCTCAGCCGTCATTGCGCATCTTACCGTACACTTTGTACGATCTAACTTCCTTTGTTAAATTGACCGTGGATTTTGAAAGCCTCGAAATCGCCAATTTTGGAATCCATTCAAATAAAAACGCGCTTCATCTGACATGAAATTTCTCCAAAAATAGGTCACTGCCAACCAAACCTCGAGTGTTGATTGTTTTTGTACCTATATACAATGCCTCCCCACGGGACAGAGTTAGACACCAGGGTCGTTTTTTAACGTGGAGAAAAGGTACAAAAATAAAAATTGTCTTAGTCGGGAAGGAGTTTTCCTTCACTGAAAGAGAACAAAAAATGGAAGTGCCGCATCTGAAGAACAAATACTGCACTTTGATCTTGGCCAACCAGAATCTTCGAGTTTTAAATAGTCAAAACGATGCACCTTTTCATTTAAAATGTTTTAAGCTGTGCGAAATAAAAACGAGAATAGGATATCCCAAGTTATGTTGAACGGTGTCATAATGAGGTTTCATTATTATGTTCACCGGTTTCCCACACTCATTCTCTGGTTTGGTTTGTTGTGCCACTTTGAGATGACCCGGTACGACCATAATCCATTACTGCTCCTTGTTATTCAAAACGACGAACCTTACTACTTATTGTGTTGCCACTTGCATAATCCCTTGTAAATTTCGTCGATGAGGTATATTTGTATTATAACAACTTGACCCCGGATTTTGATTAAAAATATTTAACAATTTCGGTAAATTCTTGGACGCTATACTAATCCATGATTAATGTCAGGAATGTCATTTTTATACAATATGTAAAATACACACATATGTAATTAATGTAGCATTTTACAGTCATTCAGTTTGTACTTTGGCGTCGAGTATGATAGAGATTTTGTGTGTGTCTGTAACGAAAAATCATTTGTTACCTACGTCACCATACATTTAAGTGTTAAGAGAGATGAGAGAGGTGTTAGAAGGAGAAGCGGTGAAAGAGCAAGAAAGTGTATAGATATAGGGAAAATAGAACGATAGAAAAGAGGGAAAGAAAAAGAAAAAACAAAGAGAGGGGAAGTAAACGAAACCCCCCTTCCCATTAAATAGATATATAGAGATCAGCATCACCTTACGATAACACCGTTCTTTTGTTTCTTGCGCACCGTGTGTTAGTGAGGTGGGGAAGCAAAAGATGGAAGTGTATACTATTTTTATTTCCCGTTCCGTCGATAAATCTTCAATGGAGCCTCATCAATCTTCTCCAAGGTGTATCGTTTCAAATGACAGGGGCGATAACTCGTTCGTGGTATACGACCTGACTCCATTTTTAGACTAATCTCAGAATGGCACGTCATTTCCTAAGTGTAAACATAACTTAATTCATTTTCTAGCCTTTCTCCGAGATTTTCGAAATTTCAACGACAACTTTCATGATTTGGTTGATGTATCTTCCATGAACCAATTTGGACATACACTTCTACAACGATAACCATGCTCCCCCCCACACATATATATATATATATATATGTATATATATATATATATATATATATATATATATATATATATATATATATATTGTTTTATGCCTAGGTTTAAAAAACTATTTTGTTTATGCCCACCACATTCTCTCCTTGTTATTGGTTCTAAATTAAGCTAAATATTTTACAAAACATTCCTTTCTTTCCAAACATTCTTACTGCGTACCTTTTTCTACATGACCATTAACAAAATGATAATTATGTTCGTTATCTAATATTTTAACTTTTCAATAATAGTAGCCGATATGCCTAAATCTACAATCAGCAAGGCAACCCGATATCGCCCATGCATAATCTTACACACGCACACGCGCGTGCACAAACACACACACACACACACACACACACACACACATATATATATATATATATATATGTGTGTGTGTGTGCGCGCGTGTGAGCGTACGTGTGTGTGTAAAATCTAAAATATAATTATCATTATACTTATGATATCATAGGTATGAGATAAAGTAATTTATCATATATCGAAAACTCCAAATACGATTGAGATACTCGATATAAGAAACAGAGCTTAGTAATTGTTAAGAAAAAACATATTATTCAAGTATGACCAGAGATTTAGTTAATTTAGGAGTTCGGAATAAAAAAAATGCGTCTTGCTTATTTTATTTCAGAAATTTCCAACTAATAATTATATGTTATCGAAGAATAAAATTATTGAAAATTACAAGTTTTGTTAAATACTAAGGTTTCATTATTCGCCACACCTTTCCAGTGAAGGTCTGGTGAGTGCTTTTCTTTACTGTCTGTCTATCATCTTCCACTGTCTCGCCAGCTGAGACTGACGTATTCTATGCACGATTACATGATTGAATAAAACAAATAAAGGAGTGATTATCTGATCTAAATTCAAAATTTCAATATTTCTTAAAAACTAACTGTATTGATACACAAATGTTCAGGTATAACATAAACAGACATATCGCTTCTCAACTCCTTACATAGTCTTCGTATGGATTTGTTCCTAAATAGAAGCTCCTTACGTCCAAGTAGCACTGTTTTGTTTGTGGTGAAATAACAATAAAGAATTATAACTTACTTATCCGTACGTCCAGTGTCACAAAAAATACATCATCGTCGAAAATATTACATGATCAGAAACAAATTACCCATTTCTCAGTTTAAATCGCAAAAGTTTCAAAAAAAGTAAAACATGGCTGTCTGTTTACGGTTTCAAATTGGTTAATTTATTTTATGATTAAAAAATTAACACAATGTTGAGAGAAGTCTGTAAGTTTTTTCATAATTTCTTTTAAATTTTTTTTAAAATGTGTAAGTGAATTGACATATGTGTTAGAGAATGGATCGAGAGAGAGAGAATGGGAGGTGTGTAAATTATATTGAGACACGTTGACCGGAAGTCAGGATCAGCTGATCGGATTGCGTTTGAATCACGTGATCAGGTTAGCTGAATCGCTGAGATTTGGTTTGGACTCAGAAGGCGACCACCGGTTTCACAGACATCTCCTTCCCTTCACTGGAGGGGGACACTGACGTGTGTAGAAATGAGAAACCACGCAGGCCAGAGATCCACTTTCAATCCTTCTGCGAGACATCTGCAAAGTGAAATAAACTATAAAACAATTCCTTGAATTCGATTGAATCTTCGTCCAAACAGGTACTAGTGTCCCTCTTCGAGATGAATTTATATGGACCAACATCAACGACGCAGAAGGTATGTCTAAAATGCATGTAACACACACAAACACATCGGCATATGAACATATCATTTAATAGAATGGACCACTAGACGATCACACAACGTTAACCTTGATTAGACGATCACACACGATCCCCTTTATTAGATAACAACACAACATCTGTTCCTTTATAATTTATATTAAAAACATATCCAGGAAAAAACAAAAAACAAAACAGAACAGTGTGTTCTGTGTTGAATTTTCCTTGAAAAGAATCTAAATTTTTAAAATCAATTTTTTATCTTTAATAGGTTAAAAAAAGAATTTTCGAAAAATTGATTTACATTTGTCGTTATTTGTTTTATTTTATTTTTTGATACATTTTGTTTGTGTTTTAAAAGTTTCAACCACCGTGGAATTTCTACGGGTTCTTCTAGTAAAAAGTTTTTCCAGCTTATGTTGTCAGTTAATGTTTGACAAGGAGTTTGGACATTAAACTCTCAGCGGCATACTATTATTATTCCATTTTGTTTTTTGTTAAAAAATTACTTTGCCTTTATTTCGCCCTCGCCATCTTTACCTACTCCCGTATGTGTTCTCTTTGCGAACTATTCTCAACAACGCCATATTGAATTGGTCCAAGAGGTGCTTGATCGTTGAAACGCATAATAATTGCAACAAAATTTACCAAAAGAACAATGGCAGACATCTTCGTTTCTTGGTCATTAAGCAGATCATGGATGAAGGGTGGTGTTTCATGCCGATCGATCGAAACGTCAGGAGGTGCCGTCGTGCGTAAACTGAACTCTGACCTTTCTAACAACAAGCGCATAATTAAGTTTCGTCTGTGAGAAATGTCATGTCAAACGATTCTAACACTAAGACAATTGCATTTTGAATTGATTACCCCCGGAAATGGGCGAGGCGATCAGGAGATCAACATTCTCGAGATATTTTTCATATTTCATCTTATTAAGTATTTATTTGACATATTATAGCTAAGGTCATTTCCTTTGCTTTAAATATGCAAAATATGGCCTAGGATCTATTGCAGTCTTTTTATATCTATCTTTCTTTCTCTGTCTTTCTGTTTCTCTCTCTCTCTCTCTCTGTTTCTCTCTCTATATATTTATATATATACGTATGTATATATATATATATATATGTATGTATATATATGATTACTTCATTTAATCATATAAATAAATATACGATGATATAATTTTATGCGTATATTTTCAGTATTTACTCAACAGTGCTCAATGCATAGGTAGAGCTAGGTAGTAAGTTATGAAAATATATATGGCAACTAAGCTACTCAGAATATTCCACGTTTCATTCGTCAGGCTTAAGCTTTTTTTGCCATATATATTTTCATAAATTACTATATATATATATATACATATATGTGTGTGTGTGCGTGTTTGTGTGCTTGTGTGTGTGTGTGTGTGTGTGTGTGTGTGTGTGTGTGTGTGTGTGTGTGTGTGTACTGGCTGACTGCGTACATTGCCCCGTCGTAAAATACGCATAGATATCACATTTTAATTAATACAGGAA
The DNA here is from genome assembly GCF_053919585.1 of Euprymna scolopes. Lineage (NCBI taxonomy): Eukaryota > Metazoa > Mollusca > Cephalopoda > Sepiida > Sepiolidae > Euprymna > Euprymna scolopes. The sequence continues at coordinate 45,690,843 of NC_136518.1, forward strand.
CTGAGGCATGTGCATGCGTGTAGTATGTTTTTTTTATTTTTAAATAATTTACTTCTTCAAGTTTGTAACCATTACCTCAACTTGACACGAGTTTTAAAAAGCGTTTTCAAACTTACTTACTTGTGACATAAGGAATCCGTAATGTGAACAGTTGATAAACAGATAAAAATCCGATGAATCCTGTATCGGAATCCTGTATCGATAAGTATCGATAAGTATAGATAATAGATAATAGAAAAACTCCGATGAAACAGATCATTTTGGTCAGAGTTAACACTTTACACAGCCTAACATCACTGTTGAGTTATGGTGAATGATATCATCATACCACGATATGTACTTGTGACGAAGTGTTTATCATTAAGTCTATATGTCACTAAATGTCTATGGTGGTTCTTCACTATCTGAACCCTATGTTATGTTGTTGCGGTCTGTTTATGTTCCAAATGCTATGATCGGCGATATATTCATATGCGCGTGTATGTGTGTGAGTATATGTTTGTGTTATACATATATTTTGGTCATACCTTACTTTCATGCGTCATTGATCTTGGTCCACCTCGAATTCATCTCGTTCTTGGAGAGGAGGCTGGAACATCTTTGAACGAGTACGCATTCACTCCAAAAACGCTGATTGTTTTAATATAGTTTTTATTCACTATCCAGCTGAGTATCTTTGCTAGAGCGGTTAATTCTAGGTTTAACACGTTAGCACCCTCTCCAGTGAAGGGGACGGGATGACGTGTTAAACCGTCTGCTCTGCTCAACGTCCAAATTCCAGCTCCAAAATCTCCAGTTAACGTGATCCACGTAACTCACACGTAGATCCTGTCAGCTGATCAGATGCTTCCGTAAACTTGTCTATGATCTAGCTTTGTCATATTTTGACAGCTTTTAATCAACATTCTTCATATTCAACTCTTGTTTATATCTCCAATTTGTTAGATAGATTGAGATGGATAGATAAAGAAATAGCTAGATAACTAGATCGAGAGATATATCGATAATACATATATAGATAAATAGATCGGCAGACAGATAAATAACTCACAAATACTTACTTGTGTTCGATCTGCTACATAATAATCACAATGCATTTGAGAAGTTTTATTAGCACACAAGCCCAAAATCAAACAGTATCTTCTTTGATATGACGGATACAATTTCGAAATCAGTGTTTCTGTTTAAAGCACAATTACACCATGATACATGACTTGCATTTTAAATTTAATTCAAGCTATTATGCAAGGCTTCAAAAATGTCAGTGAAGTGTTTCGAACTTAAATAGATTCTTTATTTTTGAAGATACCTTTCTACAATTTTAACACAATCTGACTAAAACATTGGTAATTTTTCATTTAAAAATACAAAATTCAAAACATCTTTATTCATTAAAAAAAATGTCCTTTGAATGTTGCCAATTTTCAGCTTCACATATTTGCGATCTTTCCAAAACATTATTCATGAAAGATTGTAGTTAACTCTCTTATTTCGTTCCTGATGTTTTCCCCTCAATTCTCGCAGTTTGACGTTTAGATGTTTGACAGTTTACAAAACGAAATAAGGGAGTTAAATCGCAATCCAGAGATTCTGCATGAATAATGTTTTGGCAAGAGCACAAATATGCGAAGCTGTAAATGGGCGATATTTAAAAGACATTATTTTTCATAAATAATGATTTTTTGAATTTTACTTATTTTACAAACTTTCACACTGTCGTAGTCAGCATGTGTTAAAATTACAAAAAGATATCCTCAGAAATAAAGAACCTATTTAAGTTCAAACCCCTTCAGTTACTTTTTGGGCAGTCTATATATATATAATTGTTATAAAATTAATAGTAGGTTCTCTACAGTGCAATGTAGATTACAATGTATTGTGCACTAAGTTACTCCAAGGAAGCATGTGGAGCTTCCTCTCGGTACACTTCGATGGGATCCCAACTAGATCAATCCATTAATCGAATTGATTACAAAATGGTGCTTTCACCGGTTTCCATGATAATAAAAATATGGGAGTGTGAAACATTCGCTAACCATCATTAAATCCTGGGCAAAGTTGAGTCTCCCTGCTAGTATATAGATATAATAAACATGAATGTAAAGTTGTATTTTTTTAAATATTACAATCATAATGCCATTTAAAAAATTAAAGTTGGACCATCTTAATAAGAAAAAGCTGTCAACTTTAGCCCAAATGCAACAATCTAATTTTCGGTCGTTGACTACGCTCTGGCTATTTACTATGCATGTTCGCTGACTAATCATTTATAGGCATGTGACTTTCCTCACTTCTTGGTCAGGAAAGGACGGTAATGGTTTCGCGCACAAAACGTCTACCAGAAATAAAATTTCAACTCATCAGAAGATATAAACAAAACTTTGGTAATAAAAAAAAACGCAATAAAACGTTTAGATATATTCTGTATAGAACTAACTTCCTAAATATAAAAAGGATTTCTTAATAATCAATCGATTATTTTATTGTAAGATAGCCAACGCTGTAATGGCAATTCGAGGATAAAAATTAATGACATTAATGTAGTCAGTTAGTCAACATTCTATGCCTGTATATATATAAATATAAATAAATATATATATATATATATATAACTACTTCATTTACTCACATAAAATTAATATACGAAAGTATAGATTTATGCGTAAACTTTAAGTATTTACTTCAAAAGTGCTCAATACGTAGGTAGAGCTAGTTAGTAATTTATAAAATATATATGGCTATTAAGCTACACTGAATATTCGTCGTTTCATCCACTCTAGGATTCCTCAGGCTCATGCGCGAATTCTGTGGTTAAAATCCTCAACAGAAAAGGACCATATAAAAACGATAAATAACCACAGAATTCGCGCATAAGCCTGACGATTCCTAGAGTGGATGAAACGCCGAATAGTCAGTGTAGCTTAATCGCCATATATATTTTATAAATTACTACATATATATATATATATATATATATATATATATATATATATATATATATATATATAGTAGAAATGGTAATTAATAAAAACTGAAGAAAGTGCTCAATATTGTTGTAGAGCAAATATGCGTTTTATTTTTTATTTTTTATTTTTATTATTTAAACGCATATATATATATATAAAGGAAATAGAAATTAAAACAGTAAAAACAGTAAAAATTGTTTTTTAGTATATTCAATCAAACAATAATTTTTTTGTTGTGAATTTTAACTTACTGTATTAATGTTTTTTCTCTTATAAAAAAAAGATCTACGCTCTAATGTGTCGGTATTGAGCTTTTTTATTTGTTTGGGATTAAAATATCAATATAGAAATACTCTTTTTTATATTAGATTGAAGTTTACCATTGCTTACATCAGGTAAACACTACATTACCTTTGATTTCATTATATATATATATATATATATATATATATATATATATATATATTTAAATAAGGGAGTAGTCACCAACAATGTGTATTTTTTAACATTATTTTATTATTCCGTGTCCTGGTTTTTCATTGAGAATTATGTTTGGATTATTGTAATAATGTTTTTAAGTCATTGAAATCGTTTACGCGCGTTTCAGACGGTCTGTGATGCGTCCTCGTCAGAAATTATTTTCAAATGTGTTGGAGATGTAAAAATGGCGATTTTCGTAGTTAATTTGAAGTTTTTCCAATGGGTGAAGGCTTCTAAGTGTTTATTATTATTAGGGGTGTATTTAAAATAGGGGATTTTTTAATGAAATTCCAATAGACCAACTAAGAACCCCAAAAGAACACAACAAAGAACAAATTCTAGCATACGTCTCTACACACAACACAAACAACCCAGAACTATTCACACAGATAACAAAAAACCTTATCCTCCTCAATCAGAACGACAAACTCCCTTATTTAAATATACATCTTTCTTTCGTTGGAATTTTTAAAACCCATTTTATATATATATATATATATATATATATATATATATATATATATATATATATGGCATGGCTTACTTGTAGTTTCATTAAATAATTTGTAAGCAAAATTCGATTCCGCATTTTGCTAATTCTACCCTCTGATGAGAAGTAATATTTAATTTTCCCCCCTTTTGAACATTAAATATGGTTTTAACTCTTCTTAAAGTGTTTTTTAATATGTTTGATTATTTTTTTGTTTATATATATATATATGTATATGCGTGTGAATCTATATATGCATTTCCAACTTTATATATACATATAGAAATATCTTTTGCGAAAGACATTAAATAATAATAATAATAAATATGTTTCAAATGTACGTAGAATGCCATTTTAATTTGAATGGATCAAAATTCATTTATATCTGTATTTATGCATTTTTTATGGAAAAAATTCCAGAACCATATGACTGTTGGTTGGCCCGCAGATCGCCATTTTTCCTATGAGGATAATTGAAGTCAAACGTATTCAGTCACCGCCCTACGATTTCTTTAAAGAATCAAAAGGAGCTATTCGTTCTGTAATTGTTGCTGTTTCACCCAAAAATGATCCATCGAGTTATTCAACACTTTTGTTAACGTCTACATCTATCTTCGGTTGTGCAGAGGCGACATGACTTAGGGACTGGAGTATAAGACTTAACTTTTTATGATAGTCCATTTCATTAAGAAGGGAGTATTGTTAGAGTTAAGTTTTTTAATTAAAGTGGCTAGAGAAGTTCCTTGGTTATTATTAGAATTATGGTTGTTAAAAGAAGAAATGTGGTTTGATATTCCTTTCTTAATTAATGTTGAAGTAGCGCTGATATATGTATGTACTTTATTAAAAGCTCGAGGTCTGATATTAATATTAATTTGCTGATTTGTATGAGTTAAATAGTTTGAATTTTGTTCATAGTGTTCAACAAATTGTGGGACAATGATTGTATGAGGACAATTTTGGAGGGGATAATGAGTGTTGTTAGTGTTAGGATGGCCGTTAGAAGAAATATTATTATTCTCATTATTATTATTATTATTATTATTATTATTATTGCTAGTTGTATAATTGTAGATGGAGGGTCTGCTCGAATGGTATATTGGATTAGTAACTATATCAGATGGGGGATGGGAAGAAGGATAACTTGAAGACGAAATATTAGTGTATGTTATGGGAGGATTACGTGGGAGTTCAATAATTGTGCATGAATATATAACATCTTTATGGATGCAATCATTATTGAATGGGCAAAGATATTTGTTATTACAATTACAGTTAGTTTTGGGTTTAATTGGGAAAGGGATTTTTTAGGCTGATTTAATTTTTTTGTTATTAGATGTTAAGGTTCTTTGTGCTAAATTAGGCATTGTTGAATAAGAAATCCGGATTGAATTTTTATTGAAAATAGAACTATTTCTGTGTGGGTATTTGAAAGATTTTTGTACAAAGTTGAAGAATTCCTTAGGTATATTAGTTTTGACATTTACGCTAAATGGAGAATTAAACCAAATATTTTTCTTTCTCCTGATGCGAGTTGGTGGGTTAGATGTATTGCGATTAGTATTTTGGTTTGGATTATATATGTAGACTGGTTCATTGTTATTGATAGCAGCATATCTTGTTATTTGAACTGGTTTCTTACGAGTCATATTGTGTGTGATTACAGATTTAAGGCGGCCTGCAGGAGGAGCATAATGGTTGTATTTAATCTTTTCTTTGTGTCCTGGGTTCCTTAAGGCATTATTGAAGAAAGTAGCATTTTGATTAAAAGTTTTTATCAGCAGAAAGAGCAGAAATTCTTCTAGAGACGGATAATACTATAGATGTTATAATTGAGTTTGGGTGCTTAGAAGATTTATGGACGTATAAAAGCGTAAGGTTGGGTTTATGATAGGGGCTATGAGTTTCGGTATTAAGATCAAGTGTAACATCAAGAAAATTTGAAGTTTTTTTTTTGTTTGGTTCGATAATTATAGAAAGGCCAAAGTTATTAAAGAAGTTATGTAATTTTTTAATTGTTTAGTTGTACTCTCTTGGCCTGGCTGTTGTAGTAAAAAGGGCATCATCTCTGTAAAGGCCCCCTGAATATATTTAAAGTGGTATTTAAGTTCTTTCAGTAAGAAGAGTCCGACTAAATCGGTAACTTCAGCAGATTCAGAAGCACCCATCAAGATGTCAAAATTATCATGGGTGTCCTTTCTAGTCCAAAGCTTATTGTTAAATTGTATAAGGGACTTTCTCGCTAGGAGAATTAATTCCATTTCTAAATTAGTTAAGTCAGAATTTCTTTTAGCAAAGATTAAAGCCTTATTTAAAAGGATCGGAGAAAATGATTGATAATAATTTTGGATGTCAAAGGTTATGAAGTTAAGGAGGTGTTTATTTTTAAGGGAGACAAACCAATTAATTACGGAATCTGGATCTAATCAAAGAGGGAAACTTACTTTTTCTTTAATAGAAGGGATGATTCTATCTAAGATATTTTTGCTTACAGCACCCAAGTCAGAGTTAGATGGGCAGATTAATCTGATGGAGGGCTTCTCATAGAAATTAGGTTTATGATACTTGAGGGTGAATCTAGGGGTACCCGGAGAAATTATTTCAGTGAAGTTATGAATATTCATAGAAGTCAGTAAAAGTTTAGCTTCAGAATTAATGGAATCTAAAGTCTTAGGAGGGACTATTTTATAAGATTTATTAAGTTCTTTATACAAAAGATTTTTATACGTAGGATAGTCAAGTTTATAATAATTTTTTGTCTTATCAGCAGGGACGAATATATGTTTATTCTTTTTAACTTTTTCGGCAAAATTATTTATTTTTCGAGTAACCGGATTATAATGGTGTTTTTGTTTCTTAAATTTAATTTTTTTGACTAAATTTAACATGGAATTTTTAAACTCCTCAAGGTAAGGGTTGTATTTGGGGTGGGCAGTGGTTTTTAATCCGTAAAATTTGGCAGCAATTCTTTCGATTTTCTTTTGTTCTCTATGAGAGTTGATAGGGAGATCATTTGTTAAGATTTCTTGGTGAGGTTGGTCTTCAGAGGAAATAGGCGCTTTAAGTTTATTTTTAATGCTTAAGTCATGGTGATAAGCCTTCCACCTTATATGTGTTAGGAAATTGTTCAAAGCGAGAAAAAATTCGTGGATATATTCTTGTTGGGTAGAAATAGGGATATTTTTGGCAGACAGAGGAATGTGTTCTTTTTCAAAAATATCTGGAATGAATATAAAAAGCTCAACCAAGCGGGGTTTAATTGGAATTTTTATTTTATATATATATATATCCAGAGTGACCAAAAAATAACGGCCCAAACTATAATCAAGCCCTGTTTTTAGTGTTTTGTCCGAATGAAATGAGACTTTGGTCATAACTAGTTTATTATATTCAAAACATCACATTAGGGTCTTTGTCCTTTTCTTTCTCCGTTCACTGTAAAATTCTCAGAAAAACAATTGAACGACCTCTGTTTTGTTTGGGTCATTTTGTATATATGGTGGATTCTCTCATCGAAGACGATGAATGAGGGTTCAGTATGCAATCTTCAGCAGCTCCTAAACTCTGTGAAACCACATGCATAATTGCAATCCTGTAGACGTCCGGCACACTCCTCCGCAGATGGTGAACTTTCATATGCTCGTTGGTCAAAGAACCCTTCTCAAGTGAACAGATAACCTTGCTTTGCTGCGTGCTCTGAAACTACATAATATTCATTTTTAGGTGGATTTTTGTTGTGTTTTGCCTTCATATTTGCGCGAAGGGCGTCCCTGTGACAAAGGCGGTTATGTTCAAATTCTTTGCTCCCCAGGAAACACATCTTCCTCTATACTCTGCGATCCTCTGCTGCACTTTCCCAGGAACTCAGAAATTCCACAATGTATCCTTTAGTCTTTTAGTTTATCTTTGTAACGAAGCACGGGACGCCCTATTGGACGGCAAGAAGTTGTCAGTTGCCCATAAAAAGTTGCTTAGAAACTCTTGAGTCATCCATTCTCACAAGATGACCCGACCACCGCATTTGTATCCTAATCAAAAATGATTCAATACCAGTGATTTCACATCCCTACAGTAATTCATTATTAGAAACACGATCCTGCCATCCAACATTGCAAATAAAACGCAGGCATCTCATATGGAAAGAGTCAAGCTGATTTATATGCTTGCGGTACAAGGTCCACGTTTCGGCACCATACAGAAGAGTAGGCAGAATAACAGATTTGCAGACTGCTACCTTTATTTTTAGAGACACATCGTAGCTGTTCCAGAGTCTGTGTCGCAACCTACCAAATGTCTCACTAGCTTTATTAATTCTACATTGGATGCCCTTTTCAAATTTAGCATCATCAGAAACAATAGAGCCGAGGTATGTAAAAGAAGATACTGTTTTGAAAGCTTCACAATCAACATATACCACTGGTTGTGAAGAGGACGTAACGTTTTGATTTGGCTGGTGAATAATTTCAGTCTTTTTATGCTAATTGTAAGACCTTCGGTCTTACATGCACCAGAAAAGCTATTGAGGATGTTCTGCATGTCATCAAGACTATGGGTAACAAGAGCACAGTCATCACCATAAAGGAGGTCAAGAACAGTCTGCACAGAAGTCTTGGTTTTGGCCTTGAACAGTTGCTGGTTAAATAATCCTCCACTTGATCGATACTCAACACCTATGCCTCCTTAAGTGTTCCTGAAAGCTGTCTCAAGCATCACCGAAAAGAAAATAGCAAATAGGATCGGAGCAAGGACACATCCTTGCTTAGTTCCATTTGACACTTCATCTGGTTCACTTTGTTCACAGCCAGATCGTACTGTCGCTACCATTCCCCAGTGAAAGAAGACAATCACATTCAACATCTTGTCCGAAATACCACGCCTCCTCAAAACAATCCACAGGGCATCCCTAGAGACGGTATCAAATGCTTTTGTGAGGTCAACGAATGTGACAAACTAGTCCTTATTCTGCTCCCTCGCTTTTTCCTGTAGTTGCCGAAGGCTGAAGATCATGTGCACAGTACCTCTTCCTGCCCTAAAACCACACTGGGTTTCTGGGAGCACAGTTTTACAGATTGAACTATTGAGTTTGTTTAGGATTACACGAGCTAGAATCTTACCAGCAACTTACGAAAGAGAAATTACTCTATGGTTATCACACTCACACTTATTTCCTTTGTGTTTAAACAGGTGAATAATTGACGCGTTTTTTAACTATTGTGGCACGGTACCAAGTTCCCATATTAATGAAAACAGGACATTTAGTTTCCTGATTAACAGTTGGCTTCCACATTTGTATACTTCTGCAGGTATTCCGCCATCACCTGGAGCCTTACCATTTGAAAGTTGCTTTACAGCCCATTCATTCTCCGACATGGATGGAGTATCAGCAAGCGCCTCGATGGTTATCCTCTGAGGAATATCATTAATCACTCCTTGACCCACTGTCGATTCTCTGTTTAAAACAGCGCTTAGTAATTTCTTTCTTATCGGTGAGGAGAATGCCATCCGCCGAAAATATTGGAGATGCTCCCTTAAAATGGGACCAAACACCCCCGTGAGGTTTTGGTAGAATTATTTAAAATCAGACCTATCCGCCGCATCTTGTAAGGCCTCAGCTTTCTGCTCCCATCAGTTTTGTTTCATTTCCGGAGCCAAGATTGTGCCAGCATTTTGGCCATTCTGAAAGCCTTGTGTTTTTACTGAAGAATTTTTGTCAGTAATCCATACTTGATGGGTTTGATGCATGTTATTGAGCAGTTGGACGATAGTTGGATCATTTTCATCAAACCAATATTGGGGTTTCCTTCGAACATATCACAATGACTCTTTGGCAGAGTCATACACTGCAGTTTTAAACTCTCTCCAAGATGCCTCAATATCATTCCCACATACAACGGAGGACAGCTTTTCATCAGTAGCCTTTTGAAATGAGTGCATTATCTCCTTAACTTTCAACTTGCCTACATCAATTCTCTTGATGGAAGAATTACGTTGGTTTCGAACAGGGCGCTTGATTTTAATCCTGACTGTGTAGCATATCAATTTATGGCCGGACCAACATTCCCCAATGCTGTAAGAGCGTGTAAGATTTATATCTTGTATATCAGAACGATGTAAATGACATAATCAATGAGATGATAATGATTAGACCGGGGATGTTTCCAACTGGCTTTCTTGCAATTAGGCAGCTGAAACACTGTATTACTGAGCAAAAGATCGAATTCACTGCAAAGAGAGAATAAGAGAACACCATTTGAGTTGACTTTACCAATTCCATGTGAACCAATGACATTTCTCCAAAATTGTGTATCACTATCCACACGAGCGTTGAAGTCACCCAAGACTAACAGCTTATCCTGTATAAGACCTTGTTGATCTGTTCGCGTAAAGATGAGTAAAACCTTTCTTTTAGCTCATCAGATGAATTAAGTGTAGGTGCATAGCAACTCAAAAATGTGGCATATTTGTCCTTTCCTACTGCAGTGCGCAAGGACATGTCTGTCATTTATACCAACGGGCCGGGACTCAAGATTTTTGGCAATATCATTCCTGATGGCAAAACCAACACCAGATCCACGTTTCTCAGAACTTGGTTTTCCAATCCAATAAAAAGTGTATCCACCTTCAACTTCCTCTAGTAGTCCTGCATCAGCAAACCTAGTTTCAGAAAAAGAGTTGCAACAGAAATTCTATGATGCCTTAACACACGTGCTATGATAGCGGTTTTTCGTTCAGGGTTCTTTTTGTTATCCTGGAGTGTTCTTACTTTCTAAGTCGCAATGAACATATTCGTTCCATGTATTTTGTTTCTATTCTTGATTTGGGTGCAAATATTGGATGCCCAGACATCTGCACCTGATGACAGGGACATGAGCAAGTAAACAATTTTTAGGTCACCTTTTATAGACGCCTCCCCATGAAGAGGAAAGCAGTGACATCCTACAAAGGGCTGCTTTGTTATGAAAGGAGGACACGAGTCACACAATTACTTGCGGGTGTTGTGAAAAACGGCCATCTACCTTCCACCACCTATGTACAGTGTTCATGCTACGAACTACCAGTGAAATCATTCACCTGTTCCCGTCACAATTCCATCATCGCCACAGGGTTTTATTAATTCATTATTAGTTAAAAAAAAAAAAGCACATATCGATGTACCAAACCTTAGGCTTAAATGAGTGAAAATTGTTCACTGAACAACCGGTACTTTGATTTGTTTTAAGTGGTCATTGCTTGTGTTGAACAAAGCACATTCTCTCCATCGGATTAACATGGTCTGTACAGGTGCACACATGTGCCACACGTCAGATGATAAAACGATCGCAGGATTTTCTTCTAAGAGTGTTCTATCTCCTAGATCAGTTGTGAGTTCTGATCCACCCTTGTAAGCTTTCTGTGAAGCTGAGTACCATACCAGCTATTTCTTGGTCCTTGACACTAACTGGTAGTTCAGTCTAGTGGACACATTGCTTAGCGATGCTGTACAAACACCGTCTTCTCACAAGGTTTGGCAGGCCTGCTGAGATCAGTATCCAGGGTATAGCTCGTGTAGCTAGCAAGTGAGAGATTTAGGAGATGGGTGAGCACAAGTGATCTCTGTCCACCCTATGGGGTGCAGCAGCCAGAGATTCAAATGTACTACCTCTACCCAGAGCCCCCTATACCCTATATATATATATATATATATATATATATATATATATATATATATATATATATATATATACTAGTGTTTTTGCTCGTTGTAACTGGCAAAACTATAGTTTGTAGTTTTTGCTCATTGTAATATATATATGATGGATAGATAGATAGATAGATAGAGATATTTAATGAAGATAAGGGGTGTTTATAGTGAGTTCAATTATTTCTTATTTCTTATACTTTCATCATCATTGGCGTTGAAATAAATGCTTTGATTCTGATGATGCACTTTTGGCTTTTCATGCTAAGGTCTTGTGTTTGTGGTTATACGCTAGGCAGAAGGCTAGGAAAAACATCTGGTTTCGTCTTTGTCACGGATGAAGTGGGCAACAGAGGTGAGAAAACTAAACATACAATAAAAGAGAATAAAAAAACGGAAAGATTAACAATGGCGGAAGAAGAAGAAGAAGAAGAAGAAGAAGAAGAAGGAATGAACGCTATTAGATAATGAAGAAAAAGAAAAAACACAATGAAAAAAACAATAATGGATTTAAAAATAACAAGAAGAATAAGAAAAAGGGGAGGAAGACGAAGTACAAGGGCATAAAGGTGTCAATAATTGATTTTAACGGAATGTGGAGAAAAGGAAAGAGAACGATTTAAAGAATAGAGAATAAGAAATTTGTAAATAATAGTGGGTGAGAGGAAGTGCAGAAGATAAGGAGTAAGCGAGAGGATGAATAGACGAACAAGAGAAGAAAAAGACGAGGATCAGGGATGAACAAGGCCAATAATTAATAGAAGAAGAAGAAGAAGAAGAAGAAGAAGAAGAAGAAGAAGAAGAAGAAAACAGATAGCAAAAAAAAAAACCTGAAAAAGAAATAGGTAGACAAGAAAATTACAAAGAGAAAAAGGAAGGGGCTGACAATCAGAGGTAAGAGGCCAATAATGACGAAAAAGATGGGAGTAGTCTGGAGAAAATAGAAACAGTTATGCGCTTGAAGAAGGGGGGCCTAAGAAGGGCCAAATATGAAATGGATTTTCTCTTCAAGTTCGAGTGTTGTCTTCTCGCAACAAACAAGACAATGAAACGCACGAGACGAAGGAAGACGGCGATCGACCATCGTTATCTAATTAATCCCCTTTGGCGCCAGTCGGTCTGAAATGGCGATATCATTAACGCAGACTAAACCGTTCAGCCATCCTTTCCCTATTTTTCTTTTTTGGGGTCTTGTTGTTCCATAGACCCTCGAAATTAATGGATATACGTTGTTCTGAATGCGCTGCGTCCACATGTAACGAGAAGGGCCGCGATATGCAGGGCCGCCTTTCGCAGTCGTGGTCGTGGTTTGGGAGAGGGGCGGTGGGCTACAATTAAATTTTGGCGAGTGTAAAATGAAAATGGGAAGTATGGCAGGAAGCGGTTCGGGGATAGGGGTCGTCGCCGACTTGTGCCGCGTTTTCGGTTTTTCGTGAGTGATTGAAGGGGATGCCATCTTAGGGAAACCAGGCGCAAAATGCAAACGTGGCGCTGGTGTTTGCCGAGGACAAAGATGTCGAGGGCCGCTTGTAGAGTTGAGGCGACTGTAGGACGGAAAGCGTGGAATTATGGGGTAAATGTTCAGAGGAAAAGTCTGGCTAAGGAAAGGGGTTTTCGATGAAGGAGGTGTATGGAAGTGGGAGATTCTTGTAAGAAGACGAAAACGGAGAAGGAAACATGCGGACACATAAGACGTAGTAGGAGTAATATTTGAAAATAATAGTAGTATCAATAGTAATAGCGAAAGAAGACGTTATGAAGAGAAAAGAGTTGGTTCTAAAGTAAGTGAACTGAGAAAAGACGAAAGAGAAATGGAAGATAAGGATGGTAAAGAAGGGAAAACATAATAAGAACTAAAAGATGAATAGTAGTAGTAGTAGTATTTGGTTAAGGAAATATACTACTACTATTATTATTACTAATAATAATAATAGTAGTAACAATATCTTGAGAAACAGTTGAACTCATCGGGGATCAAGTACAACATCACCGCACTCCAGAAGTCAGTTCTGCGTGACACAACAACACCGTACGCCAGGTGCTTTCCATCTATTTGACTCTTTTACTAAGTTCACTAATAATAATAAGAAGAAGAAAGGTGAAAGGAATATGGATGATATGGATTGAAGAAAATCAAGATAATATCTGCAATAGTAGGAGCACGAAAAACAATCCCGAAAAACTTTGAAAAAAGAATGGGAGAAATTGGAATCAGAGACTAGAAAGATACAGAAAATTGCAATAATGAAAAGTGCTGAAATATTAAGGAAACCCCTTGAATGCGGAGACTAATACACATGAGCCACATGGGTGGGCCAGACAAACTGCTGCAAAGGCAAAACATGAAGAAATATTACATGGAACCAAGAACACTGAAGCTGCATATCTATAAGTTATCTATCCCTCCCCATCCCCTCCCATTAATTCATCACCGCCCCACCTACAAAAAGGGTGATGCCAAATAGCCGAGTAGTGTCAAGAAGGATTAAAAGACCGAGGAGAGAACACTGACCAGACCTCCGCTGGACATTGCGAAGAGAACTGGGACCTTGGAAAGCTTATTGCCACTCAAATTACAGTAGAGACAAACGGCCGCTGCTAGCGAGAAATCAATGGTAAGCGGCAGTTGCGATAACGCAAATTCATTTGCAAACGTTATTGAAAGTGGTGATGAGTACTGGGAATCTACGGAGACTTGTTGTTACTCAGTTTCCAGAGAACACCACAGGTTGTTTTCAAGGGGAGATCTTTTATGACCTGTGTAAAAGCTCCTTGTGAGCACATAATAAACATAAGCCACATTCTCTGACGCAGAAAATCACACAAATGAATCACGAAAACTAATCAGCCACATAAAAACTGCAATAGAAGTAAACAATATGAAAATAACACAATAGAAACTAACTCTGAACATTTACCCCATAATTCCACGCCTTCCGTCCTTCAGTCGCCTCAACTCTACAAGCGACCCTCGACATCTTTGTCCTCGGCAAACACCAGCGCCACGTTTGCATTTTGCGCCTGGTTTCCCTAAGATGGCATCCCCTTCAATCACTCACGAAAGCGCGGCACAACTCGGCGACAACCCTTATCTCCGGATCGCTTCCTGCCATACTTCCCATTTTCATTTTATACTCGCCAAAATTTAATTGTAGCCTACCGCCCCTTTCCCAAACCACGACCACGACTGCGAAAGGCGGCCCTGCATATCGCGGCCCTTCTCGTTACATGTGGACGCAGCGCATTCAGAACAACGTATATCCATTAATTTCGAGGGTCTATGGAACAAAGTTATCAATATAGAAGTAACATAATAGAAACCAACTATAAGAAATCTTATAAACATTGCTCCCCCCTCCCAAAATAGCATTAACCTTGGCTTATATCAGACAAAAGATAACTCGATAAGAACCAACCACATCAAAGCAAAGATCGAGAGAACACAAGAAAACAGCAAATGCAGACTCTGTGAACATAGAGACGAAGCGATAGTAAGTGACTGAAGCAAACCCAAAAGAAATACAAGAATAGACCGACCAAGTGGGAAGGGCAGTACACTGGGAATTATGCAAACAACTGAATCTCGAACGCACAAACAAGTGGTACAAACATAAGTTGGCAACAGTTCTTGAAAACTAGAATCACAAAATCCTATAGGACATGGACATACAAACTGATAAACCTATCCAAGCAAGAAGACTTGATGTCGTAATAATTAACAAGAAAGAAAAATCCTGTCAAATCATTGACTTTGAGGCTTCAGCTGACCATAAATCTAACTGACAATGGCTGATGGAATAAGACCATGCTACACTCGTGGGCTAAATAAAAGGTTTCGTTGTACAAACTGTGAAGATTCCCAAGCTTCACGGAAAGATTCCCGAGTTCGACAAGATACATCTTACCTGAAGAAGCTCGCAGGCTTCATCGGCCAAAACTTTGTAAAATAACGCTCAAGATAAAAACAGCATTTCGGATAATACAAGTATTATGAATTATCAATCAGTAGCAGTGTGATCTAACGTTATCCGGGATTGAATGATTATCAACGAATATTTCACACTCCCATATTTTTATTATCGCCGAAATCGATTACATAACGTAATTTTGCAGTCAAATCGATTGATTGCCTGCTCTAATCGGAGATCAATCGCGATGCACCTGGAGAAAGCTTCATATGCCTCTCGCGCTGACTAAGTTCACAATATATTGTAGTCTCCATTACACTGTAGAGAACCTACTGTTGATTTTATAAAATTATTTTATATATAATGACTTGCATTAAAGTTTAAATGCAAAAGCCAAGCATCATGCTTCAATTGTGCTCTAAACAGAAACATTCACTTCCAACGCGCCCTTGTTATCTCAAAGAACCTACTGTTGATTTTATATGCCTGGAATTTACTGGTAGTATGGTGACAACGGCTTGGATTTAAGTTTAATATGAAAAAGTATCGTATCATTGCGAAAAGTAACATTCATTTCGAACGCGCCCCTGTCATATAAAAGAACATACTGTTGATTTGATATGTTGGGCCTTCTAGTAGTTTTTAACATCGACCCTTCGGACGACAAATATCGAAAAATTGGCTAAAAACATTAATTCCTTCACCCTCAACTGGGCACTTTTTGACAGGAAGGGTTTTTTTTTTCGCTAATATTTTTTTAATTTTCGATTTTTTACATTCAAACAGACAGGTGAGATTTATATTATAGGCTAGCCTGGATTCCCGGCTTTGCCCGGATGTTTGGAGTGGTGTGTTAAGCAAAAAAAAAAAAAGTAAAAAATAAAAAGGTAGTAGGCAGGCTACAACCCATACCGCGAAGGGGAAACAGAATGTGAAATAAAACAAAAAAAAAACAAAACGTGACATCTTTACTGTTGCATTCATCGCAAAACCAGAAGTGACGAACGTCTAAATTAAGGCTAGTTAATCAAAAGAGTGGATAACTTTCGAAAATATCTGCAACAAAAGCGACCCCTCCTTCTAGAAAAATGCACCCTTGAAGGTGAAGGAATTAATGTTTTTGATCAATTTTTCGATATTTGTCGTCCGAAGTTTCGAGGTTTAAAAAAGATACAGGTTTCGTCACGTTCCGACGCGTCTGTCAAAGGTTTAGGCATACATACATACATACATACATACATTTAAACAGACAGGTGAGATTTATATTGTAGATAACTTTATTCGGACAATTAGGTAACTCAATCCCAAAACTAATGAATACCGAGCAATCCAAATAATACGAATAACAATCCTCATTTCAAAAATTCAGAAACATAATATTGATTTTCTCAGTTTGAATATAATTAGAGATAACTTAATTTAGACAATTAGGTAACTCAGTTCCAAAACTAATGAATATCAGTGTGTATTTAATTTCAGCTTTGGTCTAATAAATAACTTATTCGAATTAGTGGAGAAACATTGAACGTATTTAAATCTGTCTTCCTGTAGATCTTTTAGTGATTCTATCTTTCTATCTATTAACTTGCCTTTGTAATTTCTAATGGAGAAACAAAAAGAACGAGTCTAAGAACACGAATGAAAGTGGGGGAGCAAATCGATTAAATATATTCAGCGAAGCCTGAAAGACAGCGCATAAATAAGCTCGTCCAAATGGAAGTATTTAATTTTGAACGTTCTTTTCAAATGCTGGTTCCATAAACGTCGCTTTCATCTAAAATTGCCAAACTCCCCTCTTCTTTTGTTTTCCCCTGATCCAGCCTCGGGAGAACTGCGCTCCGACGTTTAGAGTTTGTGCTCTAGAAGAAGCAGTGAATATCGTCAATGGAGCGTGCCTCAGAATGATTGGCAGACTGCTGCTGTCTCTTCCTCGCTCTGAACAAGCAAAACCCACATACACAATTTAGTTGCTGAGAAACGGAGGTTAATGAATGAGGAGGATCAACACTGTTATAGAAATCTAGTTAGTACCAGGTTAGCATCGTATAGGTTTTATTATATATATATATATATATATATATATATATATATATATATATATTGTAAATTATAAAATATATATGGCGATTAAGCTACACTCAATATTCCGCGTTTCATCCACTCTAGGATACTTCAGGCTTATGCGCGAATTTTGTGGTTGTCTGTCGTTTTTATATACACACCTTCTATTGAGATTTTAGTCAGCCAATCAACTTTCTAGTATCCACTGCGCCCTTCCTATCAGGCAATGAACATACACTTACAGGACCAATGTAGTAGTTTATATATATATATATATATATATATATATATATATATATATATATATATAGTAATTTATAAAATATATATGGCGATTAAGCTACACTGAATATTCTGCGTTTCATCCACTGTAGGATTCGTCAGGCTTATGCGCGAATTTTGTGGTTGCTTCTTGTTTTTATATATGTTGAGGATTTCTAGTTAGCCAATCAGCTTTCTAGTATCCACCGCGCCCCCTCCTATCAGCCAATGGGCATGCATTTTATCGAACAAAGGATCTGTTTTAGAACTAGGTTAGTGGTTTAAGGTGGATCTTTCCCTCCTTTTTTTATATATGAATATACCTATGTGTATTTTTTTATATATATGAATATACCTATATAATCTATACTTTCGTATGTTAAATTTGTGTGAGTAAATGAAGTAGTTATATATATATATATATATATATATATATATATATATATATATATATATATATATATATATATAGTAAAGATACTGTAAAGATAGCTGTGCCAGTAATTGTGACGCAAGAGTTGCGCAATCTCCAAGCACATCTCTCCTATATCGGCACTGCTTGGGTCCCGTGGCAAGGTGGAGTGCTAGACGACTGCAAACGATGTCGAGATAAGCGGAGATCACATACAGTACCTGAAATTCCTAAATGGCCATGTGTGTGTGAGTGTGTGTACTTTCAATTTGTGTTTACACAAGCAGTAATGTGCTGCTACACAGTCATGAGTATATTTCGGTTTTAATGAAAAATTTAACTTTTGAATATAAACGTTGTTGTCTGAAAAGGTCACTAGTTACTAAACAACCGAAACATGCTCAGGACTGTGTAGCAACACATGTGAAAACAAATTGAAAGTGTAACTTGTTCTACTTCGGTATTGAGCACTCTGGTATTTACCTCGTTATATTACATTGGTTACCTTACCACTGGAAAAAAGCCACCTCAAATTATATATATAAACGATTGGGACAATTGATCGGGAATCAGAAATATCGGAAATTTTGGGGATATCGGAATCAGAAAAAAATGTTTGTATATTTTCCCATGCGAGAACCGATTCCGTTAATTATTTATTATTATTTTTTTTTTAGTTTAATTTTGTTTAGAATATAAGTTTCCCCTGCTGATAATAACAATAAAATAATAAATATTTATTGATTTGTAAGATACCAGTAAAACTAAAATAGATTACTCACCCAAAAGTGTGTTTTTCTTTTTGAAAAAATATATGCAGATTTGACACGTGTTTTTAGTGTAATCAGGAAAAAACAACTTTATAGTTAAATATTTAAATATTTATAAATGATCGGTATCTCGGTAATTGTATCGAAATTTGGAACTCAGTACAGAATCGGTAATTGAATCGGACTCGGGAAAAATATTGGCATCGTCCCATCACTAATAATATATATATATATATATATATATATATATATATATATATATATATATATATATGTATATTTAAAAAATATCCAAAAAATAAAAAGAAAAAATGAGACAATTGTTTTCTCAGATAAAACGAAACCTTTATACAGAATGGAAAAAGAAAAGAAGAAACATCTTGTACTAAACTCTATTACGGAAAATACTCATTAGCGGAAAAGGATACTTATAAATCTATTTAAAAGACCACAAAGAAAATGTTAATAATAAGCCAATCTGTAGGCTAATAAACCCGGCCAAAAGCGAGATCGGCCTAGCTAGTAAGTTTATAATTAGAGAAATAGTAAAAGAGATAAAAAGAAAATCAAACCTTAATTTGTGGGCAGACACACGCGCGGTACAGGACTGGTTTAACAACCATACAGATGTAAATTCACACAATTGGACATCGTGGATTTTTACCTCTCAATTACCAAGGAAACTCTGGAAAGAGCATTACTTTTCGCATCTAAGTATAAACAGATAAGTGAGCTGGATAAAGAAACCATTATGCAAGCAAGGCGAACCATCTTATATTTTTAAGGTAACACATGGGTCAAAAACCCATATCCAGAAGACCCTTTTGATGTCGCGATGGGTTCGTATGACAGTGCAGACGTTTGTGATTTCGTTTGGTTTTTTCTACTAGACACCTTGAAAATAATTCCCAGGCCACCTTTTTGGGTTTTATAAGGATGATCGCGAAACTCCAATGGACGTACACTAGACAGGCTTAGAGAAGATTTAGCTGTTTTTTTTCAAGGGACTAGGTTTTAAAATGACTATAAAGACAAAGTTAAAGTAGATTTGTTAGATGCAACTTTAGAACTCGAGAAAAAATACATAAACCCTTCCATAAACTAAATGAAAAAATCATGTAAATAAATAAGGGTTTCTTCCACCCACCCACTGTGTTTAAGAATATGGAAGCGAATATTAGCAAAAGAATATAAAAACTTTCTTCGGACGCTGAAGTGTTCGAACAAGCAGCGCCATATTATAATGAGGCACTACATAAAAGTGGATTCAGTGAAAATGTAAAATTCCAGCAGGATCAAAAAGTAAATAAAAAAAGAAATAGGAGGCTGAATATAATGTGGTTCTTACCTCTACATACTAACAGACAAGAATACATTCAGCTTTATATATATATATATATATATATATATATATGTGTGTGTGTGTGTGTGTGTGTGTGTGTGTGTGTGTGTGTGTGTGTGTGTGTGTGTATTAAAATAGAAAATACAAGCGTGAAAAGTAATATAGCTTAGCTTTAACATGGAAAAGTAAATGACTAGTTGTTAAAACTGGAAAAGAAAAAGACAAGATATTCTAGTAAAAAATATAATAAATTTAAAATATCGCAGTATTAAGAATTGATTATGTAATGTTATAAATTGAATTTAAATAAATCTTAATGTTGCAATATTTTAAGTTATAAATTTATTATACTTTTTATTAGAACAACTAGTCGTTTTCTTTTTCGGTTTTAACAATAAGACATTTACTTTTCCATGTTTGAGCTTAACCATATTACTTTTCATGCTCGCATTTTTCTATTGTAATCCTTGATTTTCCTGGCTTCCAATAAATTCACTTGTTTTGTATTTAATTTCAGTCTTTTTTTTTGCCCCTATAAAACCATATGTAATAACAATGTACGGCATCGTTTGCTTTCAATAAAATCCCCCAATTATCTCCCTTCCATGCTTTCATACTCTATGTTTCACTTTTTACTTCTTTTTAGACAGCAGTGAATTAGTAGCTGAAGCGACGTGATTGCTATGGAAGCCAGTCATAAAAAGCGTCGCTCACCTGCTTACATATTTTTACGATCTTGACCATCATACATCATAACTTTTGTTTTACTGAACGAAAATTGAAAAAAAAAAACAAAACAAACCTCACAATATAGCTGAGAAGGTGATCTATGAATTGTAATAATTGTTTGAAATTTTGTCAAAAAATGAGTGAGCGGTAAAGATTTAAAGAAGTTCTAAATGACTAAAACTGCAACATTATCATATATATATATATATATATATATATATATATATATATATATATATATATTAAGTAATGTGATTTATAATTTAAAAGTTTTAAAATTTTTAAAATTTAAAAATCAAAATTTAATTAAATTAAAAATCAGTTTCATAAGAAGGAACAACAACAAAGTCAATTCTTATGAAACTGATTTTTAATTTAATTAAATTTTGATTTTTAAATTTTAAAAATTTTAAAACTTTTAAATTATAAATCACATTACTTAATATTGAATTAGCTCTAGGACATTTAACTATCGAGCTTATTATATATCTAAATTACAACGAGCATTTCCTGTATTTTAATTAAACTAGTAATTTCACTATTACATTAAAATACACTTAGCCTTTTAGACTATTATTCTAATCTCCTTTAAATTATATATATATATATATATATATATATATATAAAGCTTAATGTATGTGTGTATGTGTGTCTGGTCACGAATAGGCTCCTATATGGTTGACTATTAAAAAAAACAACTGATTACATATGATGATAGAAAATGTATCGAGACACAGCAATGGGTATGTTTTATCTGGCAGAACGGTGGTTCATTAAAATTGTGGGGTCTGCGTTCGCACCTGGTCCACAAAGTATGGAAATAAAAAACTTTAAAAAAAAAAAACGTTTACAAGTGTTTTTTTTTATATAGATGTACATAAGTATACTTAGCTAAGTATGTTCTAACTTAAATAAGGATGGTATAATAAAATTGTGGTGTCTGTGTTCGCGCCTGGCCTCCATAGAAGGCAAATAGGCACAAACGTTAAAAAAGACTTTTCATATCTATCTGCGTAAGTATACTTTGATAATTATATTTCAGTTTGAAGAAATATGGTATGATAAAATTATGGGGTGTTCGTTCGCACTTGACCTCTACAGAATGGAAATATGTCACAAAGTTTAACAAGGTTTTTTTAATATAGATCCACAGAATATTGTGATAAGTGTTCAGTGGGAATGGTATCATAAATTATGAGGTTTATCTATCTATTTTTACTTTTATCATATTTTGCTTTGGTTTTGATTCTCTCAAATTTACAACGCTTGCTTTTCATAACCTATCATACTTTCATAAATCAGAGTCCATTTTCTGTAGGCTATTCTTTGAACCAGCTCAACGACGGGTACTTTTGCTAGTATATATATATATATATATATATATATATATATATATATATATATATATATATATATATATATATATATATATGCATGTATATATGTATATTACATATATCCCCATGGAATTTTATAAAGAGATATGACATTTATTTTAACAGTGGCCAATACGTGAGTAGAGCTACGTAAAAGTTATAAAATGTATATATATATATATATATATATATATATATATATATATATATATATATATATATATATATATATATGGTAAGTCAAATAGGATTTTCTGATTTTCATTCAGGACTCATCAGACTAACGCATAGAACTGAATTAGAATATGCTTGATGAGCTCTCGTGCACTCTTTCACCAAAACTTCTGGCCTTGATGGAGGGGAGACTAAAACTTGCTGCTATGGTTTCAAATAATCTCGAATAGTAGATAAGGGAAACTTGATTCCAAATATTTCTCATATGTTATATTTCCCCTCTTTTGGAAATAGAGTATGATTATGAATATCTCCAGTATAAAATAATCCTTATACATCATGAAATTTACTTTATGCACGAAAAACTATGCAAGAAAAAGTGAGAGAGTGAGTTTTGAAAAAGGGAGCGGAAGAGGTGTGAGAAAGAGATTGGGAGCTAGTTGTTTTATGTTTACCCAGCCGAGATGTGACAATATTACTCCATGCGAGTAGTATTGGGAGTCCTAACGCGAGTAATGCGAGCTTTTATCTTCCAAATACTATTAGCTTTGATGAGTGTTTAGGCGATATCAATAAAACGCATAAATAGGTACAAATTATAAGCACTATTTTCGTTAAACCTGACACGTAGACAAAAGTTGGAAAGAATCTTTTTTTTTATTTTTTTTGTGTAGAATCTGGAATGGTCTCCTTTCCGTTTCTGTGCAGGTGCGCATGTGTTACAGAACCAATTGCAAACTGTATTATTTGAAAGAACGTAAAGACTTAAAGACGCGGAGCGCAAAAAGAAAAGGAATTCCAAATAATGGCAGAATTGTCTTCGTACATTTTTACAATAAAACTTGTCAAACGCGTAAAGACATTATAAGTGTGTGATTTTTTTTTGTTATCGTTAAAATTCACGAAATAGGGTCAGAAGTGTCACAATGGATAAACTGAAAAAAGCAGAAAGCGCAATTCAGCTGTTAGGGTTAGGATTAGGGTTAGAGCTAATTAAAACGGAGAAAAGACGCGGAGAAAGTTTATAGAGGAGACGCGAAGGGCGGGGATTGAGTTGGTAGCACGCGGAGAAGGATGAGGAGAGTAGGCTATGAATAATTAGGGAGAAGATAGAATGTGATTGAGATGGCGGAGAAGGGGTGGTCGGAGTGAGACCGAAGCTAAGGTGATAGGAATTAATTAGATCGAGAAAAACAGGTCGAAAGAGAAGGTCGCGGAAGAAGACCAAAATTAAGAATAAAAAGAAAACTAACAAAGAAAGAACAGAAAAAAAACGAGAATTTAGAATAAATAAATAAAAAAGAGAGAAGGAGAGAATATAAAGCAATTTGAAAAGAAAAAGAAAATGAAAAAAAATAGATGCCTATATATATATATATATATATATATATATATATATATATATATATATATATATATATATATATATATATATAGGCATCTATTATTGGAATTTTTCCCTTTTTTCCTTGAACACATTTTTGTGAATTTTTCCATGGATTTCTGCCTTTGGATTATTATGGACCATCTTCTTCCAATTACGGGATTTTTGGATTTTACTTGTACAAATGGAAATTCAATTAACTTTCTTGAGATTATATACTTGGATTTTACCGTCACTGGATTATTCATCTTCCAGCAGACTATCCATTCATGCGTAATCGCCTTTTTCTTCACCATATTCTCTCTGCTTCACTTTTTTGTTTTAAGATCTTTGACTGATCCCGCCTTTTGCTAATTCCTACCCTCTGATGAGAAGGAAAGTAGTTCTTCGAAACTGCGCGGATTAAGGACTATCCACTTATCTAGTGTTCTCTTTTCAGATTAAATATGTTTCTAACTCATTTCAAATTGTTTTTAACATGTTTTATTAACTGTTTGCTCATATATATATACATATATATATATATATATATATATATATATATATATATACTTGCATGGGTACCCGGCTTTGCCCGGGTCAACATGAAGTTCCGTTTGGAACATACCTGCTATACTAAGGATATTAATCAGCTCCATCATAGACAATGTCGATAATTTCACAACAATTTCAAAGATAAAGGAACAGATAAAAACATGTAAATGTAACCCCACCACCACCACCGCCACCAAAGAAGAAAAAAGAAAAATTCGTGATACCCTCCCCACCAGATATTTCGGCAGAAAGGATACGAAGAGAAGAAACAATTCTCCGGATATTCAGACGGAATATTAGAGATGATGAGGAATTAATATAGTTAAGGAAGGGAGAGAGGATGTAAGAACGAATTAAACAAAGAAAGCTTAAGAAAAATAAAACTTCAAAACAAAAGAGAAAAGAAAGAAAGAAACAAAAAAGGAAAGAAAAGGAACGACAACTGAAATATAAAAAAAAAGAAAAAATGTAAACGATAAAGAAAGAAATAGAAAAAAAAAACAGAAAATAAAGAGAAAAAGTATGCATGGTGCGCCGTGAATGCACAGTAAACGAAGCATAAAAAAATGACTAAGTTTAGCACCCCCCCCATTTAACCCCAAAATTACTCAGGGGAGGTAAACTTCTGATGAAAATTAACAAACGGTCCAATTTTAGGCCTTAACATATGAACATTTGAGTTCTGTATCATGTAAAGAAAGAAATGACTAAATCCATCATTTGTCCCTCCCCACCATCAACCCCCCTCAAATCCCCAAGGGTTTAACATATTTAAATTTGAGTTCAGCACCATGCAAAACTGCTAAATAGACATACACAGAAAATTTTGGATAAATATGGTAAAATAATCCCAAAAATGGAGTGTTTTTATTAGCCTATAAAAGAGACCCTGAGGTACACACAAGAGTTATCACGCAGACAAAACAGTATAGAAATCGGTTAGTTACAACTTTTCAGAAAGTTTATAAAATCTAAGGCATTAATGTTTTTAAGAAGCATAAAAGTGTAAATTTTAGCCATTTTAACCCGAAAAAAGTACCCCTAGGGGGCATCCGGAGTTATCCCTGAAAATCCGTTCTGTTATTTTTTTTTACTCATATCATGCTCAATGTTTGTGCAAAATTTCCAAGAATTTCAAAGCGTAGTTATTGAGAAAAATATGGACGGTCAAGGGTGAATTCGACCCCTCTCCCCCCCCCAAAAAAAAAATAAGATAGAAATAGAAAAAAAAGGAAAAAACAAACAAAAACCAGGCAAGAGAAATAATAAGGAACTGCTTGGCAAAACAAAAAAGTATTCATTTAAAGGAAAGAAAAATCTTATATATAAACTGCTATATATCTGTCTGTCGGTCTGTCTATTCGGTTGGTCTATCTGTCTGCATATTTTCAAACTCCATCTCCTTAGAAACCAAAATGCGCAGAGCGGCGCTAGGGGCCTTAAATGATTGGATTTTTTACGGGTCGTTCTTTCATTGGTCTTTAGCCTGTTAAAATTGTTTTTAAGGGGTAAAAAGTCGGTCAAACTTGAAAAAAACATTGTTAAACATTTTGTACGTTCATCTAAGTTTATTTTAAAAAAACTGTAATATTCAATCTGTTTATATGCGATTCACGTTGGTAACATCACCTGCTTTGAATTCTACAATTTCGGTTTCGATTTTAGCTGATGGCACCTATATACATTTTTAAACTTTTGAAATCATGAATCTATTAAATATATGCGAAATCCGAACAAATTAAAATATCATATTTAAGCGTATTTTACGCCCGGACAAAGCCGGCCCACCCACCACCTAGTAAATAATAAAATAATTAACGAAGAAAATAAGGAAAGAGAAAGGAAAGGCGACATAATGTAAGCGGAAAGAAAGGAAAATAATAAAAAAACGAAAGAGAAAAATAAAACGCGAAAATGCGAAAACGAATATACAATTAAAAAAATGAAAAGAAAAACAAAAACAAAGAAAGAAGGGAAAAGTAAAGAAAGAAAATAAAAAGAAACAAGAAGAAAATACAAGAAAGAAAAATACAAAAGGAAAAGGAAAAGGAGAAAGAAAAAATAACAAAATAATAAAATCAACATAAAAAGAAAAGAAAAAAAAAGAAAGGTTTGAATAATTAAAAGACAATTTTCATTTTAAAATGATCACTAAATACGCATTTCGAAAGCATGTTACGGCTGTTATGCCGCGTCACAGTTCGAATCGTCAGCCCGACCCATCAACTCCACACAAATAAAAGAAAAAGGTTTCTTAATCCTGTTGACTTTGGCTGGCTATTAGAACGCTATCAGCCTTGAGTGACACACAATAGATCGGATGAAGTGAGTCGTTATGAAAGTTCCTACACCAAAATCTCTAAGATTCTTCTTAATATTGTCATTTCGGATTGAACTGAACACTCCCTATTGTACGACAATTCAATCCTTTGTGAGCTACCTCATGCAGAAACAAAACAATTATTGATAGCGATTTATTGCGGACATTCACCTGAACATTAGTAGTTATTTCATCTATAAGAGAGGAAATATGAGTTCATGCCTTCCATATATGTATATTACTAGGTACAGCGTTTTTTTTTTTTCGTTTTATTTATAGTCACTCCATAATAATAAGGTAATATGCGGCATAATCACGTTGACACACCGGTTCCCCTCAGATCACCGAAGTTAAGCAAAAAAAAAAAAGTTGCAAAAACCTAACGTCGTTATCTCCCCAAACGGGGATATACATGCGACTGGGGACCTCTTGTGAATTTCATACTCCCATGAAACTTCCTCCTTCGGAGGAAGCCAGTTAAACTCTGAATAGGGTTGGTGCTGACTGCACCCACGCTCCCAAACAAGGCAACAGTTCAATGAGATTTGTGTGGCTACTGTGAATTTGGGATCCTGCTTCAAGGGCACTCTAAGTAATGAGTTGAGTAGCGAGATGTCTGTTTACATTACATTTAAACTTCTGCATTATAGTCCAGCCAGGACCACAGGAAATAGGGAGGAAATTCCAAAATCTAGCAGTTGGAGGGGAGAAACTATTAAAGCCGAAGGATTTCCAGGATATGGGACCTTCTACCGTGAAATCGTTAGATTTTCTGTTTATCGTATTATACGTCGAGGTGGTACCATGGCTACAAGTTCATCAGAAAGCATTTCTTTAAAGTAATCGTAAAACAAATACAGAAATGCAACATTACGGTGATGGGACAGGAGTTGAAATTTGGTTGAGAGTGTGGACCTATTAAACTTGCGACTGATTTTTGGCCTTGTCCACCAGACAGAGACTATTCCATGCGTGAGCAAATAGTGGCTTTGAAGAGATGCAGGATACTGTCATATATGAATATTGTTCTAGCGCTAGGGTGAATCCACCTTCTTTACAGCAGCCTT
This sequence comes from Euprymna scolopes, assembly GCF_053919585.1. Classification (NCBI taxonomy): domain Eukaryota; kingdom Metazoa; phylum Mollusca; class Cephalopoda; order Sepiida; family Sepiolidae; genus Euprymna; species Euprymna scolopes. The sequence continues at coordinate 45,718,796 of NC_136518.1, forward strand.
GGCAATGTTTTCTTTTTACAAAGTGTGACAGAAATACCCCCACCATTCTAAACTTTCAACTTTAGCTAATAAACTTATGCAACCGCCAATGATATTTTCATTTAGCTAATAACTCAAAGGGAAGATCGCGTGTCAAATTTTGGGATATAATTCTGCCTCACCCTGTATTTGTTTCAATCGGTAATTTTTTTTTTTTGGCACGCTAGCACGCCAGCACGCCAGCTCACCAAAAAGTACGCCACGCGCCAAATTTCATCCCGCCATAAAAACAACTTCCTACAGAAAAGAAAACTTATTTTGGCATTTTTATCTCGCGAATAAACATAAAATTATATATTAAAAACCGCGTTTATTATTTTTAAAATCCAACAACAGTGTTGAAATCAATGTTTTCAATTGTGAAACAAAACTAATTTTTTTCATAAATTTCTGTGTGGCGTACCATTGGTTTATTTTTTTTCTAAAGAATAAAATTGAATAAAGTTTATTTTTACAAGAATGTTTAGCCATTTACCTAGCAAATAAGCATAAAAGTATATGGGGAAAAAACGCGTGTATTATTTAAAATAAAAAAATCAAAATTATGCACCGGGTATGAAGTTGGTTTCCTTTCTTTTCTTAAACGAAACGTACTTTGATAAAATTGTGTTTGGCGTACTGATGAATGTTTTTTCTAAAGAATAAAATTGAATAAAGTTTATTTTACTAGAATGTTTAGACATTTAAGTAGCGAATAAGCATAAAAATATATAAGAAAATACGCGTTTATTCTTTTTAAACAATCAAAATTATGCACCTTCATAATAATCTTTATTCAATTTTATTATTTAAAAAAAACAATTCATCAGTACGCCAAACAGAGATGTATCAAAAAAATTAGTTTTGTTTTACAATCGAAAACATTGACTTCAACTCCATTGTTGGATTTTAAAAATAATAACGTGGTTTTTAGTGTAACTTTATGTTTATTCGCGAGATAAAAATGTAACAATATTTTTTTTTTGTGTGTAGAAAGTTGTTTTATGACGGAATGAAATTTGGCGCGTGGCATACTTTTTGGCGAACTGGCCTGCTTGCGGGCCAAAAAAGAATTACCCGTTTCAATTAATGTTGCTGGTATGTTAGGCCAAGTCGAGTGTGAATTATTAACTCTCATAGTTTTATTGTTAAATGCTGAAGACAAGCTCTTTTTCTCGTCATACAGACGATACTTGACCTGTATATTTTGCAAAAATATCCCCGCTGGATTAGTCTCCGTAAGGATACCTAAAATGTCTGTGTTAACAATCCACAAACTATTGCCGTGATGAAGAATTACATTTGAGTAGCTGTTAAGAGAATCCCCTTCAAGATGTTCCATAATAATCTGAGAAACGCCCACGGTGATTGAACGCAAAACGTTTGAATCAAGCACATGAAATCTATTCAGCTTTGTTCGCAAAATGGTATACGGGAAAAAATAACTTTGCCAGACAAAACTGACATGTCAGTGCGATGGATTTATATATATATATATATATATATATATATATATATATATATATATATATATATATATATATATATATATATATACTAGCATTTCAGCCCGGCGTTGCCCGGGTATTTGACGGTGTACGTTGAGAAAAAAAAAGCGGTCAATTTTTTAAACTTTGACTCCTATTATGATCCCTTAAAATTTATTGTTTTAGGCTCAAATTAGTTATTAAGTTAGATCCATGTCCAAGGAACCTGTATCTAAAATTTCAAGTATTTAGACCAAAAATTGTCTGAGGAGTTTGGTAGAGTTCTTAAAAGTACAAATCGTTGAACTTTGACCCCTTAATCGCCACATTTCTGGCAGAAATCTGATCATATCAATTTTCCCAAATCTCAGTACCCTGTATATCAAACTTCGAGTCTGTAGACATAAAACTGACAGAGTTATTGCGTATGGAAATGTACACAGACACACACACACACACTTTCACTTTATATATATATATATACTAGCAGGGGTGCCCGGCGTTGCTCGGGTGTTTGGAGGTGTATGCTGTGCAAAAAAAGCAAAAAAACAAAAAAATGGTTAATTTTTTAAAACTTTGACCCCTATTATGACCCCTTAAAACTTATTGGTTCGGGCTCAAATCACTTTATTAAGTTAGATCCATGTTCAACGAACCTATATCTAAAATTTAAAGTGTCTAGACCCAAAATTGTCGGAGGAGTTTGGTAGAGTTCTTTAAGGTCCAATCATTGAAATTTGACCCCTTAACAGCCAAATTTCTGGCTGACACCCGTTACATCGATTTTCCCAAATCTCAGTACCCGATATTTCAAATTTCGAGTCTATAGACTAAAAATTGACAGAGTTATTGCGTAGGGAACTGTACACAGACAGACACACAGACACACAGACAGACAGACAGACAGACAGACACGTTCACTTTTATATATATATATATATATATATATATATCCATCGTACTAATATGTCAGTTTTGTCTGGCAAAGTTATTTATAACGTGTATATATATATATATATATATATATATATATATATATATATATATATATATATATATATATATATATATACTGAATAAATGACAAAAGACTATATTCCAAAGTTCATGATGTTGACCATCTTATAATTTATTTCATTTAATTTTAAATTCTTGACAGTATCCGTTTCGTAGCACAAAATCAATCACTTAATTTTTATATCAATCAATGATTTTATTATGCCCTTATTCATCAGAAGAAATAGCAACAATAAATCCGTCAAAAGGAAATAAAGTGCATTTGGACATGATTAAAATCCGAAAATTGGAAGAGAAACTGTAAATACATTATAATATGTTGCTATTATGAATTTTCTAACTATATATATATATAAAATTATATATATATATATATACATATAATTATATATATATAATTATATATATATAATTATATATATATATAATTATATATATATATATACATATAATTATATATATATATATATATATAATTATATAACGTTTTCCTTTCAATAATAACTGCTTCTTGATTACAAATAGTTGCATTTTTATGGGCAATCCTATAATCAAACATAATAGGTTTTAGTAGAATCGGAATTGAGAATGGTTAAATATAAGAATAGTCGATATTCCATCCTATGAAGCAATTTAACCGAATTCTTGGAGCATGTTCGTCATTGCTAATAATAACCGTGCACGTTTGGTTAAAGGTGATATGTTCACAAATCCAAAGAGCGTAGGTATGCCCTCTGTTTGTTGTTTGACGATTGGCACATCGTCTGTACCATAAAAGTTGTTCAAACGGACTATGATTCGAGAAAACGTTTCGTAATTTTTTAGACGAGAACTAGCTATTCATATTATTTGGATTCTTCGAACTACTGTTCTTTTGTTCAGTGTCATTTTGATAACGTTTCGATCGATGTAACCCCCGAATTTCTTCATCTGTATCTTGTTGAATGTTTCTGTCGAACTCGGGAATTTAGACAGAAATTTTGAACGGAACGCTTTATTTGCTTCACAGGGGTAGCATGCCCTCCTTCCGTGACGCGAGGGTTATAGAATACTTGGAAAAAATTATTGTAAAAGTGAAATTATACTGAATGTTGAAGGTTCAATTCTCTGTGTGGAAGACCGAAAAATACAATTCGAATTATTTAGGATCTCTATCCGGTCATGGTTGACGGAACGGGAGCATGCTACTTCCATAGAGTAAATAAAGGGTTCCGTTCGAAATTTCGTCAAGATTCCTGAATTCGACAGAAACATTCCCGAATTTGACAAGACAAGCCTAAAGAAGGTCGGAGGTTACATCGACCGAAACATTGTGAAAATGACACAAAAGAGGAAAACAGTAATCCGAAGAATCCAAATAATGCGAACAGAAGAGACGTTGCAAGCCTATCCTTGTTTTATCGTTATTTCCATGGCAGATGCTCGTCTGAACTCCAATCTCTGGTCCCCCCTCGCCAATCTTTCACGAAAAACACCCGTCTAGCTGAATCCACTGTGAAAAATTTCCCCTACTCTTTATCTGTGCCTAAATCAAAACGTAGATCCCATGAACAAAGCTTCTTTCTTAGAACTGCACGCCTATGGAACTCTGTTCCGTCTGCCTGCTTCCCACCTGACTACAACTTGGATGTCTTCAAGTCCAACGTTAACAAATTCCTAATGAACCGCCCTCTTAAGTAAACACTTCATTAAATCTCCACACTAACGTACTGTACTTGCAATAAACCTTATCCCTGAGTGGCTTCCGGACCTTGATAAGTGGTGACCACCGTGTAAAAAAAACAAAAACAAAAAAAAACATTCGAGAACACTTATAGACTGCTGACTAAATATTCAAAACATGTGCTAGCAACCAGAGTTGTTGAGTATACAAGTATGCTAAGAAAAAAATACTCCAAAGAGATTTTTAAAACCCAATTGTATTTGTTTCCGTATTAATAACGTTTATGAAAGCTCTGATTAGAAAGAAATTACGCGGGATATAAGAGAATATGGAAAATGGTCTCTCGCATTACCAGCTGATGTCACCGACGAATTAGACGCACTGTGAGGATCAGGAGAGACGCATGAAAAAACTCCAGTTTTTCTACAAAAAGCGTGCGCCATGAGGAAAACGTACTAAATAGTGTAATAATAAATATTCCCCAAATCAGACATATATAGGCAGGTGACAAGGCGAGTGGTTATTCCTTGTATGATTGTTTTGCAAATGTTTCGGGTTTGTATCCTCATCAACTATTACGTATACAGGTGTTCTTACACACAAATTACTATGCAGGAGTGCCGTTCGGTGTGTGGTTGTTGGAGCAGTGCTTTGGACTTAATCATGAAGTACAGTGCACAAGAGATGACATATTAAGCTTTCACAATATTCCTGGATGGGCGAAGGAAAACCAACACGCAGACAACTACTGTTTGAAACATCTTTATTTTTATTCAATTTTCACCCCAAACAATGCACAGTGCCACTTTGAAGTAGGGAGCTACTATCGGGGACATAAGTTGCAGGAGTATTATGAAGGGAGTTGAGCAGCAAGATGTCTGTTCACATTACACTTGAACTTCTGCATGTCAGTACAGTTGGGAAAGCAGAATTCCAGAAGGGAGTTCCAAAGTCTAGCAGTTCTGGGGAAGAAACTTATGAAGTAGAAGGCGTTCTTACACCTAGAGATTTCTACTGTGAAGGGGTGGGATTATGCTGCTTCTCGGGTTTGTCGAGGGTATTCACGCCAAGGAAGTACAAGTGTTTGCAGTTTACCATTAAAGTACATGTAGAACAGGCAGAGGAATGCAACATTTCGTCGATCGGCTGAAGCTTAGATGACAGTTCAGGACCTCTCAGGTTGGCGATTCTCTTTTGAACCCTGTCTAGGATTAAGAGACAAGTAGTAGATGCACATGCCCAAATATGACAACAGTACTCCATACATGGGCTAATGGTGGCCTTATAGAGGTACAGGATACTTTCAGGCGTAAGTAGTTTTCTAGCACGGTAGAGAGAACAGCAGTTCTACTTTGCAGCAGCCTTGGCAATGCTCTCAATTTATCTGTTCTAACTCATGTGCCCTGTACACGTTAGGCCGAGGGGTTTAAAGGAAATACTTTCGGATAATGTGTTCTTGGTCATTGCTATTGGTGGTAGTGAATGTTTCTTGTAATTGTTAGTCTTGGCAGCATTGAATGTGACCCTCCATTTTTGTCCCCATTCCACTATAGATTGGGAGTCATCCTCTTGTGTTTCTGCCATTTCCTTAAATATGTGTTCGTTTGTTTTCCCCTCGTGCCTGTTATAGAGAGTGGTGTCATCTACGCAGGTAATCTTGGGGACATTTTAATGAGACCGTACCTATTTCCAAACAGATAGACGTGTGAAGCATACCATCGTTTCTTAGAAATCAGGTTGTAAGGTGGCATAAACAACATCGCACTTGTCACTCGTCTGCGACTGCATTTCATACATGATGGTGTTCATTTCCATTAAAGTCATATAGAAATACCTTGAACGACATCCCCCTAGTCGATGGATAAAAAAAGGTGGACTAGTTATATAGCCTCCAGCCTTTGACTTTTCCCTTTGCATAAAAATATGAATAATGCTTTAATATTCTAATCGAATTAATTATGAATTACATTGGTTTGAAATGTCTCTTCCACAAACCGACAAAATTTTTTGTACTGATTTGCTATTATTGATTTTGTTATATTGCAAATATTGAGACGTTATAAAACAGTTCATCATATCATATAAATTTGAAGATTCTGTCGTTGGCATTGGTTTCCCTAATACTTTTCTAGTCAGGATTTTCTTGAAAGACACAGGATACTTACAAGAGGGTTCACATACATGCTGCCAATATCTTAAGTGAAAGTGGTTTTATAGAACCAGCTGGAATTGAACTTGAAACACTCAGATTGGGAAAGCAGAATTCCGTGTTGTTAACCACTTGGTCAGCACCACCTCACAATTAGAGATTTACCTAAAAAAGAACACATACTAAATCATTGTTTCAACCTGATATTATATCAAGACAATAAATATTAAGATAAACATTATAAAAATAAACTGACAACTCATAATGGCTGCGATTTTTTTATAAAAGTTTCCTATCATCCATATATTTAACTTTTTTTTCGGTAAATGATAAATAAAATCTATAGAATCTATAATATCCTGATTTATGCATATTTATGTTTTTACCTTACTTGAATAATCATCACGGTATTGTCGAAAGGCACTTATAGCTAAATTAGATGAAGTTGCAATAATAAACACGGATAAAATTTAAGAAAGCAAAAAAAAAAAAAATTCTTGAAATATAGACATAATAACATCACAGTATTTTACGAATCCAATGATTGTATTGCTGCTATTGGTCTACCGTATATGTTTTAGACAGAATCTGCTTTAGAAAGACATCAGGTACTACGAAAACATCCTAAGTGAAAGTGATTTTTTTTGGAACGAACGTGATTCGAACTTGGAACATCCAGGTCGTCAGTTCGTGTAGTTAACCACTTGACCACTTTCACCTCCTCATACGAAATACGTAAATGTATTAGATATATAAAAATATAAATAAATCAGATCAATATGAATGAGAATATTCCAGAAAAAAGATGAATGACGGTTTTATTATCTAAAAGAAAAAAGTTATAAATATATCATGGTGCTATGTTTTAAGTGTACGGCATAATCACGTTGACCCATCGGTTCGCGTCACATCACCGAAGTTAAGCAACGTTGAGCCTGGTGATTACTAAAATTGGTGACTAATTTGGGAATTCCAGGCGCTGTATGTAGGAGGACATCGAGCCCTTCTTGCAAGAGTTGCAAAAACATAAAGTCGTCATCTCCCCTAACGAGGATATACATGCGACTGGGGGCCCCTTGTGAATTTCATACTCTCATGCGACTTCCTCCTTTGGAAGAATCCAGTTAAACCCGAATAGGGTTAGTGCCAACGTACATATGTTTAAGTAATAATAATATGCATAAGATAAAGTGCAATGGCTCTTAATGCTGCATTTACAAACAAGTAAACACTTTTTCTTTTAACATGATAGTAATCATAGCAAGCTTGTTAGTATCTAATCTCCATTCATTCACTAGCGATCTTATTATTACATAGTTGCATTCGGTTAATGAAAATATTTGGAAGTATGGGGAAGTTACAAAAACCACGTGATTTTCAGGTAGAGCCTCACGCACACAGCATACAAAGTTTCTGTGAATAACAATTGTTGTAATCTACGGCTTTAGATCCCTTAAGTTTTCGATTTGATTTTATATTATAACGGCATTAGCTTTGATTGACGTATAATTATTTTGATAAGGACCGTCCTTATCAACGTTTCTGTCCCGGAATCTATACAGCACGGTCCCATTTCGTCTTGTTCACGTCTATAATGGGCATTGCCTTATCCCAGGGGAACAAGGGGGCATACACACCCCTACTAATTTGAGAATGTGTATGTAAAATACACCATATGATGGAAACTGCGAAATATAAATATAATATATGAAAAAAATAGGATATAACGTTTTTGAAATATCGTTATGAAATAAATAATAACATTTAAGAAAGCGAAAAACGATATATGTTTTTGTTATTCATTAAAATGAGCCTTTATTTCCCCTTAAAGTATGAAGCAAGCTTTAGCCTCGATTGGGGCCCTTTATAAGTGATTAAGTAATAGTTAACCATTTTATCCTAATGTAAAAATCTCTTTGGGTAGTAGTCCGTTGAGATATTAAATGGACAGTTTTGAAGACTTTTCATGTATAAACACGCGGCCCATGTGACAGTATTAAAAGAAATAGGATGCCACTTTTCTAAAATATCGTTAGGAAATGAATATAAAAATTTAAGAAAGCCAAAAACTATATATGCTTGTTAAAATACGCATTTATGTACCTTTAAAGATATGAAGTAAGTTTCGCATTGAACGAGACGTTTTAAGCGGTTTATTTTTGTAAATCATTTCGTTTCTTTTGGAGATGTAATAATCTCGTTGAGATTTTTAATAGACAGTTTTTTTTATTAAGTAATCTTTAGATTGTTCCTCTAGAAAGTAATCGATTCGAAATATTTTATGAAAATAATAAATCAGTTTAACTGGTGGAAGTTGTACGAAAATATCGAAAATATGATGGACGGATTTTGCCCGTTTAAATGGTCGAACTTTCCTTTAATTATGAAGGCCAGGAAACTCGCAGCCGATCTCTTCATAAGAATAGAAGAATAAAACATAACGACCAAGAAAAGATTATTTAATTCTGTTGACTTGTCCTTCTATTCCAACAACACCAACGTTGACTGACACACAATAGATAAGATAAGATCTGTCCTTACATAAAATTGCTCTGACTGTTCTCTCCATGGCTTTATCTGCTATTGTCATTTCACAAAGCCATGCACAAGCAATGATAAATGCCACCACGAAGTTTCCTGCTCTTTCTAATTACGGTTTAGTTTTCGGTCTCTAGCGCCCCTCTTTCTCTCCTATTATTATTGTTATTGTTATTGTTATTATTATTATTATTATTATTATTATTATTATTATTATTATTATTATTATTACTATTACTATTATTATTATTACTATTATTACTATTATTATTATTAAAATTATTATTACTATTATTACTATTATTATTATTATTATTATTATTATTATTATTATTATTATTATTTCCTCACCTGGAGCTTTCACACGAGTCAGCAAATGATCTGATTGGAGACCTGTGGTGTTCTCTGGAAGCTGAGTGACAACAAGTAATATAATTTCCATGCAGATTTCCTAACAAATCTCTAATATCTGATTCCTCCTTGTAGGAGATTCACTGCAAGATCTCGTTTTCTATCACACAAATAAAAAGCTTTTATACTTTCAGTCGTGTGTCTAGCATTAAGCAGAATTTCCACAAACGGGACTTTTTTTCTTAAGTGCTTTACATCTATTAAGCACATTATCATGGAACTACATTACAACATATATAAACAGGATAACCCTAAAATCAATTATCAACAGATATTTTCTACAAACTGTCTTTACAATTAGTCGAACATGGTCTGTCCATCAGCCATTCTCAGTATTAAGTTAATCGTTCTCTGAAAGTTACATTAAAGGGAAGTATTGCTGTGTTTTCTTTGTCGCAATCTATCCACATTACGAGGGTCGTTCAAAAAGTTAAGCCTCTTATTTCTTAACTGGTGATTATGCTTCTGTTCAGTCTCGAAATACAATAAATAACCGCAGGTAATTGTGAGGCAATGGTTGCGCAATAACCAACCACACATCTCCTAAATCGGCACTGTTTGAGTCCAGTGGCAAGGAGAAGTCCGGGACGACAAGAAACAATGCCGAGATAAACAGAGAGCACATACAGTCACAAATTTCCACCCATTTAGTACTGACCAGATTCAACCTTGCTGTACTTCGGTGACCCAACGAGAAGGGGGTGTGTCAACATGATTATGCCGTATTATTCTTAACCAAACAAAAAAAAAGTTGAAGATCTCCAAAACGAGTGAGCGACCTTTTGTACACCAGAATTGATTTCCCTACATAGTATTTTGCCAGGAATGGCACATTTCTGTTTCTGATGCACGCCCCTGACAGGAGTTGTTTCTTAGAGTATGACACAGTCAATATCTGCAACAAAAACATGAATTTTTCAGGTCATAAACTCATAAGTTCAGTGACAATAACAATACACTTTGCAGTCCCCTTTGAGATTGATTAGGGTAGAAAAATAGGAGGGATTATTTTTGGAACGCCCTCATACATTTATCGTTGGTTAGATTTGGATCTTGAAATAGTATATTTTTAGCTTCTTACATCATCTGGCTTCATGAATTGTCTGGGGCTATTTACATAAAAAATATAAATAAGTTCTTCAACTCGAAACTGACAATCATTTCATCTCATTAACCTGTATCCTCGAGTGGCCTATGGTCTTGATACAGCATGATCAATGAGTAACGAAAGCGATGACTGACATTTGATGCAATTAAAATCCAAAAGTTTCAAATTCTAATAGATAAAATTTGTGAACAAAAGGTGAGTATCATTCAAACACTACCGTTTTTGAATATATGGTTATATGGAAGTTTTAGTCATTTAGAACTACTTTAAAGCTTTACCGATCGACCAGATTTCAAACAATTATTACAGTATATAGATCACCTTCTCAGCTATATTGTGAAAAGAAAATTTCAATTTTCGTTCAGTAAAACAAAAGTTATGATGAATTTACTAGCGTTCAAAATCGTAAAAATTCGTAAGGAGGTGAGCGACGTTTATTTATGACTGGTTTCCATAACAACCACGTCGCTTCAGCGACTAGTGTTGTTACTAATTCGCCGCCCTCGCGAAAAGAAAAGTAGCAAGTGAAACAGAGATAATTAAAGGAGATGACTGCAGTATATTGTTTTACGTATGTGTATGTTATGTTTATGGGGGGAAAATAAGACTGAATTTAAACAAAGAACACGTGAATTTACTGGAAGCCTGGAAAAATCATAGATTACAATAGAAAAATGCGAGCATGAAAAGTAATATGTTAAACTTAAACATGGAAAGGAAAAGGACAAAATATTCTAGTAAAAAATATAATAAATTTATAACTTAAAATATTGCGGTATTAAGAATTTTTTTTAAATTCAATTTAACATTATATAATCAATTCTTAATGCTGAAATATCTTAAGTTACAAATTTATTATATTTTTTATTAGAATATTTTGTCCTTTACTTTTCCATGTTTTAGCTTGACCATATTACTTTTCATATTCGCATTTTTCTATTGTAATCGATGATTTAATAATTTCAGAGCAGAATTATACATTATATAATGGAACGCGATACTTTAACTATGTTTCAGAGGATTATAGCGAAGATCCAGTTTTCTTAAAATTGAAAAAAAAAATTTTTTTTATAATTATAGCAACTAGTAAACTTCAGCATAAATAAAGGTACAAGCATAAAATATATTTTTTTAAAATTATTTAATTTTGTCAACTTGATTTTTCTCTAAACAATATCGTCCTTGACTGCCTCACAATGAATAAAAGGAGATCGGTTCTTACACGTACATAAAAGTTGCAGTTGCTATGCCGGTTCTCTACGAGTGTACTGGGGGGGGGCGATCAGCTTTGTCTGATTGTGAAATACGCTTAAATATGATATATTAATTTGTCCAGATTTCGTATATACTATTACTATAAAGTCGTGATTTTAAAAAAAAGCATTTGGGTGCCATCAGCTAAAATCGAAACCGAAAGCAAAACTGTAGCATTCAAAGCTGGTGGCGTTACCACTGTGCCAACAAACCCGACAGGCTGCTAAATCCCACCCCCACACTGTAGAGATCCCTAGATGTAAAAGATCTTTTTACTCCAATAGTTTCTTCCCCAGAACCGCTAGACTCTGGAATTCCATTCCAGGTCCCTGCTTCCCCAACAGTACAGACGTGCAGAAGTTCAAGTGTAACGTGAACCGACATCTTGCTGTCAAATCCCCAGTAGTTGTTGCCCCTGATAGTAGCCCCCTCTTGTTCGGCGTGAAAATGTAATACAAAAGAATTTAAAAAAAATATGACCTGATTAAAAATAAACAAAGATTGATGTACCAAATATATAATGTTTTTTTCCCCCATTTTGATCCCTTAAAACTTTTAACAGAAAAAAAAAACGGCCCGTAAAAGAATCCAATCATTTGAGCCCCCTAGAACCGCTGTGCGACTTTTAGTTCCGGGAGAGATAAAGTTTGAAAATATGGAGACAGACAGACAGACTAACAGACAGACGGACATAGTGAGTTTTATAAATAAGATTTTCATTTCGCAAAGAATTGTACGGTCCATGCGAGATGCAACTATCCAAGTTACAGCTCTTTATAATTAGTTTTATTTCTTCTGTAAAAATACGAGCAAATAGATAAGCGACGATCAAGCTGTGCCTCATCGGAATGGAGGGCTCTATCTCCTTTTAAAAAAAGCCCTTTACTTTGATAAGCTCCTTAGAAGATTCTCACTCTAAATCGAATATGACTTTTTTAAAACTATGGTCGCCGTATAATCATTAAGGTTAGAAAGCCACTCAAAGATAAGGGTTAATGCACGTAAAGCGAGCCAACCTCTTGAGGATAGGTGATGGTGGAAACTAGATAGAAATTAATTATTTAAGAGGACAGCTCAACAAGAACTTATGACGTTAAACTTGAAAATAGTCATTTCATAGTCAGCTTGGAAGCTACTGCATAGTATTGTGTTCTACAGGCAAGCGGTTCTGAGAAAAAAAAAGCTTTGCTCGTGTTTTTTTTTTTGTTTTGTTTTGTTTTTAGACTCAAACACAGATCGAGAGTAAGAGAGATTGTTGACAGTGGCTATAGCCAGGCGAGTGTTTGCCGTGAAAGTTTTAGCGGAGGGACTAATTACCATAAACTGTTTAAATCATTGTATCACTCCAGAAAGTACCTGATTCTGAATGCACTACAACCTGAACATTTATCAAAAGATCGAAAAGAAAGCTAGACAGCACGTGCACCTGTATGCTAAAAATAGTGTTAGATATGTCTTGGCAAGATTATTCCACGAAGCAACAACTTTATGGCAACCTACCTGCCATATCTACTACTATCAGGGAGCGACGTCTACGATTTAACGGTCACTGCCAGAGAAGCAAGCAAGAGCTGGTAAAAGTCTATTGCTGTGGAATCCACAGCACGAGCATAGGACGATCTAGATTTACGTCCATCAAGCAAACTGCACATGACACCAATTGTGATCCTGAAGACGTGAGGCAGTTGATGGAAGACAAGGAAATGTGAAAGGAGAGCCACATTGGTTCGGGTAAGGAGCCCGATTAAATAGATAAAAAAGAAAAGAATTCGTTAAAAATGTAGTAAATATAAATCTAGTTATGCTATTGAAGATTAATCAACGTATCCTCATATGTTGAGTCTTAAATAGGATCTTGTCCGCTGCTCAAAAGAAAGTTTGAAGTACACGGTTACTAGTCCCCTCCTAAAATACCATCCATGGAAGTTTTAATAAATTTAGTAGAATTAACCAGTCTATTCCTGACTTGTATGACCAGTTTCAACCATAGGTGTCCAGCAGTCTATATCGTTAGTTGGTAGATC